>NC_044004.1:18411316-18713582 GCF_900496995.4 Aquila chrysaetos chrysaetos
TGAAGGCACTGGCACACCATGTACCAGGAAAGGCTGGGAGAACTTCAACCTCCTAACAGAGGGGGTAGGGAAAGCAGAGCCAGTCTCTCCTCAGAGATGCACAGTGATAGGACATGAGGCAGCAGTCACAAGTTGCAAGATGGGAATCCTGGTTAAATATAAGCACATATTTTTGCACTGTGAGTGTAATCAAACTTTGGGAAAGGCTGTCTAGAGAGGTTGTGGAAACTGGAGATATTCAAAGCTCAACTGGGCTTGGCCTTGTTCAGGCCCTAAGCAACCTGATCTATGCAGGTCCTGCTCTGCCTACGAGGTTGGACTACATGCCCTCTAGAGGATACTTTTAGTTATTCTACGACTATGATGAAATCAGCAGAGTAAGGGCTGAATCTGAGAAAAGGAAGAGGTATTTCCTGATCTTACTGAGCCCTTTGCTTCAGAAGGAAAAATGGAATATTGATCTTGTTCAAACTTTATCCATTGTCACAATAGCATGCTAGGAAGTGAGACCATCAGCTGTGTCTCTTTGTCCATAAAAGATCTAATATTTCCTTGTTTTACAGACCAGTGTTCCATTCTACTGGGGATAGATCCTCTAGCTATACCAGCGACTTACTAATACTAGTAAGTACATAAAGAAAACATATTCTTGACAGTTTGAGAAATTTTTTTGAGCTCTACATCAATTAGTCAAATCTGTTTAAATATTATATTAAATAGTTATTGACTCACCTAAATGTATCTTAAAGTTCTGATTTAGAGCATGCACAACTCTGAAGTCCACAGCAAACGGTAATAAATTGTGAATTTTTTTCAGTAGGAAAATTTAACAGCATGGTCCTTGGGACTTGCTGCAATATTGTGTCTAAACTACAATACTGCCTAAAGGGAGTGGCACTGGACAGTATTTTAACTCTCTTCCTCCCCTGCAGTCTTTAATCATTTTTCTAGAAAATAAAATATTGTGACACCTCCAGTCTGAGGCCTCAAGACTTTTCCGTTAGAGAGCTAGAGAGTCTTACACTTTCTAGTTGTAAGAAGTTCCTGCTTTTATCTATGTGTGATTTTAAATACCATACTGAGTTATGCCCTTCATACTGTTTTCTCTAGTGTAGCAGAAGTAAGGGAATATTGGTACTGAGTTTCATTTTATAAAGAAATTCTGTCAACTATGCATGCTATTTAAAAACCTGAAAACTATCCTGCTGGTGATAGACCAAGATCGAATTGCATAGAAAAAGTTTTCTCCAGTCAAACTCAGTACAATGTTTGGGGAAGAGGGAAAGAAATATTAATAGGCCAGTTACTGTTTTCATTACGATTCATATTATTGATTCCAGTAGCTTTTTTTAGCATAATAACAAGCAATACAATCTAAATGAAGAAAATCTTTGAAAACAAAAGGCATAGCTAATGCATATGTAAGTAAATACCTACCACATTAATATTTTTCTTCCTGTCCATGCTCATTATATTCATAACATCTAGTTGATTTATGGACCTAATGGACTTTATGGGGTCTTTTCTCACTTTCCTCAGTTTTGGGAATCTCTGCTTGGAATATGACTATAACTGATAACAGTAGGCAAACAGTGTGCACCCATGTACTGAATGCTAACATTTATATATAATTGAATATATGTTGTGTAAGTACCTGTGGATGTATAACTAAAAACTTAAAACAATGTCAGTGTATGCATGAATACCTGATGGGTGGTAAGTTTTGGTCAAAAAAGGTTATTTAAGAACCAAAAATAAGCTAAACACAAATGCCAAAATTATACCAGAAAGAATATTACATAGGAGCAACCCATTTTGTATTCCATATCGATCATGTATATTCTAGAAAGATGACATCCTAGAATGTTTTATAAGCTTTTTAAAATGCTAAAAGAAAGACAAGAATAACAGTCCTGCCTGTAAATCCTAATATTATAATCATTAACGTGAATCCAAATTGTACAGGGCACAAAGAGCACATAAAACTTCTTTAAATGATCTAAAGTAGCTAATTTCTTCCTCGCTTAAATTCAAAATCTAAAAACCTGATCAGACTGGAACCTAGTTTCTGGAATCTTCTCTGTCTCACTGAATTAAGTTTCATTTTCAAACCCAGCATGGGCAACTGGTATGGGACTTTAAAATGATACAGCCATAATGTCCAGAAAAGCTCCCACTGGCCCAGATCTGTACCTAATGGGGCACCAAGGAGACGTGAGGCTCTGTGGCAGACTGATTATTTTTTAAAAGAAAACTGCTTGAAGCTGTTGGGGATTTAGACAGTTAGAAAACATGTTCTGGTAAGGAAATTGATATTCACAGAGCAGATGAAGCAGAGAAAGTCCATATAGATGAATAGTACAGTAATGCAGTAAGTTGAGCTGTATAGACACTCTCTCTACCTCTGAATTAGAAGACACTTATTAATCTAATAGATATGCACAATATTTGCAGACAGTATGAACATGACAAGCTTATTAATACTTAAATGCCACAGAGCATGAAAAAATGCTTATAATCCTCCCTCTTTGACTCAGTAAGGAGTATAGTTTCATTTGGCTCCTTTTCAGTAAAATCAGCCACTGTGGCCATTCACTGGACAGGCTTGGAAACTGAAAGAGTTAAATGATTCGCCTTGGAATCTGCTTTCCAACACTACATTATCGCTGTCAGATTTTCACATTTGCTTTCTCTTTGGCCTTTTCTTGACTTATTTTTCTGTGCTACTGAAGTTATTATGCTTATGAACATAGTATAAGAACATTTTCCAGCAGCACAAATTAAAACATGATATTTACCTGTCAAATGCCATTCTTTCTTTTCCTTCTATCTCTACAGAGAAGAAATCAGATGTGAAAATATATTGTCCCAAGATATGGGGAGTGGGAGGACGGAAGGTCAAGGTAGCACTCTCGTTAGAGTGGCAACAAATTAAACATATGGTAGTTTGAGATCTTGCAGAAATTATTTACATAGTGATAGGACAAGAGGTAATGGCTTTAAACTGAAAGGAGGTAGATTTAGATTAGATGTAAGGAAGAAGTTCTTCCCTGTGAGGGTGGTGAGGCACTGGAACAGGTCACCTAGAGAGGTTGTGGATGCCCCATCCCTGGAAGTGTTCAAGGCCAGATTGGATGGGGCTTTGAGCAACCTGGTCTGGTGGAAGGTGTCCCTGCCCATGGCAGGGGGGTTGGAACTAGATGGTCTTTAAGGTCCTTTCCAACCCAAAGCATTCTATGATTCTATGATTCTATTTCTATAATTCTTTGTGGGATCTCAACAAATTATCTGTGGGTGATGGAAAATCTTATTGTGACAAGGGACTTGAGTTGGCATCCACCATTGTTCTACTGCATCTCTTTGGCTTTTCCTGTGTTATTTTACATGGTCTTACAGTCTCTGGAGCCAGACCATAAAACAAGCCTCAAGATTATGAACAAGATACTGTAACAGCCAGTACAAGAAGTAGAGAATAAAGTGGTTGTTTTCATGGCAATCAGTATTAATGAGGATCATGACATTCTACTGTGGTTTTAAATTGCTATCAGGTGAATGTCAGTGATGTGGAATGGACAAATACTCTCATCAGGTTATATGATCAAGCGGAGGACTCTGAAATTCAGCTATTTTTGTAAAAATGAAATACATGACATACTGGCCTCAAGTGTTTGTAAAATCAGCAGTTTCTGTGCAACCTGTTCTTCTTTAAAAAAAAAAAAAAATAAGAGGTTTCAAAGTCTTAGCAAAATAAATTTGCAATATTTTTCATATATACTAAACCCAGAAGGAACTATTTTGATTACAGTCCAAATTCTTGTTCAATACAAATATCTGATTCCTGCTTAGAAAAATCTTACAGGCCTTATCTTCTATTGTGATATATAACATGTTTTCAAAACAACCTCCTGTCCTGGACAGAAGACATGAGGTGATGGAGAATCCAGTGCTCCTCATCTAAATTTAGTCCAAAGGGTAATATCCTTAACTGTTAATAAATAAATTAAAAAAAAAGAAAGAAAGAAAGAAAGAAAAAGAAGAGATAGGGAAAAAACCCCACACCTAAAGAACTTAGTCACAGTTTGCCTTTCTTCAATTTCTGTCTCAAACTAGCCAGAAATTTTCCAGTGGAATGCTTTTTTTTTTTTTTTTAATTGGAAATAACAGTTTGTCAAAGCCAGAACATTTATTAGAGGCCATCAAATCTTTGCTTCATAAAGGGTCTGTAAAGAAATGACCCTTTAACTGAACAGGAAGCTGTACAATGAATGCCAAGCAACTCTTCCATTATTTCATGGATATTCAGTCCCAGCTTGACTGAGGATGAGGAAAACACTAGTTTAGAGTCAACTTTCTTCCCTCCATCATTCAATCTGCCCCAAAGACAGAATTTCATGCACCAGAAAAATGTACACTATACAGACAGAGGATGTGACAGGCGGACAATGGAAACAGGTTGCCTTAAGGCTTCGCTTGTCCCAGCCCCCAAAGTGAATGACTGGGGTTTAGACAGCTGTGCTAACAAATAGCAAACTTCCACCTGTAATAGTTAGTCAATATCATCCTGAAGAATGCACTACATTACTGAGAGTGGTATCTGTGAGTAAACTTGCTGTGGGAATTACTGCTACCTGTGAGATAGCTGAGCTGTGAGCTGCAAAGAGACCTGCTGTACTGTGTAGTACCATCCAGATAAAAAATCCGCTCTCTGTGAATACGTCATTTTCTTCACTTAGTGCTGAATTGGTTTTGTCTCTCGTGGACTGAAATGAGAAGATGGCACGACATGCTTCTCTGACATATATGTATGCATCACTAACTTCCTGAAATAACAAGTACACTGCATGTCTGCACAAGGGCAATGGATGGTTCTTAAAATGCACATACATATTTTATAGCCTCATTACAGCAGACTGGCTTCATATTTCTCTTTTAAAGTCTCATATTTTTAGTAAGGTATTTTCCCATTGTGACAGTCAATCTAACACAATTATGATAATTGGATTTATCAACATATCATTTGTTGCCCTCTGGGTGAAATTCACATGCTCTCTAATGAACTGATAAGATTTGAATGAATCACATATTTCTTACATGTGAGAGAATCAGATATTTTCCAGCTGCATAAGTATATACAGTTATAATTATTATACTTGATTTTATCTGAAATGTGGGAAGAGTTTAAGTAGAGAAAGAAAATAACTTCACTTACCACTGCATTTTAAAATGTGCAATTGCAGGTATAAGAAAATCAGACTTATTAAGTTCTAGCAACCTGAAGAGTGGGGTTTATGAATCCAAGCACATGGTTGAAAAGGTTTTCCTAGAAAATTTGTATCTGAATGCGCTGTCATAAGGTTAGCACTGCCTTGGGTCCCTTAAATCATGTGCTAAATGTAGAGCTCACAAGAATTATCTTGCTGTTGGGAAATTTCACTTCTAAATCACATTTTCCCAAATGCAGCATAGCAGCAATGCCTCTCCTTGGAGAAGGACCCAATTCACCAGGCACAGAGAGTCACTATATTTGCAGACTTGCTATCTGTTTTATTTCAAAGGTGAGATCCTATATCAAGAAAGAAGTAGTAGCTCTGCACTGTACCTGCCTGTGATGGAATTAAAACATCAGGTCAGCCAAAGCAGAGAGCTTCATCCACAATCTGAGAGCTAGCAGTTTTGCTAAACAAAGTGAAAACAAGCCTGTTATGATGGAAGCCTATCACAATATTGGCTCGCTAACCAATGTAGTAAATATTTTTATACTGACAGCACAAAATTGAAAACTGTGAGCCAGGCTTCAAAAATCATTGCATCTACAGATCACAAATTTTAATAATCAAGATTATTATGAATTGGTCTGTTTTTCTAATTTCTCAGGGGTCTTCCTCTTCATATTTTCTAATACAACACATGTATGTGAATCACGCCAGTTCTTGCTCATATACCTCTTGTACATTGTATAGAGTACATCCTGTCTCTGCTTCAGGGTTTCTTCTTGGATGATCAAACTAATATAGCTGACTCACTAGGTTTTCTTCTGTTAATAAACTTACACAGATACATTACACCAACACCTTTTAGAGTAATAAGAAATTATAAAGCACCAGTATTCCAGTTTGAGTTTGTTGCCCTAATACCAGCAAAAAGACTATATTTGCTTATATGTATATATGTTGTACCCTTAACAGCAGGACTAGTGAAGCCTGATTTCCAATATATCTCTGTCCTTTTTCCCCTAAAATATATCTCTTTGCCTATTGCAGTAAGTACATCTTGCGACCCTATCACCTATGAAACTTTCACGGAGCAAGGAACAGCACTATTGGTCTGGAACAACGTGCATGTTAACTGGCTGCCCCCTATAAAGATGCAGGCTAATTTGGGCATGTTTCCTTTACCCAGATGAGGATAAATATCCCATAGAATGGTTGAGTAACCACATCATCTGGTATGAAATATTGTTCTTCTATATTAGTGGACTGACTTCTCTTTTTTAACTTCAATAACTTCATCCAAACTGTATGTGTCATAACTGATGAACAATGATGAGAGAAGAGGGATAAAAACTGATGTCTAGGTTGGTGATTTACAGCACCTCTTCTAATTCATAAGACAGTGAAAATGATGTAGACCTCTAATAGGCTTTCTAAGTATAGATTTTCCAAGTATAACTTCAGACTTTTATCACACATCAAGCCAGAAGAAGATATCAGGGAAACAGAAGTAAGAGAAATGCTGATATGAAAAACAGCATGGAAGTGGTAAATCCTTTGTCCATGTCAGATCTTCTTTTATCACAAGGAACTAACTGAGACTAACTGCACCCAGTTTTAACCATGAAGTAAGTAATGAAACTGGTACAACTACCCAATATATTTGTAGTGGTGTAGTTTCATTTTAATGACAAAAGGATAAAACAATGTTTCTGTCTTGAAACTCTGTTTCTCTGGCACTGATAGCCTTTGCTTGCAGATGTTCCCATCTGCAGGTATCATGAAATGCTTCATTTGTTAAGACTCTGAAGCTTGTCTTTTCTTAGTAGGCTGACCATCTGAATTTTATGGGACATTAGGACTTAGATATTTTAGATTTTAAGGTTTCTTTCTCCATGTTAAGTTCATAGCTACTGTACTGCATGTATTCTTTAAACACTATTTGTATTTTATTGATCCTTGTTTAAGCTAACTAATTTTGAATAGATTGGTTTCTTTGTGCAGGTTCTTTAAACTTCCCTTGTCCACCCCAGAGTCAACAGAATCAGATTTCCCTCTCACAATTCTCCAAAATTCTGTCAGGGCTTCATTTTTGTACTTCAGGCATCTGACCGTAATGGTCAAAAATGCCCTCCATGGAAAAGTTGATAGCAGGTCTGATTACTAGAGGCAAGATAGCTGTGTAGCTGCAGGTAGCCACATAGGGACTTAAGGACATCTGAAATGATAAATCGCTGGTATTGCCCCAAAGTTGCCATTCTAACTGCATTACAAGAGCAGAGAAGTACCTACTGCCTGCTAGAGCTGAGCTGACATAAGGCAGGTCTTATAACATGCCCCCTGTAAATGACTACAGTACCTAACATTCCCTCACACTTTTAGAAAGAATAACCCAGAGCCCTTCCTGAGAAGCTACTTCCCATTGCTGTTCTAATGTTGCAAAGCTCAAAAAGGGGCCCTCAATGTAGCTGTCTGGGACAAATTCTGCCCCTGGATATGTGTATCTGATTCAGACTGAGGTCAGCATTTTTTGAGTCTTAAAAGTAAATGGTGAAGGAATGTCTTATGTACCCTGAATTGAATCATCTCATAAAAAATAAATGAACAAAATCATCATCCAGGAACATTAAAATCTGCTCTTGAGGAGTACTGGAGCAAGCAGAAGTCCAGCTTGCCAGCAAGTAATTGATCAGGAGGGAAAGCTTTGTTGTGGGTTGGTTTTTTTTTTTCATTTGGTAGCAGCATATAACTATCAGATGAACATTTTCCAAATGAAAGTGCCAATTCATGGTACTAAAAAACTTTGCATAAAAAATATTATTTTGTATTTTAATAAATAGGTTGGACACACAGTGCAGTGCTGCTCAGTCTTAAATACTCCAAGCATTAAAAATTAGTCTAAAATCTGAAAACCTTATTCACTCCTCAGGGAAAAAAAAAAAAAATAATCCTGCTCCTGTAAAAACTTGGTCTTTAACTGCTTCACAGGAAGAATAATGGGATTTTTTTCCTAGCAAATCCATACAGGGCAGACAGAACTTTGGCTTTAAAACCATATTTGTGGTAATAAAAAAAGATTTTTCTTAAAAGCAAATAGGCAACACAAGTCATTAGGCACTTTTCTTATGCCTAAGTCTCACATGCAGATAAAGCTGTATGTGCACGGGTTAATAAATTCTAATGTTTTGAACTTTTAACATAGTGCTCTGTATAAGTCAAGGGATGTATACGGGAAGGAGGTATTCTTATCTCTCTGGTTCTTCACATATTGCAAGGTGTTTCTCATATATCCAAATGAAACCCTTTTATTAAATGAAGTATTCCTTTTTTTTATATATAAATGTAGCAAGTGTTTTCATATCTAGGTAAGTTTATTTGTTTAAATAGCTCCTATATAGAGATGAATGATTTGAAAGGAAATGGGAATGCTTGCATGATGGGATATGGTTGCTGAGTGATGTCTGTGGGGACTGCTTAGTGTTGATAAATAACTAAGGAATTTGTCTATCAACATTTTGCATAAATGTCAGTCATAGCACTTGTGGTTGGGTTGAGGCAGCCCTGAATGACAATGTATTTCTCATTTATGTACAAGCTTTGAATGGGAAGAATAGGGAGACAGAGAACTTATCTCAGAGCTGCATACGTTTTTTGAATGTGGGTGTCCTCCAGCAGTCTTCTCCAATTTCTTTCTGTGAGACTTTGCAGAATCCAAACAAAACCCAGACCAACTCATGCCTTTGGCAGGCTAGCAAACTAATATGAATGTGTTTCATGCCTAAAATATTACATTTCAAAGAGTCCTTTACATTAAGTCTGATATCAGATTTATCAAGTTTATAGACTCTAAAAAATGAGACTGTCATTTCAGATGTGAGAGGAAGCTAGACAGAAAATGCACTAATAGCCTTTTTTAAGTTTTACACTTATTCAGACAATTAACAAATTATATGTAAGAATCTGAAATTCCCAGATAGCTCCACAGAGCTGGAACAGTAACAAAAAATAAATACCATCGGGATGGAACAGATATTTTGACAAACTGTGTTTCTACTTGTATTTATATAAGGCGTTCCTCAGGGGTTGGTATTGGGACTGGTGCTGTTTAACATCTTTGTCGGTGACATGGAGAATGGGATTGAGTGCACCCTCAGCAAGTTTGCTGACAACACCAGGCTGTGTGGTGCGGTCAACTCGCTGGAGGGAAGGGATGCTATCCAGAGGGACCTTGACAGGCTTGAGAGGTGGGACCCATGCGAACCTCATGAAGTTCAACAAGGCTGAGTGCAAGGTCCTGCACATGGGTCTGGGCAATCCCAAGCACAAATACAGGTTGGGCTGAGAATGGATTGAGAGCAGCCCTGCAAAGAAGGACTCGGGGGCGCTGGTTGACGAGAAGCTCTACATGACATGGGAATGTGCGTTTGCAGCCCAAAAAGACAACGTGGGCTCTATCAAAAGAAGGATGACCAGCAGGTCGAGGGAGGTGATTGTCCCCCTCTATTCTGCTCTTGTGAGACCCCACCTGCTGTACCGCATTCAGCTCTGGGGCCCCAACATAAGAAGGACATGGACCTGTTAGAGCGAGTCCAGAGGAGGGCCACGAAGATGACCAGAGGGCTGGAGCACCTCTCCTATGAAGACAGGCTGAGAGAGTTGGGGTTGTTCAGCCTGGAGAAGAGAAGGCTGCAGGAAGACCTTATAGCAGGCTTCCAGTACCTAAAGGGGGCCTGCAAGAAAGCCAGAGAGGGACTTTTTACAAGGGCATGTAGTGATAGGGCCAGGGGTAATTCTTTATACTGAAAGAAGGTAGATTTAGATTAGATGTAAGGAAGAAGTTCTTCCCTGTGAGGGTGGTGAGGCACTGGAACAGGTTGCCCAGAGAGGCTGTGGATGCCCCATCCCTGGAAGTGTTCAAGGCCGGGTTGGAAGGGGCTTTGAGCAACCTGGTCTGGTGGAAGGTGTCCCTGCCCATGGCAAAGGGGTTGGAACTAGATGATGTTTAAGGTCCTTTCCAACCCAAACCATTCTATGATTTGATATGAAAATAGATCTTTTCATATTAGAGGAATCTGAATCAGCTCACCCAATAAGCACATAGTGTAGCTCTGTTATCCTCCCAGTATGCTGAGCCCACTCTGGCTTAGCTTTACCTCCACAGCAGTTAGAAGCATGCATATAATGTTCACAAACAGGCCCTAGTGAGTTGATAAAGCACAGCCTGATATTACTTCAGATTAGGAGGGCCTAGAGAATTTCTTTAGTATTCAACTTTTCCCTAGTCAACTTAAAATAGCCTGAGATTGGTATGCATAATAGCTATCACAACATCTTCATAGCACCAAACAATCTCTTTGCTTTTAAGATCCCTGGCAAGTGATATATATGGGCTTATCTCTTCTCTCTTTGAAAATGCTGTAAAGCAGGGATAACTTGAGGTCACTTCTGGTTTACACAAATATAAATGAGAACAGAGCCAGGACCAAAGGTCTTACGAGTATTGTCTACCAGACTGCAAAGCTACAAAATGCAGCATCACAGAAACTGGCCACTGCTGGACCTGAGAAGTCTCAGGAAGCTGGGCTAGAATTCCTTCTTTCATAATTTCCCATTACAAAAAGGATTTTAAACTCTAAATGCCCCAAGACTCGTCCTTCCTAGGTGAGCCCCAGCATTTGTAAACCCACAGAAAATCAGCTATCTGTGACAGTTTGAATCTAATACTCTTGCTATTATATAAAACTCCACAAACTGCAAAAATAGATGATGATAACTTTTTTTAGCTTAGATGTTACTTCGGTTACATTTATATATCCTAAAATCCCAGCACAAATAGAGTAAGTAAAAGCTATCTTGTGTGTTAAACAGGGATGGAGAATAATAGCAGAGAAGGTGACTACAGGAAAACTAAATAATGCAAGAAATGGTAGTGATCTTCTATCACAGGGCATCTTCCCTGCTGAGACAACTACTGCTTAGTGCCCTACTTGATGTGGAGCAGGCTGTGCTTTGCTTTATTGACTTCAGCAGAACTTCAGGGAACTCTGACACCAAAGAAGTTAGGATATTTATGAGGAAGGATTCCTGAAAAATCACAATGAAAGAATTTCATATATTAATTTATTGCAGACATTTTAAAAATTACTCTCTTCATGCAAAACTTCAAACTGGTATGAAGTCTTCAGAACCATATTTTCTATTAAATGTAGAGCTACAGTGGGATTGATGGAGACAATAGTACTCACAATGCAGACTCAGATACATTAACTCAATATAGAGAACAAATGATGCTTGGTTGCTTTTCCCTGAACTTCTATGAGTGTTTTATTTTTATTTTTTATCCCAACTTCAGTGATTCTCAGCATCTCTAAACCATTGTTGCTTCATTGATTGTGATGGAACTATTGAATTTAATAGAATGATGATATGTACTGAAAGCTTTTACTTTCATATGCATTAACTGAAGAAAGACCTTGGATAAGATAAACAGTGTTCATTAATAGTAACGACTCCTTGTGCTCTTATCAATACTTACCCCAAAGTCAAACACCTAAAAAAGGTCAGCATGTGCACAAACGTGTACACTTAGGTTTGGTGTGCACATTTTAGTATGGGGAAATAGTTTGCAGAGTAATCTGAAACTTTAGGGAACAAAGCAAAAATATAGAATTAGTCAATTACAGTGGCAAGGAGAATAGTTCCTTAGGGTCAGATGAAAAAAAAGTTTCATCTGGCTTCAATACCCTGGAAAATAAGACAATAGCTTTAGGAAGTGTGCATAGTACTAAGCATTTACTGAGACTGAGGAGTTTACTGATGTACCTTTTAAGAATAAGTGACAATGCTGTTCTTACTAGAGATTTTAATATCTCTAGTAATTTTAGTTGATTCAGATAAGCCCTGAGCCTGAAAATACTGACAACACTTCACTTTATTCTCTACTCAACACTGTTAACATACTCAGTACTT
The DNA here is from genome assembly GCF_900496995.4 of Aquila chrysaetos chrysaetos. NCBI lineage: Eukaryota > Metazoa > Chordata > Aves > Accipitriformes > Accipitridae > Aquila > Aquila chrysaetos. The sequence goes on from NC_044004.1 coordinate 18,423,496, forward strand.
TCCTATATTCCTGTCTCTCCTGAAGCTCAAACAAACATGAAGGATGAAACAGGAAACCTGTGGAAAAGAGACTTACACCTCTTTTTAACAAAGTTTATTTTCAGGTTTGCTACTTTTTAAAATACTGGATCCTTCGGCTGCAGCCACAAAAACCTCCCAATGAAATGACAGATCACATCTCTATGGAATATAATTTCTGACACTAGAATAGTTCAATTTAAAAGCAACTCCTTGATATCCGTGGCAGACTAATTATACATATATATTTTATACTATTTTGTGTCATATACACTTTCTCTCTTTCCCATTGTCTATGTATATATCACTATAAGTTTGATTCTAGATGCATTCTCTACTCTTATCTGATTAATTCACATCATCTCAGTGGAAAATTGGTGAGGGAAGGAATTATAATTTTCTTAAAACATTCCACCAATGATTAAACATGTCAGCTAAGATAATTAATTATAAATATATTACTGTTTTAATTTTATTTGCTTACCTTCAATTATTTAAAAAAAAAAAATCAGTTATTTTTTTCTTTTTTTTTAAATATTCCTCCCTAGACACTGTGCATTGTACAAGTTTGTATTACTTCTAGTTTGTATCCATTTTAGGGTTTTGGAAAAAAAAACATTCTAAACTAAGAAAAAAAATTATGTTCTGATCTGAAACTACAAAATGATATTCCAGTTGGCATATTCAATATCAAGAATCAAAAAGCCAATGGAATGTAACTTGTAACAGCTAGTTAACAAATATAACTCTGCTGAATTATTACATTTAGAGAGGTCTTACTTTATTACTTTACCTTACAGTGTACTAGAAAATGTATGTGGTCATTCTAAACTGGTTAAACTGGAAAATATATTTTATAGGGATGTGTCTAATGTAGTTTTCTGACAGAGGAATTGGGTAAAAATCTTAACAATTATACAAATGCAGTTTTAAATTAGAATAGTGCTTTTAAATCTATTCTTTCTTTCTGCCTTTTGTTTTTCATTTTTAGGTTATACTTATCATCCTTTATTCATAATTTTAAAGGCTTTTATTTCAATCTTTCCTTTTTTCTCTCCAAAGCCTTATCTTATTGTAGTATTAAAAAAGAATTTTATTCAGAATCGGAGAATTTTTTTTAATTTTCTCTGTACTGATTCATTCTGAACACTTTTTTTTTCATAAAGCCCTGAGTATTAGCTAAGGATATTCTCCTTTTCCCATTGAAATCAGCCAGAAAGTGCCTTTGATTTCCACATGACAATACCCAGCACTCGAGCTGTGTCTACCTGCTCCCTCAGAAGTTGTCCCTGTGAAGAGTCCCGGGCTGAACTACCTCAGCTGCATCCCCACTTCAAAACCTCGGAGCACCACCGGAGCCCTTTGGTTGCATTTGTCGTTCAGCAGAAACGAGGTTTCTTTGTGAAGACAGCTAGCCCATAAATTTCACATAATTTTTCACCTGATATGGCCTTTAAGACTGGCACCATGTGGGGCTTGTCTGCACCCCACACCACTCGTGACCCTGCGTAAGGACCCGTGAGGGGAGAACTTTTCGTAAGGTGCAGCTGGGCTCCCCCGCAGGCCTATGCAGCACCCCTACAGCAGCAATAATTATTAATATTACAATACTGAGTAACAATATGTCGACAGTCATTTAAATTACTATTACTTAAAAATTTCAATTAAGATAAATTATCATCCTCAAACATTCCTTTACCTGATCTTTTACCTCCGTCAATCCAGTGGTGCGTTCCCGATCTACAGGTACTCTCTCATGTGGTGTCCTCCACGGCAGACTGAATGGGGTGTCTGTGGCGAGGTGTTGGCAGCGGGTGGGCTGCAGGGGTGGCCTCTCTGAAGAGACCAGGGGCTGCCCCGTACCGGATACAGCCAGTTCCAGCCAGCTCTGCAATGGACCCACTACAGGCAAAATATTGAAGAAAGGGCAAAAAAAACGAGATGGAGAGAGGAGGAGGGAGAAAAGAGTGAGAAACAGCAGCATGAATCCTCAGGATGAGAGGAGGGAAGGAGGCACTCCAGGCACTGGAGCAGATATTTCCCTGCAGCCCATGGAGAGGACCACTCTGGAGTAGATATCCACACTGCGGCCCATGGAGGACCCCACACCAGAGCAGGTGGATGTTTCCTGAAGGAACTGCAGCCCGTGGAGAGCCCACGCTGGAGCAGGTTAAAAGTGTGAGGAGGAAGGAGCTGCAGAGAGGAACTGATATATAATGACCATAGCCCCCCACTCTCACTGCACCACTTGGGGCTGGGTAGAGAAACCTGGAGTGAAGCTGAGTCTGGGAGAGAAAGGAGGAAAGGTTTTGTTTTAATGTGTCTTCATTTCTTACTACCCAAACCTACTTTAAGTGGCAATAAATTGAATTAATTTTCCCAAAGCCAAGAGTCTTTTGCCCCCAATAGTAACTGGTAAGCAATCTCCCTGTCTTTAGCTCAACCCATGAGATTTCTCACCCTGTTTTCTGCCTCTTCCAGCTTAAAAGGAATAGTGAGTGGCTGGGTGGGAATCCGGCTGTTTGCGAAGGCTAACCCACCACACAGTTCCAAGTTTAATAGCTGTCCAGACTACTTGGGAACCTGGAATTGGGACAATCTGCATTTGTGGGGGTTTTTTTGTTTGAATTTTTCATTTGTTTTGGTTTGTTTTTTTGATTAGACTTTTGATGACTTTCTGAGAAGGATCTTAATAATGCCAGCAGATGAGGCTGGTTGACAATCTTCATTCAACCCAGACCCAGGATGTCTATGATGGCAATGCTAAAGACTGCAGGTGAGTATAGGAGTTTGACCAAAATTCAGGATGCTTCTAGGTGTATTCTGTAAGCACCAGCATAGACAGACTGCCAGAGCTGGCCTTGGAGGTGGATCAAAGCAGACATGGAGAGATGTTAACTCCAAGAAAGGAGTCTAGGGATTGTAGAGACCAAAAGCAAAGCAGCTCCCACAGTATTCTCTGACATTTTCTGAAAGCTGGCTGAAGCAATGTTTTCCTCATTTCATTTTAGGTGCCAAGAACAAACTCATGATTTTTTTGGCTCTCCTCTATTAAGGACTATCTGACCATGATGAGTGGACAAATGTGGCAAGGTAAAGGACTTTCAGGAGAGATAACTGCTGGCTTGTGCTCAGGAATATTCAATACCCATTTTTGCCAATAGCTTAAATTGTTCAGGACAAGAGGATGGGAGAAAGAAATAAAAGTGAGAAGAGCTCAGCTGTGGACAGATTAAACCTGGAACTAACCTCAGCAAGCTCCTGAAGAATAAGCCAGTACTTTATGTAATGTTATTTCTGAGGGATTTTTTGACCCATTTGGCTCGGAGATGTGTTACTGAGACAATGTGCTAATTTGAAAACTGTCTAAGCTGAAACATGACCTAGCTCACCATAAGAGTGACACAGTGACAAATACATTTGTGAAGCTTCTGCTAGAGATGCTTTTCCTTCTGTCTGGCTCATCTCTGAAGGTATGACAGAGAGAGCCTGTGACAGAGCTAAACTTCTGGGTAGGCTTACCAGCTGCTTGGGGTTATTATTAATAAACCAATCCAGAGGTAAATAAAGGGTTTTTTCATTAGGTTCATTAGACACACTTCTGACAGAGATATCAAATGTTGTCATGCAACAGTGACTATGAGCAGAAAGAGGCATTCTCAATGTAAAGACAGTACCAAACTTATCAAACTGTAGTTTGGCTATGTTCCCAGAAGATTTCCAACAGCTCAGACTGAGTCCCTGAAAAATCTACTTTCTCAGAATCAGGAATGGAATATGAATGGACCTACAAAAATGGCTGAAATCAGGCTGGACCTGTAGAGAAACCAGCAACCAAAGAGAGATGTGACTCAGTCAGAAGCTTGTTGAGCCAGAAAGATATTAAGGTCCTGGGCAACCTGCTCTAGGTGACCCTGCTTGAGCAAGGGGTGTGAATAAGATGACCTCCAGAGGTGCTTTCCAACATCAGCCAGTCTGTGATTTAATGATTCTGTGAGACTGTAAGTGTTTTATCTAACCTGGAAAAATGACCTTACCAAGTTAGTATGACTGAGATTGCTTTGAACTATGTTTCTAATCTAAGCCATAGACCAGGCCCATTGGTAACTGGGAAACTCTCTAAATTGCATGGGAATATGAACACCATCTTGCTTCTTTCCAGGCCACCCTGTTTCAAACTGGACGAAAAAGTTTGAAGAAATAAAGAATGTTAAAGACGGAATTGGTGAGGTAGCAGAGGGACCAACTAAATCAATGTAATTTTTTTTTTTGTCTTCTCCCTTATCAATGTTCCTCTATGTTTTTGCATGCTGGATAAAATAAAAGCAGTACCTTTTTCAAAGTGAAGTCAGTGACTGGGCTCATCCATGTCAATAAGTGGGAGAGGGGAACAAGCTGGGGTGGGTTACAACTGTTGTCATTTATGGAAGAGGCTAGGGTCAAAGACAACAAAAGCTGGTAGTAATATTGGACAGAAAGATTGTGATTGACCAGTATCGTACTAGGTTCACATGCAAGTAGTTGCTAAGTATATTTTGGTCACCTGACAACTCTGCTGGAGCTTTTTGTGATTTTGGAGCAGGGCCCCCAACAGCTGAGCATGCTGTCAGACATGGGCTAAGAGGAGGGCAGATGCTGTGGCTGTGTTCATCCTTCAAGGTGATTCTCCACTTCTCGTTGCAGTGGTAAACTGGGATCTGGCTATTCTCAGGGCTGTACCCCCTTGACTGTGTAGCACAGGCCATTCCTCTGAGCTATGGTGGTAAGGCATGCCCACCTGGGGGGCTGCCAGTCAAGAATTAGTGTATTCATGGTATTACAGAGTTTCTGAAGAGGTTCCCTGGGTATGAAGATAAGCTGGTGGCAGGGTATAGAGGTGCAGGCTGTGCTGGGAGCCTCTGAAATAAGTGGTGGCAGATTCCAGGCACATCAAACAAGGCATTGCGAAATGGAGTGTTTGTGTCACTCACTTGTGCCACCGAGGGCTTGTCAAGGATTGCGTGCATTCGGGGTTTCTTCCTTTCCCAACTAAAATCATCCAGGGCTCTTTCCTGATGCCCTGGAAGCATGATACTATGGTACATCACCCCATTGATGATGTGGATGGGGCAACAATGGAAAAGAGGTGCCAAGAGTGGTCTTATAGCACTTCCCTTGCAGTCCAGGCCAGATTCTCCTGAAATCAAATGGAGCACATCCAGGTATTTCAGATGTAGAGCATCAAGCGCTAATTTAGCTTTTGTTCCTCAAGACAGCTAGGAAGTATTAAATCAGAACAGTTCAAATATACATTATGCTGTCCTGACAGTTTAGATGTTGCTGACAGAGGACTACCTATAAGTAAACATGGGGATTTGGGGATCCTGTTTCTTGAAAAGGAATGAGTAATAGCCCCAATGGTTACATTTAAATTACTTCAAGAGTAGGAGTGTTCGTTAGCTCAGCCATAGACCTGATATTTGTCTACCTACAGACTGCTACCAAATTACATATTTTATGAACTTGAAGTGGAAAGGACTTTATGACTTCCTTTTTCTATTTACTCTCCTGGCACTTTGGAATCCCATCTACCCTAGTCCTGTCCTGCAGACTATTTTCCCATACATCTATTACATTAATATCTTTAAATATTTTAAATACTTTTATATTTCCATTTTGAAAAACAGATTGAATTTTCTGATGTGTTTCTGTTGATGTTGCCTAGAATATTCAGCCCTTGAATTCATACTGAACTCATATCAATACCCGAGACTCTCAGAACGATAACGAATGCACTTTTAACTTTTTTTCCACTATCTTTTAGCTATATCAATTGTCTTTTTGTGCATTTTCAGTACTTTTCAGGTGCTATAGCATCAGTCCACCTATTTCCATATGAGGAATGTTCTATACTGGCTGATAACAGTGTGCCCTCAGGATATATTTGGATATCAAAGTCAATACCAGAGGCATGCTCATTTGCTTTTGGTGAGCACTGATTTTTTAAATATTCTGATATTATTTAATTACACTAATAGATGACAGCGTCCTATGATCAATACATGGATGATTTGATCTTAATCATTGATCCATTTTTCATAAATATGCAGATTTTTCAGCTGTCTAGTAGCAATGATAATGGGAAAGTGCATGGGGTTTTTTTTCTGTGGCAAAAGGGGAATAAAATAATTTCACATGCCTTAAAAGCATAAAACTGGCAGAGGGGTTATAGTTACATCACAAAAATGTATTAATGCATTCTTGAAAAAGTAATATATTGTTATAGCTACTATTTGCTGTGAAGATGTCTTATAGTGCCCAAAATCCTATAGTAATATATTAATTAGGAATTAGTTTGTTTCTATAACTAAGAAACCACATCAAAGGCTCTGATGACACTGTAAAGGAGATGAACTCCATTACAGGTAATACAGTGAAATATTTAGGCTCAACTGAATGTTTTAGATTGAAGGAATCAGCCTATGGGTACAAAACAAGCAACTGAAGTTAGAAAACAAATTTCTCTAAGGCCTAATGTTGGAGATGACTGGAGGAGATGTTTACTAGCAGATGCATATACTTGGATTGAATTATCTGCAGTGATGGGACAGGAGGAGAGTCTTGGTGGTAAAATGTCAGAGGAAATAACAAGGAACAGGCCTTGGGTTTTACAGACAGATGTTGTGTTCAGCTAGGCTATGAAGTTAACAGAAAGGTTTACTCCAATGCTGATTAATACCTGAAGTTAAATACTCTCATACAGCTTTAAAATGGGATGTATAACAGGCATCCAGGCAGAAGAAATTTTTGCTGAAAGAAAACTGAGGCAGTATCAAATTCTGAAAACAGATCAAGGGTGAAACTGCAATAGTGTGATTGTGAAACTTTCAGGCACAGAAACTACCAGTTCTTGCTTAATAACTGTGGCCACTAGCTTGACATCCAGCCTCCATACAGAGAAAAGCAGGAGCCAGGAAGCACCTGTAATCTCTTAATCTCATCGGTAGAATCCAGCTCTTGGGTTTTTTTCCCAAACCACTTGACATTTTTTCCTAATCTCTGCTTTCACTGGTGACTAGCCCTCTTATCATCAGAAACGTTCTTCTCCCTCTTCTTGTCTCAGTTTCTTATGCCTTTCCCAACCCCTGGCTCATTTTCTTAATCCTTCCCCCCTCACTTCAATTCTGATCACTTCTTTAATATTCATCTTTTCCCTCCCTGAAAACCATAATCAAAAGAGTCAATTTCTAGAAAGAGTTTCACACTTTCGGTGCCATTGGTTTGCCATAATTCCAGCCATTTTTCTGGTTTTGTCCATTTGTTTTGTTTTTTTAATCTCTTGTTCTGTTCTCATTCTTTGCATATATTTTCTTTTTTTCCCCAATATAATGCTTTCTTTTTTTTTTTTAGGAATTTGTATGTTTCACCTGAAAATAACACTTGAACAATAGTGAATATGATGTGAAAATATAACTTCCAGACTATTTAGATAAAAAAAAAAATAGTAAATTTAAATATTTTCTAAATTTTGTAATTTGGAAAGAGAGGAATAGAGGAGAGTTTGTACAAAGGAAAACTAGGGTTCAAACTTTGTCACAGATTCCAAGGCTTGATAAAAACTTTTGTTATCATCCAGTCTGACATCATCTTTGATTTCTTGACAAAAGCTGGAAGTTGGTTTTTTTAATTAATTGATGTTTTAACTGTATGTTTTTTAGAAGGAAATGCTTCAATCTGTTTTTTAAAAAGTGTGGCAGAGATGCACATACATAAGCTGTTCCAATTCTTAATTACTCTCAGTGCTATAAAAAATACAGTGGTTTTTCTAGTCTAAACTTATCTATTTTAAACTGTTACGCACAGGAATTTTTTATGCCTTTATCTGATAAAGAACACTCTAATCAAGTTCTCTTCCCCATTAAATATTTTTACATCATTATCAGCCCACCTTATAAACTTCTCTTAGATAAACTTCAGCTCCTTTACTATTCTTTTGTAAAGAAAGGATACTCCAGTCTCCTTTCCTCCTAATTTTTTCCTTGCAAACCTCCTCATTTGTCCATTAGCACTTTAGCTACCCAAATTACTATTTAAGCTCTTAAATAAATTACTTGACTTTTCAATATCATTCAGAGGTCAACAGAAGGTATGGAGACTTGGCTCCATTCCAGATCAGGCAAGGGATTGTCACTAAATTTGGGCTTATGAATTTGACCAGATTCACCCATTTTGGAGAGAGAAGTTCTAGCTATGTATTACACCTGCAGAGAGCCCTGTTTGCTTGTGATTTCACCTGATTTGCATGGAGGTAATTAAGATTATATTTTTAAAAAAGCAAACTCTTGCTATTGATCTAATCTCATTATAATGTTAATATTTAATTCACACAGATTCTTATCTCCTCTGTTTCACTGGTCTTGCTGCATTACTTTCAGTATTTCTAATGAGGAAATAACAGATCCTAAATTACTTCTGCAAAGTAGAAGGGAAATGCATAGTAAATGCTTTTTCCCCCAAGGTTGCTATTCCACATCTAACTCTCACAAAATGCAACATTCCAGTCCTAAGCCTAGTGGTGTTCTCTGGGTCTGCTTTGTTGATTCTGTTACTTCATTTACCAAAGATAAATACATAACTCTCAAGCACTGAATGCACAGGATTAGGCTAAGTTTTTTTTCTTTTGGTGTCATTTTATATTTAGATGCCAATCCTTGTGTCATCAGGTTAATCTTGAAAAACAAAAAAAAACCAACAAAAATTTCATAGCTCTTCTCAGTTAGCCTGGACAGCTCCTAAACTGTATGATGAATATGATAAATTTTAATTCTTTCTATTCAGATCTATAATGGTAGATATTATCTAATCTATCTATTATCCATACAGTCCTTAAAATCTTATACTAAGTATCAGCAAAACTGTTGGTATAAGTAAAGCTAGAGAGAGAGAGAAAAAAAATGAGATACAGACATAGCAACAAAATCAAGAACTAATTAGAGCACAATTGCAACAGCCCACTAATAGGTTATGGAGGAATGAATGTTAATGATTTCTTATACATCATTACAATTGTTGTTATGGAGTACTTCTCATTACGTAGGTTATTAACGTATTCAGGGCAAATGGTCCAAATATAATTTCTCTCTACATATACATATCCAAAGGAGGAATGGCTGGATATAAGATACTGTGGTTGGATTGCTTTGTTACATTGACCCAAGATGACAAAATAGTGCCTCAGAGGCTATTAAAAGTTGACATAACTTAAAGTAGTTTCCAGGCTGCTCTGGTTTAGACTGGGGAGATTAAAGAGCAAAAGTAATTTACAGCCATTTCTACCCCTGATCCTCCAGTTGTGCATCTGGGAGACACTGATGTGACTCAGAGCTGGTAACCTTGCCCTGAAGGCTCCAAGCTCATGGGATGGCTATTCATATCTGCATACAGCTACAGATCTCAGACACTGAATGCTGTGTAGGAGAACCACCAGTTCAGAAATACCTTTGTAACTTTTCTTCCTTCCTTTTCTTCCTCACACTGATATTCATAGATATCTTCCTTTCTTTTAATGATCTCAGTTTTAAAATCCTTTTAAAAAATGCCTTCAACATAAAAAGAGAGAGAAAAATATTCCGGAATGCAAGTCATCTTCACTCACTTATTCACACCTCATGTAGCTTTTGTTGTTGTTTTTAAGGCCACTAGCTCAGTTCTACTGTTAGTACTCTTTTATCAAATACTTAGAAGAATAATCTGTAGATAGATACAAAGTTTCTCTGACACACAGTGCCAACATAAGGCCACTTTAGTAACGAACAGCATAAGCAATTTCTGATTATTGTTGGGGTTGATGTGTGGCAAAAATTTCATTCTTCTGTATATCATACATCACTAATGACTGACATTTCTTTATGTATATTTCTGTGAAAGTTTCTAGAAATAAGAGAGCTGATGGGAAATATGCACTCATATTTTCTAGTCTTTCCAAATTTTATTAGTCCAATTTAATCACGGGAAAGGATCCCTGTTATCTTTGAACTGACTCTTTAAATCTTAAGCAAATTAAGTCATTAATGAACAGCATTTCTACTAAATTATTCAAATTATGATTTCACAATAACTGGTCAAAAACCCCCAGAAAATTAGAATGAGTATAGGGGGCAAAATATGCTTAACCATTTCTATTTATCCCAAAGTTTTTAAATACCAACTCTCCGTTCCTAAACCAAAACAAGCTGCAAGAGATCACATATCATTTAAGTGCAACATACCATAAATGTGAAAACTAAGATAAAGCTAGACATCTTTTGCCATGTCCAACATTGTCCAGAGGAGACTACTTAATTCCAGACAGCAAATTCATACTATACGTCCTACATATATCTGAAACCAGAATATACTTCATCTCAGGAATGAAGAATGGATTCTTAGAGAAGTACTCTGTCTCTGAGGAAGGTGTTCCTAAAAGCTGGCCATGGTAATATAAGACATGTTGAGATAATTCTAATTCAGAAGGGTGATTAAGACCAAAAATTTGATAAGGATAAGAAATTAAATGAAGATTCCTAAATTCGTCCTCCCATTCATGTATCTTATATGAAATGCTATAGATAACAGAAATAATTCTTCCTGTTTCAACAAATGCTAGACTGCTTTCAGGGTAGGCCTACTTCCTATCATATGAATGTTGCCATATCATAACTTTCTGACACAGTTCACTGAGTCTACCATCTCTCGTGTTAGGCTTAAGCTGGTCAGTGAAGGGACTGTCTAGATGATACAATTATTTTGTTCCTTGTACCATGGAACCATATCTGTAGCATACTCTCTATACAAATAAGTATTGATAAATTATGAATCAGAAGAGTAGTTCATGGATTGTCTCTAAAGTGAGGCAAATATCATGAGAATATCTGACAAAACTCTTAGAGTATGAGATTATTTTTTATTGCTCTCTTACCAAAATTTCTTTAAGTTTTTTCTTTGTATTCAAACACAGTTGAATCAGTTCGTTTTCTGACAATGTACATATAACATGAGAACTCCTTTTTCTGCACTTTCTTTAAATATTCATCCAGTATCTTTCTGATTCATTTAACATGGACTTGCCATTTTCTTTGCTTTATCCACGCTGTTAAAATTGTAAGCAAATTCCTGAGAGAAAGTAGGTAGGATAAAGGAAATGACATCTCTTGAAATAAACAAATGTATTACACCAGAATAATCACAGATGCATTATTCTTTCCTAAGCTTTATTTTCAAATATAATAATGCATTTAAATAGTGAAGGACAGATTAAATTCCCTTTTTATTCTTTCTATTTTTTACTTTCTTCTGTCTTTAAGAGTAAAAATGTCAAAATTCTTCTTTTAACAGATCAGAATCTCATTACAATAGATTGCTGAGATAATGGCACCTATCAAGAACATATTTCAGGTGCACAAAGGTCATTGGTCTTATAATACCAGTGAAATATATTGTTATAACATGTATGCTATACCGTCCATAGACCAAAAAGACTTTGAGAAACCAATTCTATAATTCAGGATTTTGAAGGAATTACTATTAGAAGCGGTTGTGATAACTGCGTTGGCAATCTGGCCAGCACTGACCACATTCTGCATGTTCTGCAGCCTTCTCCCTGTGTGCCAGAGTTCTAAATTTCCCTTTTACTAAATCCTCAGCTCTTTTGCCTACTCTTGCTAGAAGCTTGTTTCCCTCTATTTCCTTCTGCCAGTTTCCATCTGTCACGTTCTCCCTCACATCACTGTTCCATCAATGCATCATACAAATGCCTGTGCCATTATGCTTTACTTATCCACATATATCTTATACATATCCACATCTTACAGTTACCCACATCTGGATTCCCTAGACTCCTCCCATTTTACCTATATCTCTATTCAGTGCTTTCCTTTGACATGTTCCTCTTACTCTTTTCTCCTGTAAATAAATAATTCAGGGACTGAAGATCTGTAAAGTGTTTGGGATAATGAATTGCAATAGCAGGTACAATGCTGTTAAGCAACTGGACATTTACAATTAACAATTGATTAGCTGACAATTATGCAGGTAAGTGAAACAGATGGTTGTGCTAATCGTGTACAAAAGCTGCATACATTCCTCTTTTCTTTTCCATTTCTGTTTACACCAAAATTGACTAGATTTTTCCCCCACTGTCTAGAACATCCCCTGCAGCTTTAAAATTGATTAGATATTTTACAAAATGCACCACCATGCTACTTCAAGACAAAAAAAAGAGAAATAATACCGAGCTAAGCCTCACCTCACTTTGTTCTATCAGACGGTACAGGTAATAAAACTGAGGGTGAAAGGCCATATGTAAATGTTTTGGTAACATTCTGCCCTACAACTTGAAGAGTTAGGCAGCTGCTTCATCTCAAATCAATGAGCATTGCATGTGTCCTTATTAAAGATTAAATTAAAGTATGTAGCTACCCTAGCATCTGTCCCTGCTTCAGCTGAAGTCAGTGAAGAAATTTCTGCCAAGTTCTGGGGAAACAGGCTCAAGCTCTTAATATTATCCATTATAGTAATTGTTATTCATGGTTCTGTATTGATTAACTTGTCTCTAAAAAAGGAAGGGGAGAACACAGCACAGAAAGAATTGTTTTAAATGGAAAGTTGCTGATCCTAGGTTCTGAAATGTGCATACACTGTTGACCAAATCCTGCCAATAGCTTATTCTAAGTAGTTGCAGTGGAGTAAAAATTACAGCCTGAATATTTCTTTTAAAGAACACATAGTTAATTTAATTACATCTAAACCTTACAGGCACAGCACTTGAAAAAAATAGCTATTTGACCACTGTTGCTATCTTAGCATTGTTCAAATAGTTGTTAATCTAAGAAAGTGGTTTAATAATGTCTGCTTTTGTAACAATGTTGCTGTGCTGGCTAAGCCAAGCCAGGAACTTTTTTTACACGTGTGATAGGTCAGATGGGCTTCTTTAGTTCTTTTCTATGGTGCAACTAGCAAGGGGGGTAGGTGATGAAAAAAATATTTTGAAGAATAATAGAAGAAGGAAATAAATATGTTAGATTACTCAATTCCAGGTCTTCTTCTTTTTTTTTTTTTCCAAATAATTTCTTATAACAAAGGGTCCTAGTCCTGACTGTGATACAGCAGCATGCAACATCCACTTTTCTTTTTAAATCAGCTTTTAGAGAAAAAAAATAAATAAAGCATAAGTTCCTTATGTCTGTTTAATGACCTATAACTCAAAAACCTGTTGAAACTATTATGTTGTAGACTTTTTTCAGGAAGACTTCCTTCCAGACTTGCAAAACTACATTTTAGATCTCAATTTCCTCAGTACCTTAAAAACCTCAGTTTTGAATGGAAGTGATTACACAACTCTATCTTTTCTGCTGAATGTAATAGGGAGATGTCTCTCTGGAATGAAGAAAATAATGACAGTGTTACTGATTTGTCATTGATTTATTATTAGTTAGAATTAATCATATTTAATTTTAATATTTTAGCAAAATCATATGTATGTTGTATTTTATACATTTAACCACCAACCAGTGTCTGTTGTGAAATCCCCTGTATAGCCCCGTACCAAGGTCGGAGAAATTGGCTAAAATCATCTAGTAGGAACATTTAGAACTTAGTTAACAAGATAAAGAAATTAAAATCTGATTATAAAAGAGTTTGGTTTGACTAAAAAGTAGAAAATTGTGAAGCATAAGTATGGGAGTGTTAAGTTTGAAATGTAGCCTTAGGAACTTAGGAGCTTAGAAAATGTATAATGTGTAACCATAAGTATTGTTCAAAATCATTTAACCACAGAAGTTTTGACAAAGATTGGTAGTCTTGTAGTGTTTGTTTTGAAAACTAAGGAAACCGTTATGGACACCAGTTTGCTGCTTGGAGACACCTGAGAGGTCAAGAAGCGGACGAGTGAGGAAGACTATGAAAGACCACCAGAGGACTCCTGAGGACCACCAGAGACCTTCACTGCACCTGCGTAAAGGACATTTACATATGCTAATGATTTCCTGGAAGTCTAATGAATATGTATAACTTTTCTTGGAAATCTAATGAATATGCATCAATAAGTCTTAATATAAGGTGTATTGTTTTGGTGACAGGTGTGCATGGTTTGTGAGAGGACTCGCCTGCGCACCCGGCCATCAGTAAAGAAGTGTCTGCTTATCTACACTAAATTGGTGTTGATAAGTTCTTCATTCCGAGCTTTTTGGTAACAACAGCACAGAAACTACTTCAATAATGCCCTAACATTGAAATTTTATGATTTATAAGAAACATTTCATTCAGATATTAGCCAAAAGTTAAAAACTTTTTTTTCTGCAATACATATTAGTTTTTCATGAGCTTCTTAAAATTGCTCTATAATGTTTATATCTATGATTTCTGTGCTTTAGAGAGGAAAACCCTGGGTCAAAAAACTAGGTACCTTATCTAGAAAGCATGTATTCTAATATTCTCTTGCTCAGACTATATCCTCAGGTAAGTAAGTGACCTGCACCTCCATACATGTCCTCTTCAAATAAATATAAACTTTCTTCCTGAATTCCATTTGCTGACAGATCTGATATTGGAAGGCCAGTTGAAATTCATGGATCTATGCAAGTTTATGCCCGCTGAGCAACTGATCCTAATCCCCCATTCCTCGGTTTATCTGAAAGTAAAAGACTTCTTTTCACACACCAGTTAAGTCTGCTAAGTGGCAACAGTGTATTTATCCAGCACGTCATTTACAAAACCCAAGTGCTTAAAATTGAGGAAATGAAATGTTAAGGATGTCATAAATCTTAGTGTTCACATGGAGTCTGAACCAACTCTTACTGAAGCCCACATGAGTCTTTCCACTAATTTCAGTCAGAGCTGGAGTGGGTCCATAATAAACAAGTATTTTGTCATATGTATGGCCAGATATGCCACTAAGGGATGCTGATGTCTGCATATGAATGGCCTAATATGGCAGTAGCAAGAGGGTGTTGTGTTCTAGACATTTGGTGCAAATATAAACTCTGTGGAGAGCTCAGTAAAAATTGGTGTAGTCAAAAAAGCACCATTTCCCAAGTGTGGCTATCAACTGTCTTTTTTTCTCTGATTTATAGTTTTTCATCACTTACTCAGATCAAAGAATCTGAAACACAAGGGGAAAAGGCTGGCACTTGTTTCTTCTCACTCACCTAGAGTCCTTATTATCAAAGGTAAGAATGGTCTATATTTTCAATACCTGTACAATCTATGTACTTCATACCCTTTAAAGGAAATAAGGCTTTTTCAAACATTTGAATAAATGCACAACTACATAGTAAAAAGTTGTAGCATAGTAGGTACAAAAGCAGTTAATCTTTCTAATTTATTGAGTACTCAATTCACGTATTAAACCCACAGAACCATAGCATTCTTGTAATAGATTGTGAGGCATTCTTAATCAAAAGCAGCAATAATGAAGCATATGTACTCTCTACACAGCTTGCTAGCACACGCTAACTTTGAGCATCTTACAGTAACTAGCCTTAATATTTTAAATGTTGTCAGAAGCCTTTCATCCTTATTCATTCTATTGCATGGCAAACTCCCATTAACAACATGATTAAGGAAAAAGGATTTGAAAGACTCTGAGCTTATCATCTCCTCTGAGGGAGAATAATTACTTCACATTTATTTTTTCTTAAGGATTGTTTTTTAAGATGTCATTGACCTTTCTAAATTCAAATAATAAAGATGTGATTAAAACAGAGTACAAATATGCAAGCAGGACTAAATTTCATAGTTACAAGTTTGCTCTGGACATGTAGACTGGATTGCTAGTGGCACAAAGCTCTTGAATGAAAAGAAGCAATGGGAGAAGCACCCATAGAAACATCGTTAAAATGCAGCTGGTCCAAACCTGCGAACCTGTCAGAAAGAAGATCAAAGAAACTTTTATCACACATTGACAAAATTAGTCCAGCATAACTCAAATTACACAGACCTAAAGGCTCTATTTTTCTACTGTAATCATGCAAAATATGATGGTCTGTATCAAACTCATGTTGCTAAAATATGGTTTTTTCTTCTTCTTCTGGGTAAACTGCTAAGTGGTTCAGTAGGCTTTCAGTTTTCATGATTTCTCTTGGACGAAAAGCTAACACTTAGGAAGGAAAATTATGGAATAAGATAGTCTCCAGAACTGTTTGCATAATAGTATCATCAAATGATAATAGAACTGATATTTTACAGTAGCACTTCAACTGGTTATACTTATCCAGACAACAGAGGTGGCTTAAGGCTATGATATTCAACACTGAAACAGGTATATCCAGGAGAATAACAGATACTATCACAATATGCTGAAGAATTCTTATTTTTCTCATGCAAATTATAAAGATGTTAGATACAGCTTGTAATAGGAAATCCAGTCATTTCCTTAAGAAATAAGATAAATTCAGTCACTGGAACTATTTATAATCTGATTATAGCTTTGATACAACTAGTGAGACAAGAAGAGAAGGTGATGCAACATACATGTTCATTATATTCCCAATTTACTTACCTCCCACCCAGCTCCTGGTTTTATATATTCAACATATTAGCTCTGGCTCAGTACTAGACCTGTCAGACTACAGCTGGCTCCTTAAATACGTACACAAAGTATACTATATTGCATATTAAGCCTGATTCAGAGCATACTATTTTTTTACCTGTTTGAACCCAAGCAATAATTTTGAAGCACTCATTGGACATAGAGCCAGACCTTAGTGCATTGGGTTGGCTTGTTTTTATCATGAATTTTAATGATGAGAAAATTGCATCTGTTCCTAACTCCCTTTCAGCTGTTAGTCGCTTCTTCATAGCTGATACCAGAAGCAGATGGGGAAGAGGAGAGTTCCTCTTTTTGTAATCAGGTATTGAACTCAGCTGGGACACCAGTTTGTGGAATTAATGGCAATGCTTCAGTATGCTTGACCTCAGTCCCAAACTCAACATCCAGTGAAGAGTATCTGAGATGGCTCTGGTTGTTTGCACAGTGCTGTACTTGAGCTAATAAACTTCAGTGGAGATGGCACGGTTCTGCATGGAGTTAGTCCTTTTGTAGCAATTTCTGTACATATGGAGCACTTAATTTGCAATCCGGATAAACTATCCATACTGACTTGTGCATGTACTTATATACCTGTGAGGGTCTAGATACGCTCATTTGCATGAGTACCTATGTACAATAGGCAAGATTCTTAGCATTATTTATATTTAGGTTTTCTGAATTTTTACCAGATCTGATTTGATTTTTCAGATATTGTGATGGATGATATTCATTCTGCTTGTAAAGTCTGTTATGTTTGAGGAGAGCACCTGAGAAGCAGAGAGGAAAGTTGTCTGTTGAATTTTTTGGATGTTGTACTCTATAACACTCTGGAGGATAGAAACCCCTGAAAGGAAGAGAGGGATTAGTCCTCTGCTGAGAGCAAATGAGCATAGAAAATTACTTTGGGTAAAGAAATTTCCAAAGCTTGGTGTCATGCAAGCTGGCAAAATAAAAGATTGGGGATTATATATTCACAACCTGAATATAAAAACTTTTTCTAGGAGCCTAGAGAAGACCCTGGAATTTGTCATAACTTAGAAACCAATGAAAGGGTTTCTGGAATGACAGTATATCTTCTGGAAAGGGCACAATAAGTAAAAGAGAGACTTGGGTATGAATCCTTTTGTTTCTATTTTGTCTTACTCAAAATTCTTTCTATTCTAAGTTCATTGTGCAAGCTATGCTCATATTAAGTCTAGCTTTACAGGTTTTTTTATATTTTTTATAAGAGAAAGGTTTAGGTATCCTCTTCTGAAAGCACTGCTTGATTTGAATCCCCGCACAGCTGTGTCAGACAGGGGGAATGCATACTTGTAAGCAGCCCTAAGCCTGAGATCAGAACCAAGTTTTACTACAGGCAAGTAAATTTCCACTACTCTGAAAAATAGGGCTGAGACAAAAAAGAAAGATCTCATCAGAAAAGAACTTAAAACTTCTTAATTAAATAGAATAGATTGAAGTCTTCCAGTCAAACAGCTACAGGATGGGAAGCACTAGGTTGTCATTTCAAAGTAACCTCTGAAAGGTCTCTCTAGGGGAAAGCTTTTGCTGTAAGAGTTAAATTAAGTGATGTCTCAAAACACTAAATGACAGCTTGAAGAAAAGATTAGTTTCAAATATAGTTTTTTTGGTAAGCCTTTCCCATTTTCAAGTCAAAAATTTAGCTCCATTGCTTTTCTGGTACTGTACTAGCCTCAAAAGAAAAGTTTTTCCTAATATTTGATCTGAATTTCCAAGGTTCAATAAGTGAGTTTTGCCCATTGTTGTATCAAAGCTTTGTTATAAGTTAATATAAAGAGCTTGACTCCCTCATGTTAGTAACAGCCCTTTAAGTAGTTCTAGGCAGCCACTAGGTCACCCTTACTCCTCTTGTAAGCAAACCCAGCTTCCACAACCTTTCCTTTTAGCCCATGTGGTCTAACACCCTAACTGTTTTTGTAGGCATCTGCTGGACTCTCTCCAGTTTCCAGAAACCCTATGGAGCAGGGGACTGGGGGGAAACTAGGCACATTTTTCCACGTGGAACTTCACCAGTGCCAAATCAATATGACCAGAACTTTCCTCAATCTGCTGGCCATGTGCCTCCTAACATAGCCCAGTATGTGATTTGCCTCACTTGCAATGAGAACACATCTTTTCCTTCCTATACTCAACCTGGAGGCCACCTTATCCTCCAGGCTCTTTTCAGCAACCTCTTTTTCAGCCAGTCACTTCTCAAACATGCACAGATGCATGGGATTTGTTCTGTGCTAGATGCAGGACCTTGAAAATCTTGTTAAACTTCAGGTTTCTGTAGGTGCAGACCTCAGATTTTCAGGGTAACTCTGGACTGAGGCTCTTGTAATTGTCATGTCAACTGCTGCCTTAAATTAAAATAATTCACGGGATGCACTCTGTGTGATCATCCAGGTAATTGATGAAAATGTTGGAAAAAAATGGGGCCCAGTATCAATACTAAAGTACCCTGCTGAGAGTCCATCTGTGTTCATATTATTTTACTTGACATAGGCATTCCATTTGATAACATTATTAGTGGTTTGCCTTTGAGGATTTCAATTACATTTTTGTAGGCATATGATTATTAGTTTGTGGATTTTGGTTTTGGTTTTAGTTTGTTGATTGGGGGGGGTGTGTTTTTTTTTTTAATTAGCTTATTTCTTATCTAGCCAAAGACATTTTATTGCCAAGGATATTTTACTGTCTTCTCTTTCAGCTGGAAAGTCATTTTCTCCACCATCACCACCTCACCTTTGTACAAGCTTTCCTCATTGCCTGACTTGAGCAATGTCTTTAATTGTCTCTGTGGTCTTTAGGGCTCAGAGAGCTTTCAGAAGAACAGCTTCAGTTTCTGTGTTACTTACTGTTACTCTGTCCTGTCTAAACTTAAACTACATCTTTGAGAAGAATGGTTAGGCATTTGGTCTGAGGGTCCCTTTCACAGGAGGACTTAAAGGTATATCATGAACTTAAAAATGGTATTGCACGGTTTAATATTTATTTGAGCCTGCTGCTTCCTTGTAACATATTTAAATTTTCATGAAAAACAAGAAATTCCCCTAATTGGTACCTCAGGGCAAATCAAGGCAGACTGGAAAAGTCAGACTGGATTCTTTGCTTTTCATCCATCACTATTACCTGTGAAGACTTTGACACTTAGACAAGACCTCCTTCAGCATGGATGCTCATTTGTAACTCAATGGGCTTAACAATTACAATATTAAGCTATTTATCCATTTCCTAGCAGTATTGGCTCTGCTGCCCTACAAAGTACTTAAACTAAATTTTGAACAATGTATGCACATATTGGGAATTATAAACTGATTTCTTAAAATCTCTTTTAAAAGTACAATAACATTTCAATGTATGTCTGAATTTGCCCTGTGGCCTATGTCTAAAAGTAAAACTTTGGATTAACGTCAAGCTTCTCTCCTTCAAACAGTGTGCAGTATCGGCCTTTGTTCAAAGAGTTTGTATTTGAGTGGTATGTTATGTAAGTGATTATAAAGTACTTTGGGAATTTTTAGATGGGAATTACTGTTTACTAGCTCTACTTTTAGATAATTGGTCATGTTATCCATTACTGGCCTTTGCTATAAGTTCACAATATAATATGTTCTGGTACGTTTGCCTGATCGTTTTATACAAACTTTTTAAAGATTTAACAGTTTGCCTAGACATTGAATAGATTTTGGTGGCTTCAACTGTATCACATTTATATATGCATTATTTATACATCCTATGAAAGCAGTGCAATTCCCTCAGATTGCCAACTCTTATGCTGGTTCTTTCCATGTAGCAGGGTTCACATTTGGTTTAGGTAAACTACCGTCACCTAGACCATAAGCAATTTTCCCCATTTTGTGCAGTGATTTATCCATAAATTTTGTATAAGATGAGGAAAGAAGTATTTAATCTACAGTATGGCTCTTAGTTGTAGTGAAATATAAAATATTTTTCTGTGGGATAGTGAGTAAGCCCCTTGACCTCAGGAAAATTCTTTTTTTAATGATTTTCATTTGATGTCTTACTACTTTATATTTTCGATTCTGAGCTAATTTTTTATTTCAAGTCTTAAGGAGTTTGCAGGAGCCCTTACCTGGGAAATTTTCCCTTTGTGACAGAATTATTATGTTCTTTGGATAGTACACTATCTGCTTGCCTAACCCCAATTCCCTTTCTTTTACCTTGCACCTGTTTACGGTGTGGCAAATTCTTTCTTTGGTAATAAGTTCAAATTTGCAATGAAGCCCCCCAGAGCCAAAACTGTATAAAAGCACTTGAGACTGTATACAGTCCAAACTATACTTTTTTTAAAGACTGTCGTGGGCATGCAGTTATACTGAAGAAAACACAATGAAATGTTCTACGTCTGTGTTTGTTTCTCTGGTGATCACAACAAGAATATCTCCTGTTGTTTCACAAAGATCTTCCACTTCTGTCTATTGCCCTGAATAATATTAATCACCAAGGAGCAATTTCAACCATAAGGTATGACAATGGATTAATACCAATTCTTGTTTTATGTGTCCCCATAGCAGAAACCTTTGTTTTGATATGCAGTGTGGTGTGAGATTAGCAGACAGAAAGCGACTTGAGGTTCCCCTATTTGAGTTAAGGTTTGAAAATAAGAATTCCTGAAAAATTAATATGGTTGCCTTCTATTTGCACTACAGAGAAAATTTATTTTCAATAAATCTGATAGAATATGGCATTGACTTTTGAAGGAATGTTTACATCTGGGGGACATGACTTCTTTCTCGAGTGTACAACAGGATTGATTGATTACAATGTAGGTATGTGATTTTATGTTTAATTGAAAAGTAATTCTTGTGAAGATACTTCCAGCATTTTTAGATCCTTTAACTCCTATGCCTGTGAGAAAGTAAAAGAAGAAAAAACAAAACTAAACAAAAACCTTACATGCTATACCTGAGTGAGACTATGTGCTTTAGGCTTTTAGAATACAAAAGAAAGAGGACTGTGGATTAAACAATAGCTCACTATCAATGCATTGCAATGCATTGTAATTTCAAGGTCCTCCAAGGCACGGTAGTCCACCTTTAGGAGGATGTCAGAAGAGAATGGTAAATAGTGTTAAAATAAAGCTCCGCTCAATACAGTGTTTATGTGCTGTGCTTGGATACACATGGCTTCTGATTACATATTTTAAAAAAGGAATTTTAAATAGTTTGGATATTATCTAGGCTTTTTCCTTACTATTCACATTTTTATGGCTTGGGAGGGGCAAAAAATATGCAACGGTGATAGAATTGCAGAGCTGTTTAAAATTATAACGTGTTTTGGGAAGAGAAGCCGCTTGTTACTAAGAACCTAATTTACATTTTGGGTTCCACATATGCAATCTCCCACTCATTTGCTTCAGTCTTCAAATCATTAAATGAATATAGTCTTACAGCAGTGGTGTCAGAGCAGCACACAGCTTTGACAGAGCTGAGAATCAATTGCACGGATAACAGAAGTTGTGCCTATTTCTTCCAGCATGAGTTCTAGCCTATAAGCTTATGTGGGAGGATGTTGGTGGCTGGTTATTGTTAATTAGCCTGGCTTTTGATTGACTGGATCTTCTCTGAGACTCCTGCCCCACCTGCAGATCTGTCAGTACAGAAAAGCTCAGTGTCCCGGCAGCAGAGGGGGGGCTGGGAGCTGTGTCCCACAAAAAAGCCTCCGAGCCAGCTGCGCCTGAGCCACACCAAAGTGCCGGGAGGAAGTGATGGGGGACTGCAGTGGGAGACTCACTGCTGCCGGGGATGGAGGTCCCTGTCTGCTGACTTGACCCATCGTCTAGGGACCAGCTGCTTGCTGGTGCCTCGTATCCGGGATGTGGTGGACAGGCTGTCAAGGCTGGTCTGACCCCCTATTACCCCCTGCAGTTCTTCCACTTGGGCACCATCAATACTGCCAGGAGAGACCTGCAGCATATCGAGTGTGACCGCACGGCTCTGTGAGTGAGGGCTGAGGACAAGAGGGCCCAGGTGATCTTCACCTCATTCCTGCCAGTGAAGGAGAGTGGCTTGAGAACGAGTGGATGGATCTTGTGGGTCAATAACTGGTCACTGCTGTGCAATTCATGTCAACAGCAGGGATTTAGTTTTCACATCTCTGAGGAGCAAGGACCGCTAGGAAGAGACAGGATCTATCCGGCCAAGTGAGGTGAAAGCATCTTTGCCAATAGGCTGGCCTAGCTGGTGAGGAGAGCTTTAAATTAGGAATGGAGGGAAAGAGGGACGATGATGCCCAGTTCATTAAGGAAGTCGTGGACAGGGTTGGCAATCAAAGGGTGCAAGGGTCGACAAGAGAGACCTCGTAATCAAGAAACGGCACATAATCAAGAAAACAATCAAGAAAAGTGGGTCATCCCAGGTGTTGCACACAAATAAGGAAATGCAGACAGGACAGCATGGTGGGGAACATGCTTGCCCTTTCCCCAGGAAATTAGAATGAGTGGAGCCCATCTGAAGTGCCTGTACACTAATGCACACAGCATGGGCAATGAGCAGGAGGAATCAGAGGCCTGCGTGCAGTTGCAGGGCTATGATCTCATTGGGATCGCAGAGACGTGGTGGGATGGCTCACATGTGCTGCCATAGCTGGATATAGGCTCTTTAGGAAGGGCAGGCCAGGGTGGCATGAACGAGGACTCACCCTTAGCGTGAGCAAGCAGCAGGGGTAGATAGAGCTCTGACTGTGGAAGGGTGATCAGGATTAGCAAGCAGAACAGTGTGAGTGGAGGGTGTCTGCTACTAACTGCTTGATCAGGAAGCAGTAGGTGAGGCCGCCTTCAGACAACTGGAAGAAACCTCACTTTCACAGGCCCTGGTCCTCATGGGAGCCTTTAAGCACCCTGAGATCTGCTGGAGCAGCAACACCACAGAGCACAAGCAATGAGGATTTCTGCACCAGTACATACTGGGGACCAACTAGCCAAAACCAGCTTTGCAGAAAAGGATCTGGAGGTTCTGGAGAACAAGTTGATCATGAGCCAGCAATGTGTCTTTATGCCAAAGAAGGCTAACAGCATCCTGGGCTCCACGAGGAAGAGAGTTGCCAGCAGGGTAAGGGAGATGATCCTTCCCCTCTACTCACATCTGGAGTGCTGTGCCTAGTGCTGGGCCCCCCATGATGGAAGAGACATGGACATACTGGAGTGAGTCCAGAGAAGAGCCACAGATATGATTAAGGGCTTGGAGCATCTGTCATACAAGAGGAGGCTGAGAGGGCTGGGACCGTACAGCCTGGAGAAGAACAAGCTCAGGGGAATCTTATCAGTGTGTATAAATACCTCATGGGGTGACAAAAGAATATGGAGCCAGATGCTTCTCAGTGGTGGCCAGTGAATGGACAAGAGGCAATGGGCACAAACTGAAGCACAATAAATTCCGTTTAAATGGAAGAAAATGCTTTTTTTTTTTTCACTGTAAGGATGATCAAACACTGGAGCAGGTTACCCAGAGAGGTTGTGGAGTTTCCATCCTTAGAGATATTCAAAACCTGACTGGGCACATTCCCAGGCTAACTGCTCTAGATTACCCTGCTTGAGCAGAGGGAGTAGACAATGTCCAGAGGTATCTCTCACCATCCGCCATTTGGTGACTTCGTGAAACTGATCCTTTGCAGGAAATGGGAAAATATGTCTTGACATTCAGTTCATTTTGCAAGCCCATGATCTCAGAAAAAAAATTCTAAAAATTATATTTGGTTTCCCAGAAAAAAAACTACTTGAAATGAAAAGAATTAAATGGAATATAAAATATTTATGGAAAAAGTTGTGAAACCATAAACTAAAATACAATGTGTCAATTGCAGCTATACAGTAAATATTAGCAGGCTTTCATGTATTTTCACCAAAGCATTATGCAGGTTACCATGAATGACTTGAAGCTATGTCTCAAGATATACATAAAGCAGGGATCTAGCTTTGTTTCAGAACCAAAACATTTCTCATTCCTAGGAGACTGTGTGCAGAGATTAAGCACCTGCATAATGTAAAGAAGGAGTAGTTCCATTGGCTCGTATTGGTATACTTAATTAAAGTCTCTTCTAGGCATGTTTATAAACTAAAACTTGTTCAAAATCACAAATATATCATCTTCAACTTTATGTCTTGCTGTATACAATTGCTATTTCTTTTTTTCCTATCAAAATGATATCTTGTTGCTAATAATTCAAAAATTCAATTCTAGATTTTTTAATAAATCATTCCAAACAGCTTTTCTTCAAATATACATGCCAATTTTAAATACAATATATCTGATTTCAAAAAGGTAGGCTTTTAATAAAAATCCTGTCTCAATTATTTAAGATTTTGTTGTTGCAGCTGATTATTTCCCTTGCCTCCTTGTTCTCCATATGTAATGTGCTCTAAAATAAAACACTGTGTAGAGCTTCCAGCTCTATAGAATAGTAAAGCTCAAAATCACAGTATGGAGTGTCATTCTTTATGTGTAAAAGCAAATCACAGACTAATGGTGCAAACTTACACAACTTTAATATGCTCCACTGATAACAAAATATTTTTGCCCTGTAATCTAATTTAAATTTGTACAAGCACCATATATAGTTTTAGATCCTTTTTCAGTCAGGTCTAGCAGCTAATTAAGCCTAGTAGCTAATTTTAACTTAAGTAAGTAGTATATTGTAATCTATTAATAACACCCTAAATGGTATAACTAAAACAGATAAAGTATAGAAAAATAAGAATAAATTCTAGACAGTCTAAGCCACCTTGAGCTGGATAAATAAAAACTAGAGGCACTAAAATGAATGGAAAATATTTTGGGTGACAAATTTCTGTACTGACTTTTGTCACTGAACCAGTTGACTGTGAGCTACCTATATTTTTTTATATTTATATGTTTATACGTGTATGTATTTGCTTTAAATTAGTCAAAACAACTTTGTCTGAAGAAAGGATGGGAGAAAAGTTCCCCTTTCTATGTTTCTTTTGCACTGAAGTCACATTTATGCAGAATTTCTCTCCTGAAAACTACCCGAGACCAGCTTTGAAACTAAATCTCTGACCTGAACTAAATAACACTACATTTCTTCTCAAGTAAACTGGCCACCTGTTAGTAGCCTTCAGGGTAAAATTTAGCCATTCTGAATGCATATACTTACATAATAAGTGGACATAGATCTCATATCATTGCCATGTATGAACATTGTCATATTTGTGTTTCACTCTTCTTTAGTTCAAACCTTAAAAAAATGTATATTAAGTGAGTAAAGTTTGTTTTATTTATTGCTGGTTTTCCTTGGAGCCAGCAGTTGTGAAAACCTGCTTTGCTCTTTACGGTGACCCTTGCCAAAATGTTAGTCTGCAATAGTGCCAGGAAAGTGAGCTTTCAGAGTGGATGAACTGAAAATCTGTTTTTCTGTTAAAAAAGAAATAATCATAAATGCTGAATTCTGAGGTTTTAAGACTGATATCATGAGATCATTACAAGGATCAAAGCAGCACTGGTTTTGTAAACATCATTAAGTGCATTTCACAGGAAATATTCGTAAATAAAATATTTTTTGAGAAGAAAAATATGGCTGGAACACTCATTTTAAGTCACCTATCTCTTTTCTTCCAGCTCCTGGTGCAGGAGGCCATTGGGATAAAAAGAAGGAAATGGGGTTCCCAACCATTTAAGCCCACTGCCCAACAAAGATTCTTGGGTAACAACAGGTTGCCCAACAGGAAAGGTATAAGGATAGTTTGCTTTGCACCAGCTAAGTGTTGAACCAACAAACATTGAACCCCATGTGCTTCTAGCATCCTTACTGAGCTAGACGAGATTCCTAGAAACCTTATGTCTAGCAGTAGGTATTACCATATGGCTCAGAGTGAGGTGCAAGAATTCAGTAACGCAGTGATGGAATAATCTGCTCATATGAGAAGCTTCCTCTGAGCATTTACAAGAGGATGTTCTTGGTACCAGTCCCTATGAATTATGTTAAATAATTTATTTTAGTGACATCACCTGCGAAAGGCTTCACAAATTACGTGAAGTGGAAAAAAATATAAGAACAAAAATCCTTCACAGAAAGGTATTACATCAGTAAATGACTGTACCTAGAAACAAATGAGGCTTCCTGAAGGGACAAATGATACTTTTATGTGTAACAGAGGAAATGAAAAGAGAGGTGTTGTGTAAAAGCAATAAACAACAAAGTAAGGAAGTATTCTTCCGTCTGTTGTAGGTCTGAAAGAGGAAAAATTCTCAAAGAAACATAGTATAGTGACCATGTCATTATTCTACATGTGACTGTTAAAACATTTCTGTAACCTAGAATTAGATATGAGCATATTTTTAAAGAAAGAAATGCATTTTGACTTGGAGCATCTGAATAAACTGAAAAGTTAGTTTGTTCTAATAAACATTCATGTAGGAAGACTGCAAAAGATCTTAAGAAGACAATTAGTTGATGGTTTAACTCACTGCTCTCTTAAATGCCTCTTACTTGACTTGTCAGTTCTGATACAGTTCTCTGAATTTTATCAGACCTGTTATCTTTAGAATTCTGGAAATTAAAGATGAAAACATTTTTAAGTAATTAAATTTTCTGCATGGAATTTTAAAATAACCTTTCACAAGAAACCTTTTTAATTCAACTGTGCTCCACCTCTTCAATTAGCAAATTACTATAACCATGAAGACAATAGAAAAAAAATAATCTAATTTTCTGCATCAACAGGAGAATTTGGAAATGGCTTGCTTCACTATTGCACCCTGAGATATTACTACATTGTTTGTGATTTTTAGCTACCCAAACTCAATTCCACTGGAAAGTAGTGGGATTAATTTGTTACAGTTACAAGCTACCTTGGAAAATTTACACGAATGGGGAAAATTAAACAGGAGAAATTAATTCTGTCATATGCTTTTGTTCTCTTTGTGAGCAAAAACTCAGAAAAGATCACAATGTGGAAGATATTGTAACCTGGACGAGAAAAAGGTACTCCAGCAAAGTACTTGGGTTGCTGTCAAATGTCACATCAACCTTAATTAATCTCACATAACCTAAGCATTTAAATGAAATACCTGAGGTAAGAGATGATTCCAGCGTAGGAGTACTCCTACGCTTTCTCTGTAGTCAATGAAGAGAGAAGGGCACTGCTGAAGAATGACTCAGGTTTCAGATAGGATGACTCACTCTGAAGAGGTGTCTTCCACTTTTTATTAACTATTTAGAAACACCAGGCTTGTAAATTGGCTGTCTAAATTTAGAAGAAAGAAATTCCTTACCTAAGTGTTTAGTCAGTCAGTGAAAAGAGCTGAGCATCTCCACATGGTGATTCTTCTACCCTAAGAGATCGCTAAGACACGTTCTAGAGATGCTTATCTCTCTGCAGTACTGCAATGAAAACCAAGATGACTAGCTCAGGCTCTAGTAATACTATACTTCAAATAGCTAAAGTTAGGTGAGACTAATGTTTTCCTTAGACTAATTCCTTACCTAAGTATTTCATTGAGAAAGCTAAAGCTAAGGAGGATGAACCTCAAATACAAGTGCTAGAGTGGAATTATTTTGTTGGAATAGGTTTGGCTCAGTCTAAAAGACAGTCGTCTACAACTACTGTTGAGTTTCTGAGGGTTGTGTACATTCTTGCATTTTTCTGAATATTCAAAGTGTCCATAATACTCACCAGAAAACTGAAAGGCTAAAAGGTAGACTATTTAAAGTGTTTATGCCTCTAAAAATGTAGATACTTTTAGAAGACAGCCTTAGTGACCTCTCTGCTGCCTTAAAAGCTCCAATACCTTTTAAAATCTGGTTCCACGTGGCCAGTTAATGCCCTTATACTTTTTCCTCTACTAACTTCTTTAACTTTATTACCTTTAAATCAAAATAGAGCTATAGCTGAGTTACACTGACATGAATAAATCAGACGGTTGAGAAAGAAAATCGCCCCGTACAAAATTATAAAATATCTTTTAATTGTTTCTTCATTGAAGGCAATCTTCTCTCCTCTCCCCTTCTCAGCAAAACAGCGTACATATCCTCCTAACACAGCATTGTGACAGGTGTAGGGCTTCAATGTTGTCAGTTATAATCCTTTATATGTCACACCTTCAATCATGCAATGGGCCATGCATTTTAAATAGAAGTCTGTTTTCTAGTCTGTGGCAACAGAGTGCCAGGACATACACTGTACAACCATATGGGTGTCTCTTTGCAGGACATATGTTGTACATCCTTAGGCACTAAAGCAATTAACAAGCAACTGTAAAATAAATGTGATCTCCTCTGAAAAGCTCCAGAGCAGCTTTCAGTTTTTAAAATTATATTGCTAATTTATGCCATGAAGAGATTCAGAATGTCAGAGGCAGGTACAGTGATCCTAAATAAAAGCAACATTAAGAGGTAAATACAGGTTTCTTTTCAGAAACAATTATAGTATTTTTCATGTTAGTAGAGTGTTATGAACCTAAAGATGTTATAAAAAGTAGTAACATCCAAAGGATAATTCAGCATAAGGATATGAAGATACAGTAGCCAAAAAAGACGGTAAAAGCAGAATGCAATCATTATGATCAACAGCATGTTTTACTTCTTGGTCAGTGTTTATACAGAACACCATGGGAGAAAACTGTTTTTATTTTGGATTTTCTACTGCCTTTGTGAAATCCACTATTGAACCTGCTAGTGGTCACTAAGTCCCACAGCTCACCAGAGGCAAGGCTGCCACCGCTCCGTGTGCCCAGCTCCAGTCAGCAGTGGGCTGCTTCGCAGTTGCCTTACAAGCACACAGATGCAAATGAATCTTCCTGGTAGCCTAGGACCTCACCGGTAGCTGACCCCAAGCCAGTCCCTCCAGTACGTGGCTTGGACCTCCTACTTCCTCCAGTAGTCAACTCTCAAACCCTTTTGTCTTTCCAGTACCCAGCTCAGACTGGTGGCCACTCAAATACCAGGCTCCCAAGCCTCTTATCCTATCCACTGCTGAGTCTGGCTTGGTATTCGCTAGCAATCACACACTGACATACACACTCAGGCAAGGCACATGCATTCCAGCCTCTCCAGTTGTGCAGGGACACTGTGATCCGTGGTCCCCAGTCCAGGTGGTGGCACTTAGACCTACACACACACACACATCCATACAGGATAAGCAGGTCCTCACCCAGAAAAAAGAGTTTAACAAGAAGACAGGATGGACTGCAGTGATCAGGCACAGGGCATGGCCACACAAGCGTACTGACCAGCAACCTGATTGCGTGTGCCTTTTACCCCCTTTCCCTCCCTTTTTCCATGCTTTTCCCTCCCCAGACCACCACGATCCCTCCCTTTTCCCACCTTTGATCCTTCCCCTAAACATTCCATTGTACACATTCCCTTCAACATCCCATTGTACATTGTCTGTACATTCCTAAATGCCCCTCCCTGCATCCCATAATGAGTCCCATAGGCAGTAACCCGCCGCCTCAGCCCAAAATTACTCTGGAGACCCTTTCCACTGATTGATCCGAATGGGTGTCCCCCCAAACAGGGGCTGACAGTCTCCTGGGATAGCCCTGGTAGGGCTGGGGCTTGCTTCTCTGGTCAGGTTATTGGGGTTCCCCCCAACCCTGCTGCAGTGCCTCTGTGCTCCTTCAGCTTTCTGTCACATAACTTAACATACTGGCACCATATCTATTGACAACTGGTGGCACAAAAAGAAAAAGCCATGCTGGATTAGAGCAGCAGAGAGTTTAGACCACTGTTTTGTCTTCATCACTGCCCCGTTTTATTTACTGACAAAGATGTTCAGCAAAATTCTGCTGAAGGCAAGTGTAAGCGAACCTTCCTTATGAAATAGATGGGATCTATAGTTAGAGATATTAAGCCAGTAATTTGAAATGTCTTCCAAAATTATAGTGTTAAATTTTATTCTGGACAATCTTGAAATATATATGTAAATATGGAAAGAGTTTTCCATCTTGCATGTCCTTGGAACTTTCTGTGACTAACAGTGCTGGTGAATAATTATGTACTATACAAAAATACTTCTCATTGATTTTAATCTGACAACTTTAACTTCAGTTGAATATGTTACTTTCTTGTACTAGAAGAGAAGGTCCCAGTATGCCTTTCTTCATACTACTCATTATTTTTTCACTTTATTATAGGCTTTTTATGCACTATTTTCTATGTAGGCAACTTTTCAACCATTCGTCGTGTACATTTTTTCATACTCTTAATCACTACTGTTAGCTTTCCCTGAACCTTTTCTGGCATACAGTTGGGAAACTTGTGACCAAACATTCTTATCACGTAAACCAACATAGCAGCCCACATGCAACTGAGCAGAGAAAACATATAAAATAAGAAGTGCATTATTTTGCCTCTAGGAAAAGCATGGTATGGAAATCAGATCATTTGAAAGATGAAAAATAAGATTCGGCAATTTATATTACTGCTTGGTGATAAAATTGATATTATTAATTGATTTGCTCTATTTGTTGCATGCATAGAAAATGCCAGTTTTTGGGGCTGTGAGAAGACAGAGATATACATACCCAAGATATGCAGAGTACAAAAGGTTAATGACAGGAAGGATGTGTGAAAAAGGTGCTGTTCTTTATGTGTTTGAAGCTCAAAAGATGAGAAGACACTATTACTCACTAGCTTTTCATGTTCCGATGCTGAATTTAATTTCTGGAAACTAACTTTTGTTTTTAGGACTTCTAATTTGTTCTCCTCAACCACAGAGTATACAGGAAGTGCTGAAAGCCAATCCTAATGTTTGCTACAGCTGCAGCAGGACAGCATAGATTAGGAACCGCTTATAACTGTCAATTAAAATAACTGTTCTTCTAAAGATACTTTTGTAGTTTGAAAGAGACCTTTATCATGCTCTGAGGCTTTGCTCCCAGTGACATCCCTGATGACACAGAACACTGAAAAGCCTCCACATTTTATTGTCTGTGAGTTTGTAATCATGGAATCTGAAGGTCCACAGCCAGTAGGTTCACACCTCCAGGTGCCCAAACATGCAATGATCAGATGAATGGTACTTGGAAAACTAAACCCCCTACATTAAGAGATTTCCGAGGCCTCACTTTATAAGCTTCACTTTCTGAAATGTTTATTTTTCTAAACTTTTCACATGTAGCACAGAAATAACTTTGATTTTAGCTATGCATAATTCATTTTTAATTGCACAACAAAAATGCTTAACTTCCTCCCTATTTTGGGCTGTCTCATACTATTTAAAGAAAAGACTTCTGTGTATGAGGAAAAAATATTTACTCCAAAATTAAAAACATGTTTCCACATGGGTGTTCCAGGGTTCTTGTGGGCTGCCAGTTTTAGAAATATTTTGGCTGAAAATTATGTTGTGGCCTTCATGAGGTTTTGAAATTATTAAAATGTTTTAGCATTTTTCCATGTTTTAGTATTTATTTTTATGCATAATTTTTCATTTAATTTTATTTTACTTCATGGCATAAATATAGTTTCTTATAAAGTTTCCATTTAAAATAAAGATTGACAGTGTGAAAAATTTACTACTACAGAATTGTTTTATAGCAGATTTCTATACTAGTGAAAAGTCTCAAATGCACATGAATGTAAACAACAGCTACAAATTAAGCTGAGTACTTTGATTAAATCCTATTCCCATAAAAGACAACAAGAGTTTTACCACTGGCTTCAGTAAGGCCAGGAATTTACTCTATCATGAGTTTACATCCTTCTATGTTACAAGCCTGAAACACTCGTGTTAAGCCAAGCAGATAAGAACTACAGTTAAGTATGAGAAATAGAAGTATGTTGCGTAATATTTATTCAATGTTGTGTAATCTTTATTAAATGAAGCATAAAAATGAACTTAAGCACTTGCTTACATGGTTTGCTGACTTTGGTTTGTTTGAAATGGGCAGTATGAAGTGTAACTGGAACAGGCCAAACGAGAGTTAATGGACGAGGGCAGTCTATTCAGCGCACCTCCTACAGACGCATAACACTTGGCTCAGCTCTTTTCTTCCCTCATGATAGTCAGCTCCTCAGCTGAGCAATCCATTCCTACGCTTTTTTCCTGCTGGAAAGCCTGATTTAAAAAAAAAATGCCCTTCTCCTCTTCCAGCTAGCTCTTTGGTCTCTCTTCCTTATCTTCTTCCAGTATTTAGTTCTTATTTTTGTTCTTCTAATGTCACTCCTTGCTTATCAGTCACAACAGCTGAGGACTTAATGTCATTGTTTTTGAAGCTATGGGGAAAATGGATAATTTATATTTATAAGCAAAAGCACTGACCTCTCTTACACTATATATCCTCTTTCACGTGAAGTCTAATTACTTACTTCTGTTCAGCAATTTGATGCCCTTTTGCCCTCTCAGCTGCATCCACAGTCCTCTGCCAGGGCAGCTTGTAAAAGGAAAACAGGAGTGGATGAAGAAAGAATGAGGTAGGTCCCTTCTCCACAGGAATGAGATTTAGATGGGTACCATGATTAGCTGAGGAATAGCCTGTTGAAGTTTCTGGAAAAGAAAAAGAGCCGCCTTTATAAGGAGAAGTGAACACTGACTCTATTTTTTATATTACAGGCAGGGCTAGTGGTATCATCCATCATTACAACGTCCTCTTTACACTGCCTTATAAACTTTGCCAGGCTCCAGCTACCAAACAGAAACTCTATGGGACTATTTCAGACTTTATTTTTAGGAGCAGTTTCAAAGTGGTTCAGGAATTTGGGTTGTGACTTTTTTCCTTTCCTTTTTTTTTTCTTTTTTTTCCCCCTGTTTTTTGGGGGTGGGTGTTGGTGGTGGGGTTTTTTGTTGGGCTTTTTTTTTTTTTGAGGGGGTGGGCAGTAAGGCTTGATCTCTTTTGAAAAACTTTGTCATTCATGATTTGAAGAGTCGTCTTGAATTTCAGTCTTGGTGGGAGTAGTCCTTGTCAGAGCCAGGCCAAGAATATATATCTTCTTCTGTCTGAATCTGGATGGGAATCAGACATGATAAATCATTGAAAAATTGCTTTTTTATCCGTCAGACAGCACTGGATTGCTGCAAACCTTGTCCACTGAGATTCTGAACCTCTAAATGGAAAGAGGGGCTGATGTCTTGTGTGGGGCTGCAACTAAGTACAGACAATATGGAGCAGAAGTTGCATAATACTAATGACTAAAGCTTCAGGTCATAGGCATCTCAAGTTGGGCACCTAAGATTTAGTGAAAATTTCAGACCTTAATTTCTTTGTGCATATAGAATGGTGATTAAATAACAGCTTCTCATATAGTTGTAAATATTTATGAAGTGCATCAGACGCTAGAGTGACAAGCAACATGCAGAAACTTAGGACGAAATTCACCATTTTGTTTTCAGCATAGGCTATGATTTGTGTACATACAAAAACAAGACGGGGGCTGAGAAATACCACTGACCACACAACGAACAATATGGGAAAAGCAAAATACTGTTTATCAACTAAATACCACTTATTCTGTGTACTGAAAGAAGTGGAGCCTTGTGGAGAATGTCTTTGCTTTTATTTTCACAATACAGATACCCCAAGGACTGAAGTAACAGAAGCACTGGAGACTTGCCTATGCTATGAACAACAAAAAAACCCCAACATGATGATTCAGATACTACTGACTGTAAGTGTGTATTTTTTTCCACCTGTTAACCTCTGTACTGGTGATCTATAATTCATGGGTCCCACTGAGGTTTTCTGGGCTAGATACGAGTATCAGCATATTGCATTCAAATTGACTACAAAGTGTCGAATATTTTGTTCTGCCTTCTGCTGGCTACTGACAGTGAATTTGTGTGTTCAGAATGGCTTCTCCTTAAATCAACACTCCTGTACAATAATATTGCCCCAATGAGAGACTTTAATAATACAAGAAACCAGCACGTTTAAATACATAAAACCCACAGTAGGATCGAGAAACCACAACAACCCAGCAGGCCCCTGCAAGAACAGCAGTTACCGTACTGAGAGGAGGATCAAGGTGAAGACTGCCATATAAATTCAGCATTTATTAGCTTGAAGAAATTATTCCGTATGGCTGAGGTTGTGAAATGAGAGTGAGAGTGGTGGTAAAATGGAGTTTCCAGGCTGAAATAATCCAGGACTCTTAGCAGTTTGAAAATAATTTAAGTCTGTCTTACTCTTGTTCTAATAAGCTCAGTCTTGATCAAAGGAACTATTTGTTTTGTAGATGTTGAAAGACTGGTTCTGGGGAAGTCAGCATTCACAGAAATGGTTAAAAATGGTATTAGGGGAGCAAATACTTTGCAATGTTTAATTTGATGTTTATACACAGTAAAAAATGTCTAGTATTTAATACAACTTTCTTCCTGTTTCAAATGCAGATGTGAAGTTCCTTTCATTCCTCATCACTGTGTTAATAGAGAGCTAAACATTTCTCTGATGTGGCAAAGAAGTATGCTACACTGATGCCATGGACACCGTGAATTTCTTTGCAAACAAACTGTACAGTTAAGCTGTACTTGCTTTTGATTGTACAATCTTTACACACTTACCAAGAGAAACCTGAAGTATTTCTTTCCAAGTTGTTAAACTCCTCTTTTGTACTTTACATGAAGTTATTTTTTAGAAAGACAATTGCAGAATATTTATGATTCTGTGGCTGTTAGCAGGAGAGCCAGAAGAGGAGCCTCTTACTCAGAATTGAATTAATATTCTGCCTTAGTATCAGGCCCACTGGGCTGGTGGAATTGATATATTTCAGATGAGACATATTGTTTTGCATAACTGAATTCCGGTGGATAGTACCCATGTTATCAGGACACTGGAGTATTTCAAATGATGACTGAAATTATTCCATGATCTCTAATCCTACACGAGAGGAATCAGATTTGTCTATATTTTCAGCAAAAAAAGGTAGAATCTCTGTAGATTTCAACAAAAGTATTCCTATGTTTAGAGTTATACAAGTATCTTAGTCTTTGAAACATTGAATAAAGTCTGTTTAAATCCTCCATTCTCACCTAGAAAACATAAATAAAAAGTTGCAATTTCAAGTGGATGAAATAATCTTCATTTTCTTATCCCAAATTGCCAAAACTATTTGTAATCCACTTCGGCAAAAATTAAGTACGCCTTAAGTACACCTGCAAATTATCCTTAGAAGTAAGTTAACATACAGAAATAGTCTGATAATCTTGTTCAGCCAAGGAGCATAAGAATTTTTTCAAATGACCTTTTCCAATATATCTTTGAATCTTACCAGTTTTTTTCTTCAGAGTGAATTGTGGTTCCATAATCATTCTGGTTCTTTTTCTTACATCCTAAATTCTTATGTGTACCTAAATGTCTAGTTTCATACCTGTGTTAACCTTTTCTCTATGATTAAGCTTGTAGAAGCATAGACAATGTGGTCTTTTTTCAAGTATATCTAGAATATGTTCAGTTTCACCTCGCTCTCAGTGGAACCCACTCCTTTCTCTGTTCTTTATTTTTATTGATATAAACTTTTTGCTCTTAGTTGAGAACTATAAAACATATTAAAATCTGACATCTCTGCTTTCATCTAATGTTTTTTTCAGGTGCTTATTAATAAGTTTGGATCTGAAACCACTGTCCTCTCTCATTCTTACATCCTTGGAATACAGATCAAAATTAAGCTCTTCACTTAGCAATTTCAAGCCTTCTCTTTAAGGAATCAGAGTTCTCAGATCAACCAGGTTGATAAACTAGTTTCCTGAATATATCAAATGATCTTATGCAGTTGTTTTTGTTTCTCTTCATTTATGTTTAAAAGAATTGATCATTCAATCTCATGTTAGATTCTATGACCATTTTTTCCAGAAATATTTCATAAAATAGCAAACAAATCCAAACCAGTAGAAGCACTAATTGGTGGTTCAGGAATTGTTCGACGATGAAATCTGCTGCCTTCATTCAGGAATATCTGGTTCTTTCCAATACTAGTGGAAAACTGTACTAGAACCACACAATTCTCAGCAGTAATCTTTCTCATAATGCTGAAGATTATTATCCATTTCTTACTTACACCTTAGGTGACTGTAAAAAGCTCCCACCATTAACATAGTAAAAACTTCCTTCTTTACGTACTTATCCTGGGTATTATCCAAAGGTTCTGCTTATAGTTGTCTCAGGAAACTAGATACTGGATTTATGTGACTGATTAATTTTAAGTTCAGTGACTATACCAAAACTGGAGAAGATATTTCACATGAAAATTTCGGTCAGTGTAAGGATTTTGCTTTTTTATTCTGTTTTGTAAAAATAATAATAATAATTAAAAAAAAACCCACAAAAACCCCAAACCCAAACAAACAAAAAACTAGGCAGCCAATCATAATTTCATATGAAAAATCACAATATTTAGGTTTGAGCATGTCAACATAAAATTTTCAACTAAAATAAAGTATCACTTGTTATTTCAGTCAACACTGCTTATAAAATCATCTTGAATTTCCAAATTTGATTTGTTGACAAGAAACTGCATTTTTCAGTGAGAGAACTGTTCATCTGAAAAAATTTCCTTGTCTCTTTTCATCTTCACACTACTCTGTTTTCTTGGAATTAACTTCATGGTTCTTGCTATAGCTGTGGAAAAATGTTGATATGCAATATGGACAGACTAGTATCTTTCATTATGTATTATTCTAAAGGTCTGCAGTGAAACTTGAACCTCATAACCCTTAACACATGCTGTCAGCAATGGAGATTTGGGTAGTGAAAAAATTTACAACTCAGAAATATAAATCACAACTTCTACCCTTTCCATTGGGAAATGAAGGTGTATATTTCTGCCTTTCTTCTCCCCTGTAGTCTTTGTTTTCCAGTGTCTTCACTTCTATTCAGCAGGTATAATATAGGGGGAACAGCAGAAAAAAAAGACCTTGATCCTTTCTCTTATACTCACACAATTTTTTTCAGAAGGGCTGAATGCCGCACTGGCTGTTCCTCTTCTTGAGCATCTTACTGTCCTTTGCAGGACATTTGAGTCTGCTTCATTCCTCTCGAATACAAGCTGTTCAATAAGCCAAGAAGTGTTAAAGGGCATGCATCCTTAACATTACTTATTCTAAGATAAGTATTTGCAGGTCACCTTCTTGCTCTGTTTAGATTCTCCTTTCCCGAACCCTTTCCTAGTGGAGCTGCCTCTACGATAAAGTCTTCCCTGTTGCTTGTGCATTGTGTTTTCAGACAAGAGAGCAAAGTGCCAGGTACATGAAAACAATGGGAGGGTGAGAGGCACAAATATTTTGGTGAAAACACTGAGTCACCAACAGGACTAGGAGGAATATATTTCATGTTCTCATTAAACCATTGTTCTTCAAAGGTTGTGGCTAATGAGTCAAAATTTGTTTATGAATAGAATATACCCAGCTGCAAATACGTACCAGCTTTTATAGCTAAATATTGTTTCCCTAGAAAATGTCTTTTAAGTTATCTACAGAGAGAAACCACTTCCTTTCAGGAAAAAATATGCTCTCACATACTCATTTTTAAGCAGTAAGTGGAAAACAAAGATTCAGCAATGTTCTCCCTAGGACTGATATAGTTTCAATCCTAATCAGATACAATTGAAATACATCCTATGTGGTGATAAAGAAACAAAAATAAAGAATGTATACATTATAAAAATAATATGTGCTAGAAAGTTTTTATATGCTTAGAAAAAGCAGGTTATAACAACTTTTTCTTCCATGAAAACTGCCAGAAAAGTTTGAGAGATCTCAGCATTCAAAGTATCCTTATCAACTCAGACATTTTACAAGCAGCCTCTCCTCCCTTTCTCAAAAAAAACCCCCTCCCAAACCCAACCTTCTTCTCTCCTCTCACAAGATATATACTCTACAAACCCCAAACAAATACAGAAATGTCCAGTGCATGTTAGGTTATGGCAAGACCAGTGGGTAGAGTTATTTCAACCAAAATGTACTGGAAGATTTCAAACCAGATTTTTTTTTTTTTTTTTTTTTTTTTAGAATACAGTCTTCAGAGAGAGAACAGAAAGCACTCCAGCTCTGGTTTCCTTGGTATGGGCAACAGAAGAGTCAACAGTGAACTGACTCCATTTTCCCTCACAGAGAGGCAAAGGGGAATGACATAAAAAAGAACCAGCCATCTCAATTTAAAATTGCAGAAAAAGTACCCTTTGTACTATCATCAAATTCATCCACTTGATATGCACCCTGAAAGGGAAGGAAAAACTATATAAAATCTAAAACCTACTGTTTTCTACATCTTCAGCGATATTAGCAACCATGAGGTGAACCTGGAGAAATCCTTTCCAATTACATTAGGACAGATATATTTCTACAAAAGTCTGAAGAGAAGCTGAGAAATGCTTGGAAAGGTCATTATGAAAAGATTAAAAAAATCACCTGTGGCTTATTCCTTTGTGCCAGGAATAAGTGTTCTACCTCTGCTGCTAGATGACAGTGAAAGCAACTTGCGAGTTGCATTGATGGAATAGGTAACAGTTCATCTCAAGAAGTAATGCCATTTTATCCTCAGATTCAGTTACAACAGAGGAAGCCTGACAAAATGAAAGTTGTGAGAAAGGATATATTCTCTGTTTATAACTACATCACGGTGGCAATCCCCAGGGAAGGAAAATAACAATTTAACTTAAAGGCCAGACATTAACACTGAAACAAATGAGTATAAAATAGCATGACTACACTCACGGTGAAAATTAGGTTTCTGCTTGCAAATAGCCAAAATGAAGCCAAAATCAAATTGTTTAAAGATTGAGTTTTCCTGGTTACTTTTGATGGTAAGAGACTAGATCCTCCACCGTGCAAGGATATGATTAGCTTAGCACAAATTATCAGCCTTTGTGCAGAAATATCAGCCTCAGTCATCTGTCTCATGCAAAATGTCAGACTCAATAATTTGAATAATCCCTTTTACACTAAACTGTAATGAATTCCTAAGAATTCGCACACACTAAATTGGGAGATAGGATTCTTAAATACAAATTCCTCATAAATTACAGAAGTGGTTTTTTTAGTTGAAATGATAAAGTACTTAAACTGCATGAGGTGGATGAGGTCCCTCGTGCCATCCCATGCAAGACAAGCAATATAGTGTGTTCGTTAATCTATGTCATAGGAGTATTGAACATACAACAGCTATCAGGTTTTCTACATTTGATAGCACCTGAGAGGTCACTGGTAAGGGTTAAAGACTTTGCTAGCACAAATTATGAGACTTTTACCAGTAGGTGAAGATACACCATAATAAATACCAACTATAAACCACTTAAATCTGGATTTCAGGTAA
Source organism: Aquila chrysaetos chrysaetos (assembly GCF_900496995.4). Classification (NCBI taxonomy): domain Eukaryota; kingdom Metazoa; phylum Chordata; class Aves; order Accipitriformes; family Accipitridae; genus Aquila; species Aquila chrysaetos. The sequence continues at coordinate 18,463,276 of NC_044004.1, forward strand.
ATAAGGAAATCAATTGACTCAGTTTTTGCATAAGAAAAGATCGGTAATGTTAGACCAGTTTATCTTCTGTTTGTTTTCTATGCTGAAGCACTTCTTGCATTTTCCCTTTAAGTTTCAGTATCCCAATTGTTTATTCTTTGGAAATTCATTTTCTTAATGCAGATTAGGTAGATTTATCAATGTATGTAGTGTCACATGACTATTGCTGCTTGGACAGCCTTTCATACAGCTCCTCAATTTACTAGGAAGCATAAACAAAATTTAGCCTAGCTGTCTTGAAATAATCCCATGTTGCCATGTGAAATCTAAGCATAAGTGAAGCAAATAGAACCCAAATAAAGTAGTGTGCATAGTCTGTGTCATGCGATATGACTGTGTTCACCAAGCTCCAACACTTCCATTTCCTCCCTCTCCAGATTTTTCTAGACCTAGCCATGAGGTATTGTAAATATTTTTCATAAAGGAGTAAATTATAATGAGAATCTTGCTATACAACAGATCTGCACAGAGTACTTGAAGTTCTACTTATTTGAGAAACTGGAATAAATCCACTCTAGTCCATTAGAATGATAATGGAGTGATTCAAGGTTTTTATTTTCAGCTCCTAAAACCCAGGAAATTTTTCAAATAAATTTCCAATCATGCTTTATGGTAAAGCATTGTCAGACTCTAGATAGCTCAACGGGAGCCTAAGGTTTTACATGTGTGAAATCCGTGACCTTAAAAATTTGATAGTGTCCCTTTGATATTGGATAAACCTCAGGTCACTCAGCTTTAGATTAAGGATACATTTCTGAAATATTTACTACCAGTTTTAATGTTTATTATGGGTGCTGTTTCATGGAAGTCAAGAAGTTTGATCCTTAGCTCCCTTGGAGAAATTGTACAAACACAGACATGGTCCTATACCCCCTTCCTGCCAGCTAGAGTTTGCTTTAATCTTGTATTTAAACTGAAGGCATTTCAGACCTGTTCTAAACTTGGCTAGGTAACAACCAGAGAAGATAGCTAGCAACTAAATAAAATCTTCTTTGAGCTAAAATATTGTTCGGATACACTTATGATTTCCAAGTTGCTCTTTAGGCCATAGTCCATTGTGAAATACCAAAACAGTTAAAGCTCAGAAAATATGGGCTCAGATTTGTCCAATGAGACTGTCACAAGCAGTCAATGTTCTGAAGGATTAAAAGCAGAACACTATTTAAATGATATTTGACCATAGATTCTTACAGAAAAGTTTTTTTTTTCACGCTTATTCAGCAATGCGATACGTGGTTTCCCCATTCTTTCATTGCAAGATCATGCTTTTTGTTCTCACTGTATGTCTCTATTTTTCTGCAGCATTCCACATTATTATTTTTTTATTTCTCCCTCACTCTTTTATTGTGTATGTGATGCTAGCTTGTTGCTCAGGTTCTCCTCATGACTTCTTTTGCACCGATCATGGCACAATCTTCCTCCTCTGTTCTGATCTGAATGCTAGCATTGTCTCTGCATTGCTTGGTCCACAAGATCTACGCTTGCTTACAGGTAAACAGACAACGAACTTCACATTAGCTTGATAGACAAAAGGACTTAGTTGCCAGTTTTTAAAAAATTGTATTACTTTCTTTCTACCTTTCACACATTGTGTGGAGGTTGTGATCATATTTTTGTCATATTACTCCACTTCCAAGCACAATCCTGACTGGAAGTGCTAGGTGATCCTGAATTATAAACATGTGATAATAAATAATAAGCAACTAATACACACAGCTAGATGTCCTCTTTGACAATGAATATTACTGCTAGAAGGCTACTTATTTTATGCCCATGGGAAATCATAGCTAAATAGAACCTGAAAAGCCAGTTGGCTAATGTCCCTACTCACACACTGTGTGTGGTACATCTGGATAATTCCTATCATCTCGTATGTGTTCAGTCTGTTTTAAAATTTCCAGTAATGATTTGGCTTGAAGGGGATGAAGCAAAGACCAATATCATCTTTTGGGTTTCACATCCTTCTTTACTACCAGCTTTTCTGATTCATAAACCCTCCTTCCTGAAAATGAAGCCCTTTACTGGTTGTGAATATCAACTGACCACTGTGCTGTTTACAAACACATTTTAATTTTGGGAAGTATTATTATGTCTTTCCTTTTTCTGGGTCATTTTTGGGGGGTGGTTTTGTTTGTTTGTTTGTTTGTTTGTTTTTAAACCAGGTAAATGCACTTTTTTCACACTTTTTTCATAGTTCATGTTTGTTAAAACTTACATTCTTAGTTTTGTCCCCTGGAGTCTCTCTGTTTTATTTACAGCATATTTTAGGAATGGTGTCCAAAATGGAACACTTTATCCTACCCATAAAAGCTGACAAAAGCTTTTATGAAGCTTTAGGAATTGGTAAGCATTTAAGAATGCTTACCTCCCTTATGTAATATATACCTCATCAGAATGATGCTTGCCTTTTTGTAATGGAATCTCCTTTACCATAAATTTAAGATGACACGTTTTCATCTCCGTATCCTTCTCTGGAGTGCTGCTGCCCAGCTAGTCATTTTGCATTTATGCATTTGAATTTCTTTTCCAAATGCAATGTTATGCTCATGTCTTCCTTAAGATTTACTAATTACATGTGTTTTCTCCAGTTTATCAAAATAATTTTGAATTATCATTCTGCCTTGCAAAATCCCTACATCCCTTTCCATCCTGGTATCATCTGTTAATAGTTATACTTAATTTTCAATCACTAATGGAATCATTCAGTGGCATAATTGTCTTAACAGCTTTGTAAAAGAGTCTACTTTCTATACACTCCCAGACTGACCATCAACCATACTCTGAATACAGGATTTGGGTTTTTTTACTCAGTTAAGTGTCCACGTTCCAGCAGTTGGATTTTGACTATATTGAAGCAGATTGCTTAGAAGAATGCTAATGTGCGTGGTGGCAAACAACCTGCTAATATCACCATCTCTCACACTTTCGCCTTACCCATAAACTGGTTACCTTGTCAAAGAAGGAAACTAGATTAGTTTATACTGTTTTTTCTTCATATTTCTTCTGTTATTTCTTCTGTTATTTCTTCTGTTGGCCATTTTTCTGTCACCTTATTGACCTTCAGTTATGTACAAATTGATGAGTCATTTGGTTCAGTATCTTTCAGGCATACTGTCCTTATAAAGCTATAGTGATGCTCATACAGCAGATGACGTTCACTGAGCTCACTCACATGTATCTACACAGCACACAGCTTTGTGCTCAGCCGTAGTCACTGTTACCAACCTCAGCTGTGAGTTACCTATCATTATGGACTTTGATCTCCTTATGCTAATAGTTCTGATCTTCTTAGCTTTTTGAGTATCCCTTTAGATCACCCTCCAAAGGGTGGAGTGTTGTACAATGAAATCTGGAGAACAGAAAACTGCTTTTAGCTGCTGTATTTTCTGAAATGGCTGTAACAAAATTTTTGCCCTTCCACTGATGAATGTTTCTAATTGCTTTTCTTTTAACATACCTTGCTGTTACAATTTTTCCCCAGCTTCTTCCTCTATGGGAATATTTTCCCTCATAACTTTGGAAGTGGCTAGAATTAATTCCGCAGGCAACTGAGGCAGCCACATGGCACTCTGCGGGGCAACGTTCATACTCCAGCGATGATCCTATGCCGTGTCTGACAGAAGGCCTCGTTCTCAGACAATTTCAGACATTGGGAGCTCTCCCATTGAAGAGTTTAGATCACAAAGAGAGAGTTTCAATGTGCTGGCAGGCAAGACACTCGGGAAAATCAATCTGAGTGAATGAAAGGTATGCTTCAAAGGTGGGCATGTTAAAAATCAATGAACCCCCCGAACAGGAATAAAAATTGATCTTGCTTGTACTTAGTATACTGCTCTTTGAAAGCAAAGTATATTAAATTAAGACCAGTTTAGATTTTGAATCAGCTCTGCATGGAGTAGTTTAGCAACGTTTAACACTTTAAGAATTGATTCAGATTTTCTGAGAATTCCTGTAAATTAAAAAGATTTATTATTTCTTCTCTTTGTGTCTTCTGCAGCACTAGGCACATTGCTGGTACTTGAAAGAAATAATGAAAAATACTGAATGGTTAACATTGTATTTTCTGGTTTTTGTCTGCCTGGAGTTACAAGATAAAGGATTTTAGTAGAGGCATGAAAGCAGTATGTCAGGTTAAGTTCTTTTTTTTTTCTTTTCTGTTGCTCGCTAGAAACTTGCAAAATCCTTTCTAAATGCTTTGTAAAGACCTAAAACAATCAAATGGGAGAAAAGAGTGAAAAGCATTTATACATGGAAGCTGATGTATTGCCCTTACAGTCACTGAATTCTCCTTCCTGCATCAATCTAAAAAACTGGAGTATCTCTGTGTCTCTGTAAGACCTAAGGTGCCATTATCAGCATTTGAAAACAGTGCAACAACCATATTTACTGGTCGTTGTCTAAACAAATGGATCAAAAAATAAAAGTTTTTATTAGGAATGTACATTTTTAGCAATTTTCATTTTGGCTCACATGCTACAGTAAGAGAAGTGAGGAGTAACTTCGCTGGCTTCCACTTCAGCAGATTAACTCGGATCTAGAATAGCGTTTCCGAGAACAGAATTTGTCCTCTTGGTAACGGGCAAAAAGAGACAGTAAGCCTCTTGCGGGGATTGTGCAGCAGAGACCCCAGGGATGAAGAGACTCAGCTGGACCCAGCCATATGGAAGAAACTATGGGCTCCCTTGAGCATTTCCAAACTACACCTTGCTGAAGGCTTAGTCATCCCCGCTGGGGGGTTGCCATCTATGAAAGACAAATCATTTTCACCTATTACTGGGGTCTCAAGAGCTGTTATAAATCAGATGGAACTGAATTCACAAGCAAGGAAAACCAAACCCAGTTAAAATTTAGTTTAGAGCCTGATGCACTCACTATTTTCCTAAGAATGCTGAAGACGCGCTGACAATCAACAGCACTTCAGGAAAATTTATCGGGAACATTGCGTGTATTCAGAACACAATTTTTTGAAACAGAAAGTGTTTTCTGAAGGAGCACAGCGGCGTTAATGCTGCTACTCGACACATTTTAACCTATGGAATAACGCTTGCCCATGTCATTTTATTTTCGAAAATAATTTATGAGCGATTCTGGTGCGTTTCACGCTAAAACTGCAGCCGGAGAAAACGCCAAGGAAACCCTCTTTCTCCCTCCGTAGCGACTGCTGCCCAAGGCAGACAAGACGACCCTCGGCGAGACGCCCGAGATATTTACAAGCGCTGCCGGCGACGTTTCAGCCCCCCTCCCTCGCCAGGCAAAACGCACCCGAGCACCGCGGCCCACGCCGACCCCGGCCCCGCTCCCTCCCTCCCTCCTCTCCCTTCTCCTTCGCGGGGCGCTTGACACCCGCAGGCCGCGGCTGCGACAGAAACTCCGCGCAACAACTCCGCGCTCCGGGGCGGCGAGGGGGTGGCGAGGGGAGCTCCGCCGCTCTCCCGGGGGCGGGGGGCGGACCTGCCTCCCCCCCACGCCCGCCGCCGCGCGCTCCCCCAACTTTCATTCATTGTTGGCGTCGCCGCGCAGCCCCCCCCCCCCCCCCCCGCCCCCCGCGCTCGCCGGGCCGGGGCCGGGCCGGGCCGGCCGGGGCGGGCGGCGGCGCAGCCAGTGAGCGCGGCGCGGGGCGCTGCGGGCGGGGCCGGGGAGGCGCGGCCCCGCCGCCCCTATATAGGGCGGCGCGTGGGGCGCTCCCGGCTCCGTGGGAGCGGGGCGAGGGGCGCCGCGGCCGGGCCGGGCGAGCGGCGGCGGCGGGCGCCGTGCGGCCGCGTGGGGAGCTCTCGGCGAGGCGCCGGCGGCGGTTGGGCGGCTGTGCGGCCGCTCTCGGGGAGCACTTTCCGCGGGCGGCGGCAGGCACCTTGCAGCGGGGAGGAGAGCCGGCCGGCCTGCGTGCGGTGGTGCCATCCTATTGTTCAAGCGGAGAGAGTCGGGGTGCGAGGGAAGGAGCCGGCGTGTCGCCTCCCGTCTCCCACTGCCAGCCCCCCCCCCCCCCCCCCCCGCCTCCGCCGTTTCCCTCTGCGCCGGAGGAGCGCCGCCGCCAGGGAGCCGAGGGCCGGGCCGGGCCGGGCTGTTCGGCGCCAGCACCGACAGCTCAGGTGCACCGGCGGGATCGGGGGAAGGGGCGCAAACCCTTCCCGAGGCGCTGCGCCTCGGCGGGCTCCGGGAGAGGAGGAAAGTTGCTCCCTTTCCGGCAGCGACCCCGGGAGCCGCTGAACTGGCCTCACCTGGAAGGACTGAGCAGTTCCTACCTTTCCCATCAGGTGCCTTTGCCGCAGCAAAGCCCCGGTATCCGGGAGACCACGGGGAGTAGCATAACGCGCCCCCCGCCCCTCCCGCCCTCGCCGCACACCGCTCGTGTGATCTGGTCTGTCTCGCCGTGCTCCCGGGATCACAGGAGGATCTATAGCTGTGATCTGTCACCGAGGAGGAGGAGGTCGTGGATGAACTCCCTTCCAGCAGGGCAACGAATCACTTCTCGACTGCTTATTATTATCGTGCTCTAGGACCAGCCCTTTCCTGCTAAACTTGGCTTGGGAGCTTACAGCAGGAGGGGGCGCGGGGGGTGGAAAGCCAAGCCCAACATCATCTTGTGTGTTTGACTTTTTTTTTTTTTTTTTTTTTTTTGCCCCTCCCGCCTCCTTCCGTGAGACAGTTTGATGAATGCCTGCGAGAGGGGTATGATTTGCTGAGGCGCCTCTGGCAGGGCGGTGTGTGCGCGGTGTCAGCCCCGCCGCCGCCCCCCGTGGGGCTGTGAGCGGCCCGCGGCGGGGGACGCGCGTGGGAGCGGCTGCTGCGCTGCGCGGGCCGCCGCGGAGGAAGCGCGCCGCTTGGGCGGACGGGGCTCCGCGGCCTCTTGCCGGGGGCTCGGAGGGGAGTGACGGCTCGGAGGAAGATAAGGAGGTCGCCCAACTCCGCCGTACCCTGAGCCCGCGGGTTTGCTTCGCCTTGCCTTCGCGGGGAGCGTGTGAAGACGAGACCCAACTGCCGCCTCTCCCCGGCACCCGACGGGCTAGCGAGGGAGGGCCCGGGCCCGGCCCCCCTCCCAGCGAAGTTGCCTTCAGCCGCGGATCGGTGCCCACCCGCCTCACTTTGCCGCCGGGGTTGTTTTGTCGCCTTAGCTTTGGATAGAAAGGACTTCGCTTGCTCCGCACCCTGAAAGTTGCCCGAGCGCTCCCCGCGGCGAGGAGGAGGGCGGCGCGCCCCGCGCCTCCCCGGGGCCGAGGCCGGCGGGCCCCGGCCGGGCGGCAGCGGGCGGTGATGATGTGCGGCTGGGGGAAGCTCACCCTGTCCCTGGGGCTGCTGCTGGCGATGGCGGGCGAGGTGGCGCCGCAGCCGTGCCCGGCGCAGTGCTCCTGCTCGGGGAGCACCGTGGACTGTCACGGGCTGGCGCTGCGCGGCGTCCCGAGGAACATCCCCCGCAACACCGAGAGGCTGTAAGTAACCCGGCCGGGGCGGCGGCGAGCGCCCCGCGGCCCCCGGCTCCCGTCCGCGCTCCCGGGGCAGGGGTGGCCCGCGGAGCCGGCCCGCTTTGGGGTCCCGACGCCCTGGGCGGGGGGCGTGGGGTGTGTGTGTGGGGTGGGTCGCGTTCCCTTCCTCTGCTGCTGGCGGTGCCCGTTTCACCGCGATGCGCGGGGACACGGGAGAGGTGGACGCTGCTCCCAGCCGCTGCCTTTCATAGCGGGAAGCCGCGGCGAGGAGCGCGGTTCCCGCTGCCGCGGGGAGCGGGGGCGGCGGGGCGGGCACCACCGCGGCCTGGGGGGCGCCCCGAGGCGGTGGCGGAGCGGCCTCTCCGCCCCCCCCCCCCCCCCTTCCCCCGCCGGCGCCCATTTCCCGGCAAACTTCGCTATTGCGGCTTGCTTTCCCCGAGGCGGTGGGGAAGAGCCGGGCGCGGGCAGGCCGCGGGGCGGGCGGCGGAGCTCCGCGGGCGCGCAGCGCTCGCTCCCGCCCCGCCGGCCGCGGCGGCTCGGCGCGGGGAGGCGGGCGGGGGCGCGCTGCCGCCCGCTGCCCTGGCGCGAAGCGGGAGCCCGGCGGCTCTCTGCCCCGGCGCAAGCCCGCATCTATCTGCCTTTGGGCGAGGGCACGCTGGGGTGTTCCAGCCTCTTCGCCACTCACAGGGCGCGAAGTTGTGCCTTAACTGCGATCCCTCCCCCCATCCGCTTTTTGAGAGCGTTCGAGTACCCTCCGGCTAGGGTGTTTTCTAGTCTAGAGAGAGCGAGCAAGCATGTGGTCGGTTATTTATCGTATCGGGCTGCCTTTCGGAAGGGTCTAAGGAGTGGAAGAGGTGAGCACGTTAAATGACTTGCTGGAGAGTAAGAAGTAAATGCTGGGGTATGAACACACGTCTCGAGTGACGAATTTCACTGAGGAAGAGTATCAGGGACACATTTCTGCTGAGACTTGTGCGGTTTCTGTACAGTGGTGTTTTGGCCACATGTGGTATAAACAGCCAAAAAAAAAAAAAAAGTTGTTTTTTTTTTCCTAACTACGATGGGGATGAACTGTAATTGTTAGGGTAGTTCCCATATAATACCGCTTCCTAATGGCTTACCTCAGGAATTGCGAAGTCTGGTTTTATTTGTAGTGTTTGGAATTGAGGGAAGTTTATATCTTGACTCCAAAATGTTACGAAAAAGAGGGCATATAACTCCAGAAGAGAAAGCAGTGCTGAAGTCTGAACAAAAATGCTAGGGCCTAGAGTTTTCCATTGCTTCTGAGCAGGCTTTGCTTTCTGCAGTCAATATAGCTTCCTGTGCAGCGAGTGAAGTGTTTAGTTTTCATAAAACCGTGTTTCTCATCACTTACCCTCCAACAGTCTCATCCTTGTTTGAAAACTAACATTTGCTATAGGAAGTTAAGCCCTATTCTGCCTTTGTAGCAGTACTATTAAAGCTGAAAGTTGGTTAAAAATGGTGAAAATTGTCTTGATTTCAGCCACTTACTCAGTTTTTGTTAACAGTCAAACAAATACTGTAGCATATATATATAGTAGCTTTAGTGGTTTTCTAAGTGCAGTTCTAACCACGTTCAGACAGGTTTTGACTCTTCTATATTGTTAAGGATAAATATGAGCTTTACAATGGCAGGCAGAACTGAGTTTGTAAGGGTCTCATTACAAAGTTTGAAACTACTACTTTCAAGATAAACCTTCGTTCAGTCACTTGGAAATTAGGAACTCACACAGTCTTAGTTGTAGGAATGGTTTGTTGGGTTCATTTACATCTCCTAATTTCTGAAAATGCTGTGCCCATGAAAACAAACAAAATAATTTAAAAGTAACTTTTGAATGTTTTAATTTTGCTGCTTATAAATTATTCTTCTTAGGGATCTTAATGGAAATAACATCACAAGAATCACCAAGACCGACTTTGCTGGTCTAAGGCACCTTCGAGTTCTGTAAGTTTTCACTTTCTGTCAGTGATACCTTTTAGGACTGATGCTACAGTTTGTTATAAAAACCACTGAACTAGTTATCTTTCAGTTTATAAGCTGGATGGGTTATCACTTTTTAACTACTGTGCTACTGCATCTGAATTTACAGTCCCTCCCCCATGTGTTATAAACTCATATGAATAAGTTAGCAATTGCCTTAAATATAATCTAATATTTTTTAATCTCTCCTTAAGGCTATGAGATAACTTGAGGATTTAATTTGGCATGTAGCTTATGAGTTGCTAGAATTGGTTGAATAACTGTTAGAGTGACTTCAGTTTAAAATTAGGAAATTTATAGTTCACACTCAAAAAGGGTACTCTCAACCTGAAGGGAATTTTTTTAGAAAAAAAGTTATTCCTTTACTGAATTTAAAAGCAAGTCCCAGGTGATGATGATTGCTTTTCTACAGTTTCTGGGCAAAAAGGAAACACTTCAGTGGTGAATTTGAGGAAGTAATGATTTGGTTTGGAGGTTTTTTTTGTAAATGCTTTTGTTCCAAGCATTATGAAGCTTTCAGAATTCTGTGGGGTTTTGGTTTTTCTGGGCGGGGGGGGGGGGAATCTAACTAATACCAAGTTTAAAATACTGCAGAATTTACTTAGCTTATTTGTTAAGGCTATTTAATTTGAGCAAGTAGTCGTATAAAATCCTTTTCTGTTTCCCTTTGAAACAGAATATCATGTTGTAGAGTAATTTTTAACATTTTTACAAAACAAAACTACTGTTACAGTTACAGTCACTGTGCAATCTTTCAGATGTTTTTTCCCCAACACCACAGTTCAGTGTTTTTGTTTTGTTATTCTCATGTGAGACTAATATCGCCTTTGTATTGTTTAACTGGAGTCTTATAACTTGCCGAAAAGGAATGATGTATGTGTGTGTGTGCACACAGCATGTATGCATATGTGTAATTTTTTTAACTTGGGACTCTTAAAGTACATGAGGAAATGTAGTATCTATTCTTCTTTCTTTTACCCAGGATTATTGTTCCCCTTTTGGGTATATGAGCCTGTGTAAAGTGTTGGTGATGGGTCCGGAAGGTTACAGTGGATGTCATTCTAGAGTAACTGTTGTACTGTTTTAATGAATATGTGGTTGCCTTTAAGTGACTACTGTTAACGCAACAAGTTATATTGGAGCTATTAATACTTATGTATAAAAATTTCTATATTTCAGTCAGCTCATGGAAAACAAGATTAGTACTATTGAGAGAGGAGCATTCCAGGATTTAAAAGAACTGGAGCGACTGTAAGTATATTTAGAATTAAAAATACAATATTTTTTTTAATCAAATCAGTTGTGTGTTAGGGTACTAAGGCCTCTTTTTTTTTTTTTTTTTTTTTTTTTTTTTTTTTTAATTTTCTTGAACTTGGGACATCTATTCTTATTGAGACACAAGAGAAGTAAAATTCTCAAGCAGTATGTGTGGGACCCAGGCGGGGGGGGAGCTTTCACGAGCAGTCCAGATTTGGAGTGTAAACTGCAATTATCTTGTAGGAAATAGCTTGAATACTATCAAATATTTTCCCTTGAATACACAAGGACTTTTTCAAACATGAATACGCCTAAAAAAGCTTGTTCTCTGGGGTACAGTGTTAGATGTTAGTCTTGGAGATGTTGGATGTTTTGTACAATGTCTTATTGGAAGTAACTGCTAGTTATAAAGTGTTGTCTTGTTACATAGTATGAAAGCAGTAATTGAATTCTACTCTAGTTTTTATATGATAAACTTTTACAAAGGCTTAGAAAAAAATGTGAACTGTTAACTTTCAAAAATTAATTGGATTTGGACTTTAAAAAAAACAACTGAGTACTGTGGGGAGAGAGGATGGAGTGGGGATGAGAGGATCTTGTCTGGTGAATTGCAAACACCTGCTTGGTTGCAGTAGGACATAGAAAATGCGGGATTCCCAAACTGCTTTAGCTTTTTATAACAGTTGTTTATTTTTCAGTATGTGCCTTCTTATTTTGTTGCATTTCCTCAAATGAAAGTATTTTTTAAAATGTAGTGTACAACTTGGGACATCTGACTCATTAAAGGCAAGATGCTGATTGTTGGATGCAGTTTCAGTTTGGAGCTAGGAGAGTCTAAGAATGCCACTGTATTAATGTATGTTCATGTAGAACTTCAGAGTAGTGTCTTCATTATTACGCATCTTAGTTGCTGCATTTTCATTATATCACCTTTTCTTTAAGCATGCCTCTGAGGTCTTGTTTAGTTTTTCATTTGCTGCTGCTTTAGCTTCATAAAAGTATTTCTACTTTACTCCATTGAAGAGCAGCATTGGCCTAAACATTCTGTTTGTTTTATTATGGTTGTGCTCTGTATCCACAGCTGCTGTGTGTTTAAAACAAAAAAACCCACAAACCATTATGGTTTGGTTGGTCATATAGACTAAGCTATTCAAGAGACTTAGTAACCACCAGTGCAATTATGATATTTCTATAGTAGTTGAAATATCATGTACTTGGGTTAATTACCTCATTTTTTCAAATAAAACAAAGTAACTTTTTGACCTAAGAATTGAAACTGTTGTTATATAGTGCAACCTTTTTGAATAAATTTTAATGAGATTGATTGCTCTTAGAAATGCATAGTCAGATTTTTTCAAAGTCGTATTAAAACACTTAATGCAATGCTTTTTTACAATGTGTTTTAAACTTTGTACAAAGTATAGGGATTTAGTACAGCTTCTCCTGCTGAGGGATATATTGGAATAATATATACACATTCCTAAATTTGGTTTATAGGGCCTAGCTAAAAAATTAAACAGCAGTGTAGTTCATATTGCAAAAGTAAGTACGCATAGATGAAACATGAATAAACATTAAAAGATCCATGCTTTCACTGTGAATGTGGTTTGATGCTGAGATACCAAATACTTTCTAAGTTTTAAAACAGCATATAGTCAACTTTGTTTCTTGATTATATCGAAGCAAGACCCTGCTATGTGATTTGTTAACAATATTTCAGAAATTATTTTAACTTGTGTCATAATTTCGAGGCATTTAATGGTAAGATTTCTGAAGTATAGAATTGCAATACTAGAAAAAAAAAAAAAAGAACTTTAGCGGTTAACTAACTTGTCTGACGTGTTCGTATTTTGCCATTACATTTTCTGTTTTTTCTTTCTTTGGTTGTCTCTTGATAAATCTGTAAAATCTTTGGAAAACAATAGCTATTTTCCAGTCACGTAAGATACTAGTTTTGAGGAGAAATTCTGATAATTGTGGCTACTTTTGTGGGTTATTTTGTTCACCCTTCAGGAGGCAAACTATGACATTTGAAAGTTTAGTCATTTAGACCTGCAAAGTTAGATTCTGTTTTGTCTTCAGAGTTATTTTGTATCTGCTGCAGTAGTTGTCAGAGTTTCTTTAATTTGCTGGAATTCAGTCAGTGTTAGGTGTGTGGGTGACTTGTAATTTGAATATATATGCAGGATGTCTTTAAACCGCCCCAGCTGTTGGCTAAGAGCAAATATTTCATATTTGTGAGGAAAAGCTGAGAAAATTCCTCTTGTTTACAACTGCCAAGTCCATCTGATGAAGGCGCATTGTTATCTGACAGCCAATTCATCTCCCTGAGATTCTGAAATTCAAAACGATTTCTCAGGAAACTTGTGGATCCTTCCTTCAAGTATTTTCTTTTATACATTAAATAGCAAGCCCTTTAAAGCTTTTTAGTTTTTTTTCAATGTGTAAGTGTAGGATGTCACATTTCCACTGTAAGTGTAATGTGCCAAGCTACTGTCAAAGAATACCTGATGCAGTCCTTCTAGCATGCCAATGGAAGGTAATGAACTCAATTTGGTTTATAAGATTGTTTACATGTAATATTTCTTATGTTTTAATATCTTGTGGTAATGTATACAGGCTGAATTTTAAAATGTGTTTCCTGTGGTTCAGTACTCTCTTTAATGTGAAGAACAGACTTTCACAGTAGTTTCCGTTTGGGAAGAAAAATAAATCCATCCCTCTAGGTTAAGTGGTGCTTTTGGGTTTTTTGTTTTTGAACTGGAATTTCAGTTAGAAAATAATTTCTTCTTAGACCAGTTACTCTGATTTCCAAGGAATTGTTTGGTTGATCAGTAAGTTACTTGTCACGGATACTCATTTGTAGATCTGATCATGCAAAATGCTGAATATCCTCAACTCCCTCTAAGGGAAGCGAAGACCTGAAGCACTTTGCAAAATTAATCTCTGAAAGAAGAAACTCTCAACCGTCTCTTCAGAAGAGAGCTACTTAAGATATGATTTGATTAAATCTACGTATACCTTTCTCAGGTGGATAGAAATATTTCTCCTATAGTTTAGTAAAACAACAACAAATCTCTAGTACACTAGATACATGTAGTAGTATGTACACAAAGCTATTTAGACATAATGTGCTCCATAACAGGAATTTGTGTCATACCAGTGTAATTGTAGAATTGCAACGGAAACCAAAACCACAATGAATACTCCCATAGCTAGTGATTGTTACCACAGCAGCCCACCTGTAACTTTAAATTAAAAATGTTCAGTTAACAATAAGTGATCATGTAGTAGTGCCTACCACATAAGAACTGGGAGGGAAAACAAGATGGAAACTAGCAACTTAATCAGGTAAGTTTTAGGTTTGTAGAAACTTTAGTTGCTGGAGAGACCCTGGTAAAGCTGAAGGTGATTTTGCTATAAGCCTTTTAGTTGGATACTTCTCTGAAAAGTCTTCAGTCAAATGTTCACTTAGTTATAATCTCTGGCAGTCTTGTCTGAAGGCTCAGCTCTTAAGGGGGTACTAGCTCCAGTCCAAACCAATTTGGTACAACACTGCCTGAGCTAGGAAGTCTGCCGTGAATGTGGCTTTCTTCACAGCCTGTATCTTGAGTGGCTGAATCGCATGGTCTGTTGTGTTGTGTAGATGCTCCGTCTGCTGAAACAAACTCCTCTGAACTTCAATACGTACAGCCCGTTTTTCAATCAATGGGACAGCTTGTACCTTTGTGTACATCCTGAAGCAGTGTCAAAAACTCTTGGATTAATTATGATCTTGTCTGTCCTGTATTTAACATCTGCAAGACTTTCTATATTAACTAGTAACCTGTATGATGAGCCCATGTTTCTATGAGTAGAGCCTTTAAGGAGTATATGGCCATTCAGTACATGGCAGGTCCCATAAAGAAAGGATTGGGATTGTGACCCGTTATGTTGTCTGAACCTTTCTTATGTAGACCACACTTGTGTATCAGTGGTGGGTTTCAGTGTGTTTTATGGCAGGAAGGCACAAAGGGTCAAGGTATGGAGAATTTCCACAACATTTAAGAATTTCCAGAGACCACTGCTTATTATGGGAGACAAAACCTTTTGAAACGATTCCTTATGAGTATGTGAAATTAAACACTTGTTTCTTATTTCTTTATAAAGCTGTCATCCTGGGTGTGATGTTTATAATAGTTTGAAATAGCCTCTTAAGAAAACAGGATGAAGATAAAGTGAAAAGCTCCACTTTCTGAAAACTAACACTATTATTACACACAGCTTTAAAAATGACTTTTAAAAAGTGTGGTCAATTGTTATCCCCAAGGCCACCTTCTTCTGTGGTGTTGCAGCTACTGTTCAAAGTATCCCAGTGTTTTTACAAGCCATTGTCATCTGAAGGGAAGTATAAAATTTGAAGACAGCTGCTATAGACTGTTGAACCAGTTCTATTATAAGCTACTTAAGTCTAAAATTTCCTTACAGTTCTTCGTACTCCAGAAATACCATGTAGTCAGGTTTTGAGGGCTAAATATACTCTTCACTTATTTACATAGCAGAGCAGTTACCTTTTCATTTAGGAAAACATGTTTTTTGGCTGATAGGAACACTGTTTTTAATCATAAATTTTGCTAATAATTTTTCTATGTCTAGTAGTTGGGATGCCAGCTATGAACATTCTAAGATTATGCTAAACATCCAAAAGATGTCAGCATAGGAAGAGTTTACAGCAATCATTTGAAAACTACCCACATTTTTCTTCCTGTATTTGTGAATAATCCATTGAGGCAGCAGTATGCCCCTAAAATGCTAATTTGGAGTCTGATTCTGCTGACATTTACCACGTGAATAACTTGGTTTGCATGAGTAGTCCCACTGATTACTCTTGTGAGAGAGGTTACTTGTGTGGCCTAAAAAGTTTCCAGGCCAAGCCCCTACACTTTTGATACTTGAATTAATAGAATTTATTTCTAAAATGTCTGTTTAATATCTTAATAGTTCTAAAGAGCTCTCTGTGTAGACTTAAAAAACCAAACTAACAAAAAAACACCACAAACAAAAAAACCCCAAATCCCGCAAAACCTATTTCTGCTGAAAACTAGTGTGGAAGTAAAAATCTTACTCTCTCAGGCTCTAGAACAACTGCAACTTCTGAGTCAGTATCTGAGCTAAATATTTATGCTCCCCATACCTCCCCAGAAACCAGCCCCTCTGAGCTACATGGTGCAAATAAGATGAAATCCTGAGTTCAAGAAAAGAATGCTGTAAGGGTTGAATATCAAGTTGGTACTTGAAATGGCTTTTAAACTGAAAGCTATCTATGTTGTATTTTCATGTTTCTTACAATGTATTACTGAGTGATGGAGAAAGAAATATTTCAAGAATTAAATGTTTTGTTACAGTTCATGCATTTTTCTAAATTTTTACAACACAATTCTAAAATAACAAACTGAGGAATTGTCTGTGCTTGCTGTTTGTTGGGGCTCCATCTCCACAAGTACATTAAATAAGTTATTAAAACTTAAGATGAAGAGAGCATTTACTTAGGAGTGTTTGACTAAGTAGTAGTGAAAATTATTAAAGTTCTGTTCATGCTGTGGATGAACAATTTGAAACTTAAAGATGTGCCACAGCACAGAAGGAAAAGTATATTTCAGTTACATAGTTTCAAGGAAAAGTGGTTTGGTTTTTTTTTTTTTTTTTCCTGCTTAGCAAACACAGTGAAGTACTACTTGAATTTCTTTTCTGGATATAAATCTATATGTGAAACTGCTATGTTTGCAGCTTCTGCAACAAGGGCTTAATTATAACCTCAATATATAGGAGTCAATCTTGTTGAAGATATTAAACGGGATTCAGTATAATAAAGTTTTTTTTAGCTGTATTTCGCATATTACATGGTTAGAGTTAATCTGCTTGGGCTCTAACCTAGTCTGATAAATGCAGTAAACTATTAAGTTGTTTTAGCAGGTTTTGAAATTACAAAACCAAAACTCACTTATGAGTTACCGGGATCTCTGAACGTATGGTGTTTTACAGAGCATCTCATCTTACGAAGGCACGCATAGCAGGATGGACTAAGAAATAAAATGTTCCATCTAGGATAAAAACAAATACAGCTTGTCTTGGGCAGTACTGTCCACCAGGCCTGGGCAATTATCGAGGGAATTAGCAGCTGTTTCAAAATAGACTAGATAAACTAGTACTGTTCTTTTTGTCTAGTCTAGGAAAGGGCTACACTATATTATGTGTATGTTCTTTCTTAGGGTCCAGACTTCCTGTATCACTGATGGGATAAAACATGCTTTCCAGAGATTAAAATAAACCGATGTGCTAACTTTTTATTATGTATTGATGTGTGGCATGAGATTGCAGTTTTATTCCATTTATTTGATGAGCTCTATCCATAAAATGTAAATTCCAAGTAGGAAAATAGTAACTTTTAAAAGAGGAATAGCAGGATTTTCTATGATTCTTTAAATGTGAGCTGTGTCAATAAATTAATCCCAGATTAATTAGTTTTGGTCTGAACTTTTTCTTTCTGGGTTTTGAATCTCTGATAGAATATAGCTCTTTCAGTTGCAGAAAAGAAGTGTTAAAACCCGCAGACTTCACTTCCACAGAGCTACATGATCAAAGTTCAGGAGCAGGGACTTCTGGAAAAAATGCCAAATGTTGTCTGTTTTTATGATGCAGTTTTGCAGTTTTAGCTGAAGCAAAATCTGTTGGTTTTTTCCCCAATTTACAGAGGCTTAGAAGTGAAGTTTAAAGGTTAATATGGAATTTTAGGACCTGTGGTGAAAAATGCTATGTTAGCAGTGGAGTCACCAGTACTGCTCCAGGAATCATTTGTATCACTATCATAGCTAAAAGAACAGCAAATAACTGAATGATACTTCATCTTGTTGTGCTTGACCATACATAGTCTCAATGAAAGCAGCTTTTTTTGGTGGTAAGACCTTGTATTGCATAGTATGGAAGTTGTACTGAGCTCTTGGAATGAGTTCTTAGCTTTTTAGCTAGAAGTTAGTCTCCAGTTTCTTTTCTCACTGAATCTTGGTCTTTATTCTGGTGTGCAAATTCATTACTGAAGCCTGAGAATTAATTTTTCAGCTGGGGTACATTCTGAACAGTTTCTGACTCCTGCAGCCAGGAAGGTCTAGGTTGGACTGCCTACAACCTGAGGTGCTGATGCATGTGCTTTTTTTTTCAGGCTGCTTGATGTTTTGATTTTCTCCCCCTTAAAGCATTGATACTTAATCACCTGTCTGGCTTCAGTCAGCATATATGAGTGTTTGAAGGGTTAATACCTTCACGCATGTGTGATAGGTAGCAGAAGCATAATGAGTTCAGGTAGAGAATATGTTTTTGAACAGCCCTGAAGGGGGTGAACAGTTATTCCTTGTTAATCACTGATGTGAAAAACCCTTCTCTTAGCTAATCCTACATAGTTTAAGGGCAATGTATAGCGCATTCCTGATCTTAGAACAAGGAGGAGACCATGAAGCCTGCGGTGCTAATCACTTACCAAAGGAATGTGAGACCATCTTACACAAATTGTACTGGGGCACCTGTATTTATAGTTTAAAAATAATAAAAAATACTACAGTAATTATTCTGTATTAGTAGACTTTTGTCAAAGCAACTTCAAATACCTTCTCTAAAAATGTCTGTTAAATCAGAAAGAGACAAAGGCTGTCTTTGAATACAGTATTTGAAAAGATGTAGTGTTCTAGTGGAATTTTAAAAATCAAATTATAGCTACATTTTGATTGCAGAATACTACAAAGTGTTGATAAAACTTTAAGTCCAAGAGTGATGTTCTTCTTTTAAAAGTCTTGTAAATATTTGCTATTATTTTTAGTATATTTTATTCATCTGAGTGTCTTTTCTCATGGGACTCCTTTTATAGGTCTAGAAGTCAAATTGCAGTGAGAAGTCCTGTTTGCTCTTTGCAGATCTTTTTACAAATTCCAGGGCAGGAAGGCTGTTTATTTTTCCCACATCTGTTTTGTGCTCATCCTTTGTGACATTGTTTGCTGGATGCTCTTTTTTCTTGCTTCCTCTGAAATGGGTAATTTGCACTGTTGCAAAATGCTGAAACCAGATCTGGTTCTACAGAACTGTTGTGTCAATGTTTTTGTTTCAAATAGTGTTTTGTGTTCAGAAGCTATTTTAAATTGATGCTATAGAGCAGTGATATTAAACTTAAAGCTATACATTTTAGTTTTACTCTATAAAAATAATCTTTGTTGCAGACCCAGTTCAATATTTAAAAAAAAAAAAGGCAGATTTAATGTTAAATGGCCACAGGTGAAAATTGAGTTGTCATTACATTGTAATATAGCATATTTGAAAGATGCTCCTTATTTTAACTGCAGAAGCCACAGTTCTATCTGGAATTTTACAGTTAAACTCCAAAATGTATGAGGGATCTGGCTGCATGGCTGCCACTTCAGTGACTCATGCTGTTACATTACCTCATTTATTCTGAAGAATCTGGTTGAAACTTCATCAGAAGAAATGTTTTATTTTCCTTCATATTATGTAGTGCATTGTGCTGGCTTGTCTTTAATAATAGTCTAGACCGATAATCAAATACAATGTGGTAAAGTCTCCCTTAATTTTTTTTAAGACACACCAGCCTTTCTGAATTTAGTTTGGCAAGATGCCTGTACAGGTGCTACAGAAAAATACTTGAGTGAAGACTTAGTGTGGTAAGTCAGTGCCAGAAAGACAGTTACAAACCTATCTGGACTTTCTGCAGGCCCTTCTTGCCTTTCTAAACAATCTGTCCAAACTCTAGCTAAATTCCATCCAATAGATCAACTTCCCCTCCCCTCTTTCTTTGCCTCTTTTTTTTTTTTTTTTCTTGGAAGTAATCCCAAGTGTTGTCAAAGATCTTCCCTGCTTTGTCTGATACTTGATTCCATATTATTTTATGGAGGTTTTATAACTTCTTTTTCCTTCTTTGTGGTATACTTTATAGAATAAAATCCAATGAATTAGCCTCATAGGATTGTAGACGTTTGAAGGAGACTCTGTAGATTGTCTAGTCCCACGCCACTGATTAATGCAAGGTCGATCAGAGCAGGTGGCTGAGGGCTGTTTCCAGTTGGGTTTTGAATGTCTGCAACAGTGGAGAATCTACAGCCATTTGGGGCAACCTGTTCCAGTGTTTGACCACCCTCACATTCAAAGGTTTTTCTTACGTTTAAATATAATTTCCTGTATTTTGATTTGTGCCCATTGCCTCTTGTCCTTTCACTGTGCACCCCTGAGAAGAGTCTGGCTCAGTCTTCCTTACTTGGGAAGGAAGTGCATCACTTATTTATACACATGATATATTTATACACATTGAGATCCCTCTGAGCCTTCTCCTCCCCAGGCTGAACAGTCCCAGCTCTCAACTTCTCTTGCTCCGACAGGTGCTTCAATCTGTCTGCTTAATCATCTTCATGGCCCTTCTCTGGACTTGCTCCAGTATGTCCATGTCTCTCTTCTAGTGGGGAGTCCAGCACTGGGCAGAGTTCTCCAGATGTCTCACCAGTGCTGAGTAGAGTGGAAGGATTGCCCACCTTGACCTGCCGGCAACACTCTTCCTAGTACAGCTCAGGATGCTGTTGGCCTTTGCTGCAAGGGCACATTGCTGGCACCAGTTTAATTTCTTGTTTACCAGGACCCCAGGCCTTTCTCTGTAAAGCTGATTTCCAACTGGTTGTTCTCCAGTGTGTGCTGGTGCATGGGGTTCTTCCTCCCTGGGTGCAGGACTTTGCATTTCCCTTTTGTTGAGCTTCATGAGGTTCCTTTTTGACCAATTCTCCAGCCTGTCCAGGTTCCTCTGACTGGCAGTGCACACACCTGGTGCATCAGTCATTCACTTCCAGTTTTGTATCATCTGCAAACATGCTGAGGGTGCACTCTCTCCCATCTTCCAGGTTGTGGATGATGATGTTGAACAGTACTGGCTCCAGTACTGACCCCTGGGGTACACCACTAGTGACTGTTCTCCAGCTGGAGATTTGTGCCACTGATCACAGCTCTTTGAACTGGTCACTTAAGACAATTTTCAGTCCACCTCACCATCTGCTATTGTAGCCTGTACTTTATCAGTTTGTCTATGAAGACAACTGTTACGAGGACAGTGTCAGAAGCTTTACTGAAGTCAAGATAAACAACATCCACTGCCTTCCCCTCATCTGCCCAGCTCCTTATTCATTGTAGATTATCAGGCTGGTCAGACATGATTTTCCCAGCTGTAAATCCAGTTGCTGACTACTCCCAGTCATCATCTTGTCCTTACTGTGTCTAGAAATAGCTTCTGGTTTGCTCTATCACCTTCCCAGGCATCGAGGTGAGGCTGCCCAGCCTGTAGTTTCCTGGCTTTTGCTTTGTTTTTCACGCTCTTTTTGATGCCATAGGCAGAATTAATAGGAGTAATGACCAGCTATTTATAGAAATATCCTTTCTGTTGAAAAAGGAATACAGAAGCTTCCAGATAACAACAGTCTTAGTTTGTCTCTTTTCTTCTTAGCAAAAAAAAAAAAAAAAAAAAAGCCCAAGCACAACTAAACAAAGAGCTTGTCCTAGCTCTGCTTATATTGGAAAACCTCTTAAAAGAAGCAAAGTGAGTATAGACTCCTGATTCTCTGTGCAAAATAGTGTTCTGCATAATGTATGGAGAATTGATTGGGGTAGGGGAGAAATGTGATAATTTTGGACTTGACATCAGCCCCGTGTGGGAAGAAAATGAAGGACAGAAAATACGTTAGGGTTCAAGTAGTGTACACTAGTACAATGTAGTACTATAGTTTGCAAAGTAACTTTCACCACTTCCTATGCAAGTAAGAAACTGAGTTTGCAATAGTGTCTATGTCCTGCTTCCTTTCAGAAAATTTTTTTACTAAAACAAATGTCTAATTGGTATTTGATATATTAAATTGAGACTAACTTAGATGTCTGTCTTAGCTAGTCACTGTTTAGCCTGGAAAATGGAGCCCTGATTAAGTGGTTCTTGACCTGGGGAAGATTTTGACTTAGGCATCCAAATGCTGTAGGATCAGCCCTGAACTTCTCAGATTCCAATTTTTATTCATGTGGTCAGTAAACTTGATATTGCTAGGTTTAATGAGATTATGAGTAGTTTGACTAGAGATGCGAAGGTCTTTGCAGAGAATTCTTAATGGAAAACCTGGCACAATCTTTTGCTTAGCTCTTAGTTCTTGGGCCTTCTCACTTGATGACATGTTCATGCAAGTCACATTTACAGACAGCAGTTGCCAGATGTGTTGAAGTTCAGTAGATTGTGGCTTTGGACATGGATGCACAGATGTTCTCTGCCTCTGGCAGATATAGCAACACATTTTTTGTAGAAAAGTAGTAAGGCTTGACTTTCTTGCAGACGTAAGCCTAAGTCAAGCTCTATATGAAGTTCTCTGGTGAGGAAATAGGCATCATTATTCTGATGTCTATTATTCTGACCCTTTTGTGGTTTAACCCCAACTGGCAATGAAGAACCACGTAGCTGCTCACTCACCCGCCCCGCCCCGCCCCGGGATGGGGAGGAGAATCGGAAAAAAAGGTAAAACTTGTGGATTGGTATAAGAACAGTTTAATAATGAAGATAAAATATAATAACAATAGTAATTGCAATGACAAGGTAACAAAAAGAGAGAAATATAACCCTGTAGAGACAAGTGGTGCACAATGCAATTGCCCACCACCTGCTACACCGATGCCCAGCCAGTCCATGAGCAGGGATTGGCCCCTCCCAGCTGTTTTGGGTTTGTGTGGCCGGGTTCTGGTAGCAGGGGAGGGGCCACAGGGGTGGCTCCTGTGAGAAGCTGGAGCAGTCTGTGTCTGCAGATCAGCCTGCAGAAAGGATCCGTGCCAGGGAAGTTCATGAAGGACTGTCTCCTGTGGGAGGGACCCCACGCTGGAGCAGGGGAAGAGTGTGAGGAGTCCTGCCCCTGAGGAGGAAGCTGCGGTGGAGACAAGGTGTGTGATGAACTGACTGCAACCCCCATTCCCGTGCGCTGCTGGAGGGGAGCAGGTAGAGAAAATTGGGAGTGGAGTTGAGCCGGGAAGGAGGGAGGGGTGGGGGGAAGGTGTTTTAAGATTTGGTTTTACTTCTTATTATCCTTGTTTTGATTTGATTGGTAGTAAATTAAATTGATTTTGGCTTTTTTTCCCCCCCAAGTTGCATCTGGTTTTTTTTGCCCATGACCATAATTGGTGAGTGATCCCTCCCTGTCCTTGTCTCGACCCATGAGTGTTTCTTTGTATTTTCTCCTCCCCATCCCACCAGGGTGGGGAGGAGTGAGCGAGTGGCCTCATGGTGCTTTGTTGCCGGCTGGGCTTAAACCATGACACCAGCCAACTACCCCCAGTTTATATACTGAGTCCTATGGTATGGAATATCCCTTCGGTTAGTTCAGGTCAGCTGTCCTGGCCGTGCTCCCTCCCAGCTTCTTGTACCTGCTTGCTTGCAGAGCATGGGAAGCTGAAAAATCTTTGACTTAGGATAAGCATTATAAGGATGAGGATTAGCAACAACTAGAATATTAGTGTGTTGTCAAAATTATTCTCATACTAAATCCAAAATACAGCACTGTACCAGCTACTAGGAAGAAAATTAACTCTGTCCCAGCTGCAACCAGGACTCCCTATATATCTAGGGTGAGGTTTTTAGGACTTAATGGTTAAACCAGTCCATGGAGATGATTTGGGTGCTGTGCACTAGCTTTCAGCTTTAAGATACTTGGATAATTTTGTAGGTTGATTCAGTATTTCCTGAGCTCATAAAGCCTGAACTGGTATTAGACCTTCCCAGCAGATGCATATCCCTGTAACCTGTTGGAAGTGTTTGAGGAGCCTGGTGGGCTGTCATTGTGAGTAGAAAGTGCTGTTGCATGAACACTCAGGGGTTTGTGTACTGATATGTCCTTTCATTTAAAATTGAAACTTAATGAAAAAATGTTTGTATGCTTTTAAATTTTATGCATATTTTGCAAATGAGCTTCAGTGAAAAGATGTTACATGGTATTTTTAAATGGCTGTGGTAGTAATGTCCTCTGCTGACAAACAGTAGGTGTGGATGTGCTCCTTTGAAGAGTACAATTTCTAAGCTATACAGTACTGCGTGTTACTATGTGCAGATAGTATATTTACTTCTCTCAGCTAACTTTGAAGGAGGAATGAAAAATAATGGCTTCTGCTATCATTAACTTTGTGTGAGTTGGGAGCCTTCTATCCTTCTTCCTGAAGCAGTAGTAGTAGAATAAAATGCATCTGTGCCTTGTATTTAGAGTTTCAGAAGGCTCTCAGTCTCTGTGCACCCAATGGGATAGGCTGTTTCTAATTAAAGAGTACAGCTGATTTATAATTTACTTGGAACAGCTCTCTACTTCGGTCAGTTCTCAAGTTATTTTTGAAAGCTTTTGTTATTTTAGGGGGCCTATGGCTAGAATTGTGTCTACTTGAACTAAAACCCACTGGAAGATGACTTGTGGGGGATAAAATAGCAGCCTTCCAGTACCTCTGAGGTCATTATCAAAAAGCTCAAGTCAGGCTCATTGCTGTGATGAGACAACAAGCATAAATTGAAATGAGAGGTTATGACTGGGTATAAAGGCAAAACTTCTTCACTGTAAGGACAGTCAAGCACTGGAACAACTCTGTTGCTCAGAGAGGCTGTGCAGTCTCATACAGCTTCACTGGCTGTATGTAGTTGATTACAATGGGATCAGAAGAAAGTTACAGTGAAGGCTGTAACAAGTCTGGGAAAAAAATACAGAGCTGCTTGTAAATTATACCAATTGCAGGTGATTACATTGCAGACAGTGTAATATTTTTTTTTTTCTCTCCTTTCCTCCCCCATTCATGATTGATACTGGATCAGTTATTGTGGCATGAAAACTTGAGAGAGACATCAGAATGGATTGGTGGCATGGCCAGACTTCAGTGGGTTGGGATATGTGTCACGGGGAGTGTAATGTGCTCTCCCTGCAGTTTACTCTACCTTTAACTCTGTCATCCTCTGCATAATCCTCTGGCTGCATGCAGAAGACAAGTAAAACCCAGATACGCATCCATTTCTGCAAAGCTAGCCTGTTCTCTAGAACCAGTAACTCAAATCAAACTAATTTTTTTGCTTACCTTACTGTTGTCTGTTTCACAGTGTAACCTATTGCTTGTCTGTACCTACTTTTTATCTGCCTATTGGTATTGAGCTTCCCTTAAAGAGTATTTTCACCTGCCCATTTGTCAAAGATTTTCTTTCTTTGTCCTTAAATTGATCCTTCTGTATACTTCTTCCATCAGTTTGCTTTGAAGATGCTTTTCTAGTCTTTACTGTGTTTAAAAAAGACTGAGTTCTGGGAGCTTTAAACTGAAGTATTTAAAATACTTTGCGTACTTCAGGTAGTATGTGGACTTTACTTGAATTCATCATGAAGAGCTTAAAAATCTACCTGTGCCAGTCTGTCAATTTGCCTAATCTCTTCCTAAAGATGCGTTCAGTAACAGAAGAAAAAGAAGTTCTATATATTTTAATTGCAACTGTGCCTCTGTTTTGTTAAATTGAAAGAATTGTGTGATGTTGGACCCTTATCTGTTTATTTCTTGCCACTACGAAGGGAGTTTACAGTCCAATGTTAGAAGAGATTCTCCAGGACGTTTTCTGTTGCTTACACCACTAACACTTCATCTCTTCTGAGCTCTCTGCCTTTGCTTAAGAAATGCAACTTTTTCTAGCTCAGTTGGGAAACTGAATGGTAGCAGTATGGAATATCTCATCACTGTTTCTTCAGTGCTTCACGTTGAACTTCATGCCAGTTCTGGGAGAGCAGTTCAGTTGATGCAACTGAAATTCCTCTTCTCACGTTGTCCCAGGGGAAACGCTGCCTGCTAGCTAGCTGCGGTGAGGTCTCTGCCAACACACATTGAAAGAAAAGGTGGTGGAGTTTTTTCTGGTGGTTTCTACTCTGCAGTAGCTGTAGTTCTTTGCAATCTATAGTCATGGATTCTGTGATCCATCTGTGCTTACCTCAGGTTTCAGCTCCAGGGAGAAAGCAGATCATGCTTGTCTAACTCTTGTTCCATTATGTCTGTGTGTTCTGGATACGTGTTGCTTTTCAGATAAAATTAAGATGAGGTCACCTGAAAAAGTAGAAATATTGGAGAACCATGTATATTAGTGAACCGTTTTAAAATAGGAATCAGTTTTCTGGACTCCTCGTGTGGCTCTGTCTCAAAGAGTGAAAACTCTTCGTAGTGACTGTTGAACTGGAAGCTGTTGTGTACTGTGATACTAGTCTGTGTATTCCAGATTTGCTCTGCATCCTTCTTCACATTCACTTACGTGTAAATTTGTAGCATTTTTTCAAACAGAACTATCTATTATAGTTTTGAAAAATGCATTTGAGTGAAGTCCAGTTCAGAAAATCTCCTTGTAGGAAACTTAAGAACAGCAATTTGACCCCTTTGAAAGCATCTGTTTTAATTGTTAGAGGTAAAGAATAGCTAAAGCCTCTTTTGGAAGTATGGTAAAGGACATATTTCCCAATGTTGCCTTCATGAAAATTAGTAATGTTTGATATTCTTAGGCACAGACAATAAGGAATGGTCAGATTTTTGGTAGAGACAGCTTAGTTCTGAAAGAAACTCCAGTGAGTGGGTTGAAATTTTTTTGAAGTAGAAGCTACAAAATACAGGATTCCTTAAAGATCAGTAGTTTATTTAACTTGTGTATTCCCTCAACTCACTTAATGCTCAAAGAACAAACATTTTAATTTTGTGAAAGGCAAAGCAAAAATGTAGGTTGAAACACTAAGTGCCAAGCTCACTTGGTAGAAACTGTTGAGTTGTAAGGGTAGTGCTATTTATTGTTAGGTTCGTTCATGAACTAGATTTACTGTCTGTAACTTAGATTTAAAAGCCTGTACAGCAGCACATGCATCAGTATGTTCACAGTATAGTCAGTTGTGTTGGCTGTGTGAACTACACGTAATAACAGAAGCTACTGATCTAAGGTATTGACTGCTTGTGTAGAAAGTTATGTACTAGTACAAGTATTTCACCTGTGAAGTGTCCTCCTAAAGCAATGCTAAGTGTGTCCTTGTAAGACTGTTGTTGCATTTAGTGAAAGGCAGCCTGCCTGAAGAACTTCATCATCCGTTAATGTTACATCATTGTACTGTAGTGCCTCCTTTTGTTTTATATGGTACTTCTACAAAAGCACAGATACTAAATGGTTTCATTGCCTCTGCAGTTACACCTTGCCATTATTGTCTAGCATCTGAACCTAATAGAGTCCTTAAAAAATATCAACAGAAATTTTTGTCCTGAATAGCTTCTGATTAGAGACTAACTTCCCAAAGTCTTTACCCTGCATGTTTTCCCATGTACTTCTTGATCTGTAATCATGGACTTAGAGGTTTAAGTCTGAACTATCTATTTAGCAATGAGAAGGGATGAATGAATTTTATTTCTCTCTTTATTTAACCATTTGTTTAGGTTCAGTATCTAAGAATTCCATTTTCACATTATTCTTTTTTGATCACAAATGTAACTGTTACTTTGAAACAGTTTTCCTCCTACTACTTCAGTTTTGTGGTCTTAGTATATACTTTTATAAATAAATTTACTAAAGGTAGGAAAATATCTATTTTTAAATGACCTTATTTTGAAAATGCAGTAGATCCACAAACACTAAAATATATCACTCTTTTTTTTTATGTAGGTAAGGCTTTCTTTTTAAGCAGTGTTCAAACCAGAAGTCTTCCACTAGTCAAACTTATTTATAGCTTTATCTTTCCTTTATATTGAAAACTTTCCTTCTACTGATTTGGAAATAAAACTTGCAAGATCACAATTCTGTTTTTTTTGCTGCTGCTGGATTAAGCTTTTTTTCCTGTTTCTTACTAAACTGCATCTTCACTCATTTCACTTATCTTGCTACTGTAGTCCTTCCTTTTCAGGATCTCTTTCATTTACTCTAAATTATCTTTTAATCTTCTAAATGTGTGATTTAAATTTCTTCTGCTTAAAGAAATTAGGATTTCTGGTGCTTGACTAACAAAAAGGAACCTGACATTAAAACTGGAGAACTATGGATATCTAGATCTCAAAAAGCTCACTGCTTACTTATGGTTTGAAATGTGGGAGTGAACCTGTGGGTACGTAAGAATATTTTTCAGATTATTTTGCTCTCATCAGTAGCCACATTGAACTCCAAGGGAGCAATAACTAAGTGAACTAGACCATGGAGCTATGTAAAACTGGATATTGAGTGTGTGTGTGTATCTCTATGGGAATTTATAGAAAAACCTTTAAATTGGAAAGACCTTTAAATGGAGCAATGTTTATGAAAAATGAGCCCTTAGAGGCTAAACAGGCTTAACTGTTTGATTTCAGCCCCAGGACTAACAAACAAGAAATTCTGAAGCTTTATGAAATTCTAAGACTTAATTTTGCAAAACTGCTGTCCAATATCTTTATTTACCTTGTGGAATGTCTTGGTAGCAGTATGTTGACATATGTAATGTAACCACTGTAAGGATAAAATAAATATCAGATACTACCATGCAGTCTGGTGTCCAGGAATGCCTTGAATTATTGTATTGAGAAGCACTGTGCATTGCAAACTGAGCCTTGTGATGAGGTTGGTGGGACAAAACAGTTTTTTCAGTATGTTGCTTTGCTTGAATAGCAGGTGACATGTGTGGTGCATTGCTTAAAAACAACCAAAAACCTGTTTTGAGCTTGAATTCTTGACTGGTATGAGTGTATGCTTCAGGGCTGTCACTTAAACTCATTAGAATAATCTGCATTGTATGTTTAAAAAAAGATGATGAAGATAGAATATATTTGTCTTGGCTAGTGGTTTTTCTGTTGCCTATGGCTATAATACAGTGGGTTTTGAACTTGTCACTTCAAACTAAGTAGTTTTGACCCTGGTCAGCATGTTCATTGAGAAACGTCATAGACAAATGGGTATCTTCCAAAGTCTAGTTGTAGTTTTTCTTTTGTACTGTCTTATGTACAATTGATTATGGTGGGGTTTTTTTGATTTAACTTCCTTTGGTGTATCTTTACAGCTGGAGGAAAAAAACCTCTGTGTGCAAAAAACCCCCTGTAATGCCAAATACAAGCTGGGACTTTTTGATTTTTCTGACTTTTGCTTGATCAGGGTTTCTAGAACAGCTTCCTTTGCTTTTTTTATTTAAATTGGTTATATGGATCTTTAGATACATTGTCTGATTACATAACTAAGTGTATGCATTTGATACATGTTCCCTTGAATCTTTTAATGGTCACAAAATGTCTATCTGCTTCATTATACTAAGAGGAACACAGAGTTGGTGGGGAATTGGAAGTTACACTGCTGATTTTGTATTTTTAGTTTTCTGGTTGTTTATGCAGGACAGAGTCCTGACTTAGTGATTGATTCACACTACAGAGCTTCAAAATCTTTCGTAAAATAGGTAATATGGTCTGTTGGGGAAACCAGAAAATGTAATTAGTCCATGGTAAATTTACTGCTGGACCATGTCTCCACTAATGGACCAGCATTGCATAGCCTTTCTGGTCTTTAAAATCAGCTTGTTACAGCACTGAGATGCCTGCTCAAAGTGGTTGCATTGCATTGCTGTAGCATTTGTAATTTAACACAACTTTTTCTTTTTCTTTCTAAAGGCGCCTAAACAGAAATAACCTCCAGTTGCTTTCTGAACTGCTCTTTCTGGGGACGCCGAAGTTATACAGGCTGTAAGTAGGCACGACCCAATAACTTATTCTGGAAAATTTGGAATTGGTCTGGTATTCTGTCTTGCATTAGGTTTTTTGTCTTTTGCCTCAAACAGGCCTAAAATGCATCTAGGAACTTTGATGTTTTGTTTAAGCTGAGTACTTTCTTTGACTGCTTTGCAAAATTCTTTTTTTTTTCAATCTAGGTTATTTACTGATAGTTGTACGAGTCAAAATATTGTTTCATCCATTCCCACTTTGGCAATGAAGTTTTGCTGAAAGAATACTTTGGCTTTCCTTTTCTCCTGTTTGTTATTTGGTTTCTGTGTTAAAAGAAATAAAAAAAGCCTGTGGAGATTCTGACCCCGAGATATAGCACTGTATAAGCACTGCGGTTTGTGATGTTCTGTTTTTGTGGCTGTGCACGCTTGACCAGAAAAATCACAGCATTGGCAAATAGTAGGTCTGTGGAGAAGTCTCTCCTGTGTCCCCTCACAAAGAAAACAAAGGTAGTAACTTAAGCTCTGGGAATAAGAAACTGTGAAATGTTTTACCTTAAATAAAAACTATCAAATTGGGTAATGAGTTTTTGTTTTGATTGTATTCTTTGGTTTGATAATGTTTTACTGTTGGCAATATTTTTAAATTAATGTTTTGAACCATTGGCCCTTCTAAGAATCCACTTACTTCTGTTGCAGTAAAAACGTGGAATGAAGCTCAGATACTGATTTCTGTATTTATCTACATGATCAGTTGTTGTAAAAAAATAAATTTTAAGGTACCTTTCAGTTATAGTATGTTATATGGAAGGGATACAACATG
Source organism: Aquila chrysaetos chrysaetos (assembly GCF_900496995.4). Lineage (NCBI taxonomy): Eukaryota > Metazoa > Chordata > Aves > Accipitriformes > Accipitridae > Aquila > Aquila chrysaetos. The sequence continues at coordinate 18,493,543 of NC_044004.1, forward strand.
ACATGCTTAAGTAGGCTTTGCAAAGGTTGTACAAATTCAGCCCTGTTTTAATTAGATATGTATTTGACACATTTCTTTAGACTTCAGGTGAGATTTCTGCTTGTTGAAATTGCTCATTTTACAGAGCTTCACCCCTTGTGTGCTTGGGAAAAAAAAGACTGAAGGTAGAGGAGGGTGGGGTTCCTCTGATTTGTTTCCACTTTAGTATATAGAAATATTCTTGAGAACAAATGGTATAACGAAGCTTTTATTTTTTAGGAGTTGAATTCTGTTTTAATGTTGTGAAATAATAGTTCTTTTTTCCCCTCTTATAGTAATATGAAATGGTAAACTGAAAATGTCTCTATTATTAGTGTAAACATTTAGTTCTGTGTATTTTTGTTTCTTTCCTTTGCTTTGGATGTATGCTTTGTTTCTAGAACTTCCCTGTAGATGCAATGAGTTGTTAAATTACTAGGCCAGAAAGCTCCTGAAGGCTTTTGTTCTGACAAACAAAAGTATTTTACTCTGCTATAATATGATAATATATTCATATGTGCTTTTATATATTAACAATCGAGTCTTTTATAATTTCCATCAGCCATGATAAAGATATTACCTCCATAAGGAAGGAAAATGAAAGGGATTTATGATCATTTTATTATTCCACCTATAGTGCAATGGTTGTTACCTAAATTCATATAAAATAGAAATGAGCCATAATTTGCAGCCAAAAAATGGATGCACACTTCAGGCAAAATCACACTTGAATATATTTAATTCAGAATTGTGTATTTGATAGATGCTAGTTTTAAATCTATAATGTCCTTTGACATAAAACACACAACTGCTCATAGCGTATATGGTGGAAAGTAAGAGATCGCTGGCTTCACAGTATTAAATTTCCTCTGCCTAAGGGTTATTGTTGATCAGACCATGAAAGTGAATGTCTGGTTGTAATGCATTCATGTTTAAAAGCAAATATGAGCAATACTGAAAATCTACAGTCGCTTAACACTAAATTTGTAATTAAAAAAATGTCAGGCCAATGAAGGGATTGATGCTGGTTAAATGTTGTTCATCAGTTTTCAGATTATATGTAGCTTGATCACTATGAAGAGTATAAAATGATTTGGTTTTTTTACATGTATCACTGTATATGCTTACATGTATTGACATCCAAATAAATATATTTCTAAGCAGAATTAAAGTTCTCTAAACATGATCAATAAAATGTATAATATGCTTTGGTTTTAGTATTTATTTTTGGCATTTAACAGCTAATCAAACAGTGTGTGTACTGCGAGTTTTCAACATACTATTGAGCTTCTGTGAATAATAATTACCATTTGACCCTTGGCTGTAAATGAGATGCCAGGTGAAGAAGCACATATGCTTGTTGTGTAGCCTAAATGCAATATAAAAGAAAGAGGGTACACTGTATATGAATTATGATTAGACACAGTTGGTTGCCGCCAGCGGCCGGCTATGCTTTCCCTTTGCTGTCTGCTCCAATTTCTCTTTGGACGGGTTGAGAGAGCACTGCGTGTTCAGGTCAAGATGTTTGCCTAGAAATAGTAGTACAGTTGCAGCTGTGTTTGCTGGAGCAGGAGACTAGTTTAAATAGCATTACCATTTATCCAGTCCATTAACAGAACTCTGTAAAATAATACCAACTCTGCATAAACTACAGGACAGTGTAATAAAATTACAAGCACTTGTTGACAGATGGGAAGTGTAAGTAAAGGAAAGCGATAGGTTGAGAGTTTAAAAGAGACAGTGCATTATTTTCTGTGTCTAAAGACACTTGATTTTTCAAAGGTAGTCAAACGAATTATTTTTTCAGGTTACTTTCTTCCACATTTAGCACCCTTCCAAGAAATCTCCTGGAACTAGTTAAAATGGATAATTTTAGTCAAAGCAGAAACTGATTTTCCCATTACTAGTTATCTGCAAAGGTGTTTTGACAAAAATATTTCAGTAGGAAGTAGTTAATGCTAAAAATAGGATGAATAATGCTGTAGGGTATATTAATCTTACCTTGCAAGGTATCTCTCAAAGCACAATGTACATGAACCTCTGTTTTGATCCAGTAAAGGTGCTGTTGTAAATCCCCTGAGGTAATATTAGTCCATGTTCAACAAGTACTTTTCCTGCAAGAAGGGGATGCATTGTTTTCAGTGACCCATGTGCCCACTCACGCTAACTTGTCTAGCATCGGCGATGGTACGTTAGTACAGAGCACTCCTCCAGCCTAGTGAGTGCTTATCTGAGACAAATAGATTTTGACTGCTTACTTTGGCTGGTTAGATCACAGTTCATTGATTGCCGTTTGCTGCAGGATACCAAGTGCTGGACCCAAAGCTGTTTGAAAATTCAGTTTTAAAAGATACCTTTATTAATCAGGAGCATGTAAAGGTTATTGAATTCCATGTACAACGCTTGTCCCTTTTGATTTACATTTCTTGTGCTTGGAATGAGGTTAGGTTTCCTTACTGACCAATATTTGCTGTAAAAGTTAAGCAGTACTGGCTTTGAAAAAACAATCTTTCTAGTGGATGTGCTCTGATACTAGATATGTTTTCCTTCTAATACCTACTTGAGAAGATGCATACTGTGAATAAGATGTTTCTCCTCTAGAGGAAAAAAAAATCTTAGTATAGTCTGATTAATAAACACTCAGTTTTGAGATGTCTGTTAGTCACTTTAAAAAAAATTCCTCACAGCTAATAATTAAAGGAAAAACATACTAAACATCAAGAAAACCTTTTAAAAAAAAAAATCTTAGGGCAGAACAACAACAACAACAGCAGCAGCAGCAACAACAACAAAACATGCTGCATGGGGGGCCCTTGCAAAAATTCCTCCTGAATTAATTTCTGCCAGCTATGATTAAAGTGTGTGGTACTAGATGTGTCAGACACCATAGTTCTCTGCTTCATTTTACTCTTGGCCTCTTTGGCCCCTGCCACAATAAATCCCACAATGGTTAGGCAGGAATTGCAGGTTACAGTTGCCAGGGTTACCGTTGTCCGGTCGGACCGACATCATTACTCATCCAGCCCGCTAGCCCGAGCGCCGCTGCCCGCTCCCGGTGCGGGGAGGAAGGCTGCGGGCGGCTGGCGCAGAGCGGAGGAAAGTTCTCCGATCGTGTCTGGTTTTCGAGCTGGTGCGGGAGAACCTGTGATTTGCATAATTTGCTGACTGTTGTTTTGTTTTTACCTTTGCCAAGAGGAAAAAAAAAAAAAAAAAAAACAAAAACCAAAACATCAGATAGGAACAAAAAAAAGATAAAAGGGCGGTGTATGTAAGTTGCTAAAACAGCGACTTTTAAAATATTTAAGTGCTGGTCTCCTTATTGTTAAGGAGGCTGCATTTGTGGCTTAATTGATGTTTTTGTCATATCTCTTTTAACAGTAATCATGGCAAGTGAGACTATAGTCACAATTTTATAGAGAAGATATTTATCTTCGGTCTGGATCTGTTTTAACAACTCGATAGAGAAATCACTCATTAGAAAAATGCTTGTTATTCCAAAGCCTCTGAAATCTTATTCCAACTGCAGACAGGTGGCTCTGGATGTTAAATCCAATGAGAAGCAAGAGTGAGTTTCCCCTTTTCAGAAGGCAGTATCGATGAATCTCTCTCCTTTTGCAAGTAGATTGTTAAAGGAACTGCTGGTGGATAAGCATAATGGGTAGATTTCCACTGTTGTATGGGCTGCAATAACATTACAGTGTGTTCCACCTTACTGCAGAAGGGTGCTGGATGTGCAGCAATTAAACAGATTTATTGGAACATGAATTATGAAGCCTCCTTGTTGCTATATCCTTCCCAGGAAAGTGCATTTAGTTTTTTTAGTCATTTGTTTCAGTTTTTATGATTTATTACGGGGCATTTTAGCAACCTGTGTACAAGGCAACTTGTTGGTTTGTTGTTTTTTTTTTTTTTTTTTAATGATAGATTTGAATCTTATCCTTTTAGGGGTAAATAGAAACAAGTAAGTCTTCCATACATTGTGTCCATCCTGCTAGTGTTTTAACTTCTTGTGTTTTTTCTACCACAGTGGTTTAGTTCAAATACAAGAGTGTTTAAATTGTTTCATCTAAACAATTATTAGGTTAATGAACAAGTAAAGTTGGTAAGAACATATTAATACTGCATATAGCGTACGTATAAAATGAGTATGCAGTTTTGGCTTTGTGGTATTGTAAGCCAGTAATTAAAAAGAAATCTCTGATTTAATATATGAGTAATTACTACTTTTTCTTGCAGTGTGGAAGCACCATTATCATAGCTTTGGTATGTCGGTGCATTGTTACTAATACCAGGTCTTATTGCCCCAGTCTAGAATGTTTTCAGGGTGAATTTGGTCCCGTGTGCTGCAAGTCTACTGCTAGTAACAGTTATGAGAGTCTTATCTTTGCTATAATTGCAATCCATAGATAGACAGGACTATCTAAAAATAATAGAATTAATAGGTATTAAAAATATGCTTGTTAAGGTTCGTCACCCGTAAGAAGAAACTAAAGTAGCTAAAAACATGTTGCCTCTGTCCTAGGTTTGTAGTACCTCTTCTCTGGCATTCATTTCTGGTATGGAGGATCTAAGAGAGAAACTTTTGTAAGACATTATAAAGACTGATTGTTGCTTCTGTCACCTGCTCTTTTTTAATCCAGGGAGAAAAGTGAATTAGGAGCTTGAATACTTTATGCAACTTAGCTTCTATGTGCATCTTTTCTCTTGTCCTACCATCACTGCTTTCTACCTTCAGTTCTCTGTTCTCTACTATAAAGTTTCAAAATTGAAGACCAGGTCATCCTTTACAATGTAATGAGCAAAACAAATAACACTGTAGCTTTGCTTCAGACATAAGCCCTACTTATGTAGGGCTAGAGATGGCAAGATGACTTTTTAGAGGTTTTGGAAGTGCTGCAAAAACTTGTACACTTCATCAGGTGATTTATTTTTTGAGCACAGAAACAAGAATTATATATATGCATTTGGTGTACGACTTGCAGTAGTTATATCCTAGCAACAGCAAACATTCAGTCTTAGGTTTAGCTGAGTGGAAGTGTTGCTGAAACCAGAATGAACTTTTGAAATGTAGTCAGAAAAAAGAAAAGTAAAATGTATTATTGCTTTGTGCAATTATTGGACTTCAAACGTCACTACATTACTCTTCCTGCCCTTTCTTTTAGAATTTTTTAATCTGTAGGTTTTTCCTGAGCTACGCTTTCTTTTGTATTTTCACAGTACCTGCCATGATGCTGTGCGGGGAAAAAAAATGGTATACCAAATATACAGAAATCAGGTTAAATGTTGTTACTTGAAGTAATAGTATGGGATTTTTAAAATTGGAAGCAAACTTTTTTCTTGTGAAATGGCGCTCTCAAGATGGATGTTTCTATTTTTAATTTTGAGATAATTAGGAGGTGTCTGTAAATTGCAGTTAAATTTGCCTTTATTTCTTTAATTATAAACCCATAATTTCATGCATTTTTTACAAGCAATATTTCCTTTGCTATGGGGTAAAATGGCAAATTGGATGGACTTCTGGGTCTGTAAGCTAATTCTGCTACTGAGCAGATTACTAAATCTTTACGTAATCTACATTACCAAGTGATATTGTTGACTAATTTCAGCGAAAGACGCTTGTAGGGATACTTATAACTATTGATTTTTCATTAGAACAGACACTCCAAGACTGTTTATTGTTTCTTTTAACCTTAATTGGAAAATCATGTTAAACACCAAGCAAACAAAAATATGGCTTAAGGTGATTCTTCTGGACGAACATAAATATCTGTGGTATTCAAAAATTTTTATGCTATTAACTGTTGATATTTAAATATGTCTAATGTGAAAGCATGAATCGTATTAATAATTACTCAAGCCATAGCTCTTTTAAAATAATGTGGTGGTATTCAGAATAATCAAGGGATCTACTTTAGCTATTATGGCTTTGTTATCTTGACCTGTTCGGCCCCAAGCATAAATAATGATCTTCCATATTTTTGTTGACATGATAGCGGTAAAAGCAGAGAACTAAGATAATTGCCTTTTAATACGAAAATTAAAGTAGCTGGTTTTGGGTCACCTGTAACCATATTCATGTCCAGTCTGAATCAGTCCCTGGGTTGTTCCTGGAGGGTTAACCTTGAAAGCTTTGGTAAATTGTGATATAGGAAACCTTTCAGGCAGGAGTTAAGTAGGAAACTGAATCTCGGTGAAGGAAGCAATGAAAAGTAAAAAGGCATGTCAGAGGAAATGCCATTATTATGTGGTACAGAAACATGGTGTGAAATGTTATAAAGAGGACATCTGTGAGTCTCGCCTTGCACAGAGTGGACATTTAAGTGCAGCCGTGTCATCTTGATTAAAAAAAGAACAGAAAAGAGGAATAAATCAGGCCAAGTGAAAATGTGAAAGTACAGAGGCTTGTCCCTATGATGGTAGGTTTCTTCTGCGAGTGGAAGATTAAAGCCTGAAGTAACTGAATAGCTGAGAAAAGTCCAAAGAAAGGTTGATTGCTTCCCCTCCAACAGTTCCAATTGATTGAAAAAAGCCTAATTTAAAGTTCTGTTTGTTCTGTGTCTTAAACCATCAGAATTTTCTTTTAGAACTGGGGGAATTCTCTGGAAGAGAAAGAATCCAAGGATAAAAAGTCATTGCAGGCCAACAATTGTTCCTAATCCTCACAAAATGCTGGAGAAATTAAATTTATTCTTTATTGCTCAAAGTGTTACCTAGGTCACTGGGCGATGGGAAAATTGAACTGGAAGTCGAGTAGGCACAATCTTTGTTTTGTGTCTAGATGCTTAACCTTAGACACGACAAGGCATCTTAGTGTGTTGTGGGAACTTGGTTCAGAGTATTAACACCAGGACGTTTATTACCCTGGATTTATAATAGGCTGTGCTGTCACTAGATGAAAATGTTGTGTTTACATTTCAGTGTTAAATGATCATTTAATTAACACCTAAGGAAAAAAAAACCTTGTGAAATTCTTAGCAGCTTTTATTGTTGGTTTCCTTGGAGGTTTTAATATCCAAGTTACGCTGCAGTTGCTTCTATAAGTACAGCTAGAAAAGACATTTATGAATGTAGTCAAGAAGGACAGACAGTTTAACCCCTGTTGACCCTTCATCCTGAATGTTGATTTATATAGCATTTTGAATGCATTGAATTTGTTTTAAAGCTTCTCTAAAGTTACTCACACAGCATTCAAACAACACATGTATTTTTCCTTTTAAAAATATTTCGCAAAGTCTGCTTTCTTACAAAGACCATAGTCTTTTCCTAGAAAATTACTAATATATGGAGAAGGTATCAACAAAAAATTTACTGTAGTAGAAAAAAATTAAAGATTGTTGTTTTGCCAGATTTGTCTGTCTGTTTTTGGTAAGAATATACAAGCTTTTATAAGAAAAAAAAGGAGGTTTGAAACAGACAACATATCGTGCACTGGTTGTAGTAGCTCCTGTCTGAATTCTTCAAAAGGAATAGGAAATTGGCAAGGGAAACAACATTACTACAAAAATGCATATCCACTTTAGCCAGCACGGATCTACTTTCATATGTTCCATTGTATCAAAGAAAGTCAAGGCTATCTAAAAAGCTTTAATTTGCCCTTGGTCCTTCATAATGCTTTTTGTTGTAACGTTGATCTACAAATGCTTTTTGCAATAATGTTGCCCTACAAAGCATGTTTGAATAGTTTTTTGCATCCTAGAGCTAAAGCGAGATGAAATGCTCTTTGTTAAAGAGCAGCTGCTCTTCAACTGATGTGTTTTTATAAACACGCTGTAGTGAAAACTGAAATTACAGCTAGGTTTAGAGATTGGGGTTTGTTGTTGTTTTTCTTTTTTTAGGGGTGCATTTTTAATCAGTCTCTGCTTAGGGGATAAAACCCCCAACTTTAAAGCATGTTAATAGATTAATAATAAAAAAGCCCAGCACAGCTTAACTCAATTATTGACGACCCACAAATTTTTTGGTATACTTTTTGTTTTTACTGATGATCATATCCTTTACACATGTCAATAACTGAGCTGGAAAACTTAGGAATCTGCTGATACAGTAAAATGTTCCTTTTCTCCACACGAATGACATAAACCATCCAACACTTGATGAAATATTACAGCTGCAGTGAGAGTCCTATCTGCCAATGGGATCTCAATGTTTTTCAAACTTCTCTGAATATATTTATTAAGTTGAAATTTAATATTCAGATGGAGACTTGTCAGAGGTACTCGCATTTGCTTTTGTCTGAAATATTTGACCATTTACAGTTAAAGCAGTGTATCACAATTTGAGTACATTTGTTAGTGTTTTTAATTGAAAAAAATTTCTGCAATATCCATTTCTTGAATTGACATGTCAGATGGAGTACTTAGGACATGCTTAGGATAGATAAGAGAGGCTTACCCTGTACCACGCTTAGATTACTCTCTTCACTTTGCAGTCCTGGTAGAGATTTTAGGTTTGCTGAACTGGCGAGTGATTAAGACGAGCAGTGCGTGCAGGAAGACATAGGCTAAACTTCCCACACGCAGACCGATAGACTTCAGCTGAAACTATGTTGAACGGTGTGGGACTCAGAGTCCTGGTAGGCAGGTCACATCAATTATCTAAGTACCAATTAAAGGGGGCTCTCATTACGGTAAGGAAAAGTGCCAATATATGAAGTGCAATATTGGGTCTCAGAGGAGAGCTGAAGCGAGGGCCGCAGCGATGAACAGCCCAGACTGTTGTCCTGATCCTTGTAGCTGTTGTAAGGATACCGGAGCCAGGGCTGGCGGTTTTATTTGGGAAAGGCTGCTTATGAATACTGAGCGGAGTTTATTCTCTCCCTCAGACACTCGAGGGGCCTGCTCTGCTAATGGCTGTTCAGACCCACCTCATGGGGAATAAAGCTGGGACTTGCTGAACTCTTTTCATCTTTACAGCCAAGCCCAGGTGCAGGCCCTCCCTGGCTCAAGGGTGTTTAAAGGACCATGCTCTGAAGGCTTCTTTCCATGGCCCTTAATCTTTAGGGGGAAGAAAAAAGGGGCTGAAATGGGGGGGTAAATCTTTTGGTTAAGTACTCCTTGAGGATTTGCAGGGTAATACGTACAAGAGACAAAATCCTTGCCTCTTTCTTTTCATTTCCCCTTCTGTCCAGACAGTTCAATGACATTTTTATTTTTACTGTGAATGTGTATTCCATACAGTTGTAAGGAAGGGCTGCTCATGCTTTATAAGGTAGCATGTATGAGGTGAGGTTTGACGGTGGCTGTTCAGTGCTTTTAGTACTTTTAATACAGGGGAGATAGAAGAAACATCCACTCTTTTTTCCCCTTCTGTGGATTTTTGTAGGAGTGGTGGATAGCTGGAAGGGATTTAGATAGTTGATTGACCTCAAAACTGAAAAGGTTGCATCTCAAGTTTGATAAGGCCCACAGGGAAGGGTTGCAAAGATAGGATAACAGCTAATGTAATGAAGGGGTATTTGTAGTAGCTGCTTCTCAGAGTATAAAGATATGGAAGGCTAAATGGAGAGAAAGAGTGTAAATGTGCATCTTAAAGTGGGAGGAAGAAAAAAATCTGAAAAGCTTAGCCAAACTAAAGAAAATCATTTACGTGAACTAAAAAAAAGAGACACTCAAACACATACACATACATACACTGCAGGAAAGCAGGGATCATTTCTGAGACTGGAGAAAATTCCTGTCTGGTCCTTACTACTTCTGCTTTAGTGTTAAATCTAGTCCATGATTAATTGGTTCTGTCATACTCTGGTTTTTTAATGAGTTGTGCATTCTTTGTAAAAGGCAAGAGACTGACTTCCCTCCTTGATTTTAGTAATGTGTCCGTAGATTCAATAGAGAAAATACTTTTGTGTAACTCTCCTAATGGTACTTCCCTCATCATTTATGCCCCTACAACACAAGAACAAAATAAAAGTGCCACTCAAAAAAAAAAAATCTCATTTTTTAGATCAGAGTGTTTTTTTAAAAGTGAAAAACCAGAACTACGAAGTGGAGAAATACCACACCTAAAGAGGACTGCTTTGCTGCTTGATCTCCAGTACAGCATTCACCCAGAGGTGCAGAAGCCAAAACTTCTAATTTGACACAGGGTGCAGAGATGTTGTCTTGGGGCTAGGTTTTAGTTTTGTATGTAGGTTTGGCAGATGTCAATTTAAATTTCATCTAGAAAAAAGAATCATAACTGTAGTCTTGCTCTTCCTTTGGCTCACCAATGAGGGTAGCCAGACATGTTCAGATTTGAGGGTCTAACTGGCAAAGCAAGTCATCTTCACTGTTCTGGCTGATAACAGTGGCTTTATCTGTGCAAAAGAAGAGAATCTTTCACCATGTTATAAGACTTCTCGGGCTAGGAAATAATTAGAAAATTCTACAGCTGTTTTAGAATCTAAAACTAGGAAGAAAATTAACTCTATCCCAGCTGAAACAGGACAATCACTGTTAGCAAAGCTTGTTCAGCTAGCATGCCATATTAAGATGAAAGAATTTTACAATATCCAGTGTACAGCTACCTTTACTTTGAAACCTCACACACATACAAATTTAGGTTCAAAGCTGCTGGGGTATGGCCCGTTGTGCCACATACTGTTAAAGTTTTAGATAAGGCACTGGGGTGAAGTATTTATTATTGGTCCATTGTTTTGTAGCCTGTTGATTACTGATCTAAACTGTGTAAACAGCACACCAGTAAATTTTGTTAGAGGAAATAATACTAAGGGATTTAAATAAAAAATAAAGTATGCCAGAATTGTTTTTTCCTGTGGATATGGACTGGAGAACGTCGGAAATGCAAAATACTTATGGCAAATTCAAGATTGTGATCACTGGGGAGAAAACTGTTGTAAGGGACTTAATAGCCATAAATGTACAGTGCAGCATGGAACAATAAGATCATGCAATTTTGTGCGTATGTATCAAAGACACTGCAGGAAATGGAAAAGAAAATATTTTTAACTACACTGCCGTTTTGCAAAACCACTGGCAAGGTGGGTTGCTGTTCTAGCTAATGTTGTGGGATGTTTACTTCAAATGCATTTTTCCCATTTTGTTGCAACATTAAAAACATTTCACTAGGATTTTGACTAAACTGAGGTTTTTTTGTCTGTTCTTGTAATCAGGTTGCAAAATGTATTGTGGTTTTTTTTTTTTTTCCTCAGTCAAATGACAGAAAACTGAACTGGATTTGAGTTACAGGGAAGGCTTTAAAATGAGTATGTGCTGTTAGCTTAGTTGTGTAAGAGTGAAATTGCAAAAGAATGGCAGTATTGTGGGTGTGCATATACGGGGGGGGGGAACAAAGAGCAAAACTGGGAGAAATGTAATTGAATTAAGAGGTTGATTGGTCAAGAAAAGATTCTTGCAGCAAGTTGCAAGTCTTTGAGATGGGTGACCTGAGAATGATCATTTGGCATCTATTCAGTACTCTAGTTAAAATACTAATAATGCTTCCAGATATATGAATTCTTATTAAAAAAATGGAACTTGACAGTCTGCTGGAATTATAAATTCACAAGATTTAATATTTAGGAGTAACAGTGGATGTTGGATTTTCACTGTAGTAGCAGAAAATCAAAGCCTTTTCTGCCATTAATTTTATTCACTGCTGGTCTCCTAACCACTCCGTTACAAGCTGTCTTCATAGTGATTTTATCTACAAAGGTGCCAAGTGGGGGAGAACAGCCTAATTCTGTTTTGCAGTATGACAGCTTGCACTATTGTGTTACATGTAATTTATTTGACTAGGATGGTGAAATGGAGGCAGATGAAGCAAGCATTGCTGACAAGCGATAGTTCTCATACCTAGATAGACCCTAGACAGTGAGTTGGTAATAGGGAGAAAATTCAGAAATATGAAAAACCTAACATTTACCTGGAAGTGGCAAATACTGTATTAGGAATCTGCTGATTGCTGATTTGTCTTTTCCTCCAGGGAACACTTATTTGTCTTACAAGAGCTCCAGATCACCATGATCGTTTGTAATGTAGAATTCAGTCTAGAAAGCCTTTCAGCACTGGCAGAAAAGTGTTGAAGTGTTATCAGTGTATTATTTCACAGGCTAACTCTAAAGAAATTTAGATTAAGGTGCACAAGGATTGTTGCACATTTTAATAAACAAAAGTAGAAAGCATTTTGTATTGAAAAAAAACATACGGTTATGTTACTGTTGCTGTAAAAGACTTCAAAGTTTGTTTCCTGAAGGAAAGCACTGTTAGCGTAACTACTCAGTTTTGTGTATTCCCTGGAATGGGAATTTGAGTCTTCCTAACTCTGCCTTTCATGCATACAGCAAGGCCTTAGTGTGTGATGTGTGGGTATGCAAATGCATTAGCACTGGTAATTCTTTGGGCCTTCATTATTGATGTTTAAGATGTTAACATATTAAAACAAATGAACAAAAAACCTAACCCCCCAAACCAAAAAGAAACCCCAGTCTTTGAGAAGTAGTCAAAGGGAAAATGCAATAAAGCTGGCTATGCCTGTCTTTGAGTTTGTCCAAAAGAAAGTAGTTAGAAAAATATTATCTGTATCCATGAAATGTTGCATTATTATTTGATGAATTAGCGGTATGCATTTGGAACTTAATATCTTCATATAGAGAGTAAGAATGTGATGCTATAGTTCCAGTTTATGGTTCCATAGAAATGTAAAGCTATTTGACTACATACTTTGTTGAAAATGGAACTTAAACTAGATTCCTGTAACAGTATTCAGTGCCTCCTTTTTTGCATGATCTAGCTGTGGGTGGGATTGTTTTGTAAGACAGTCTGCTGTTACTAATCTGTCTTTTTTGTTCACTTTACTTGTATTTTTTAATTATGGTTGTATGACTGTATTTGTCCATTGTGTTTTATTTTGGCTTCTGAACTCGGGATGACTTTCTAATTTGGTTGCTAAATGTGAATGTTGCAGAAAACTCTTTTTAATGGTGTAACATCTCGTTCTGCACAATAATAGTGCAGGTCCCATGTGAATTTGGCAAGTATTTAAACAAAAAGGGAGAGTAGTTTTGGTACGCCCAAAGGAAGATACAGACAGAAGATAATCAATGTTATCCATACTGCTACAGTGTTTGCTCATCATCATTTTGGTATGCCATGGTTAATGAATTTACCTGGATCTGCTAGGAATCTCTTTCCTTCTAAATCAAGATATGGAAAACCCTGGGTCTATTTTTTGTGAATATAGATAAGAGAAGAAACAGCATACACAGAAAGCTATGACCAGCAATTTAAAAAAAAAAAAAAAAAAGGAAAAAACTTGGAAAATGTTTCAGTTTAAGTTGGGTGGTCCAGAAGAAGATTGAAAGGATGTTCTGAATTTGGTTTCAGTTCCTTACCAGAGGAAAACATTGTATAACCAGAAATCACATTCTAATTGATGCTTTGTTTTGCTTTATCCTTAATTACAATATCCTGCTGGGTGTAGTTTTATCAGTAGTGCTTTTGAGATTGTGTAATGTTTAGAGAGGATTACGCTACGTAAAACTTTCCAAATATGAGACTTCTTTTAAAAAATGAAATGTGGTGTGAATTAACTGTAGTTTTGAAAAGGAACACAGTCAGCTTTTGGGGGGGGTTAAATCATGTATGATAAATATGGGGTTTTGGCCCATTTTATGCTTTTTGTTTTGTTCTTGGATGTTGGGTTGGAGATGTGAATCTGCAGAAACTGCTCCAGAAGGTATGAACTGTAAAGGGAAAGTAAGGAAATATCTATTTGTGCTGAAGTTTTATGTAGAATTGATACTCTGAAATAAGCCTAGGTAGTGTTTGAACACATGAGAATTTCTTAAAATAAACACAGCCATGAAGGGAAAATGTGATAATGACTTGATGATGATGAGTGTCTGCTGTTACGGGTCCAGTGAGATGCAAGTGCCAACACCCCAGCCTCTACACCATGATCCAAATTGTAACGAAGGAATTTGGCAGCTCCGATGCCTTTATGTGAATGTATTACCATGGCTATGAAGATAAATAGTTCCAAAGTGGAAATACTAACAAATATTTAGTCATTTCCAAGCAGATTAGAAGTGAAAATAGGCATGCTATAGGAACCAAGATAAATAGGAAATATATCTTCTGAGTACGTGTGTTCCATTCCTTTTTCCCTAGGCTGGTTCTTCCTTTTAAAAATCAGTGTATTTAGACAGATTGTATGTATTCCCTTTGTAAAGGTCACATCCCAGTTTCTAAATTTCTTTCAACTTCCTTCCTGCTCTTCCTTTCCTGTGACTCTCCTCTTATGCAAACATCAGCCCTGATTAAAGCCTAAAGCTTGCTGAAAATTTTCTGTACTGAATTGTAAACTGGTGGGCTGTCCGATAACCATAAACTGTCTAATGAAGTGCAAGAGTTCATATTTATTCTCAAGGGCAGGCTCCCCCTTGTGGGTGCTGAGACTGTTACTTCCCAGCTTTCCATGAGCTTCCTAGCACTGCGCTAACTTCACCTATAATTCCACACTTTTTAGTTAATATCTGTATATGATTCCAAAGTAATTTTTTGTATCCTCAAGTAGTTTTCAAGCCAGACTGGCCTGAAAACTCTTAACTCAGAAAGCAGATTTGTAGAGTGGAAAAAATATCGCCAGAACACAAAGGTCTTAACTATTTTGCTGTTCCTGTTTTTGATGCAACCCCATCTGCTGCTTTTGGATATAAACAATTCCCATATAAACTTGATATATCAGCTTTTCTAAATGTACTGCTTAGCTTCTCTGCTAAATAAGTTCATGTCCTGTAGTAGATGTCTACCATATGGTACAGATACCTGTAGTGAGTATCAGCACTGGTGGCTGGCAGATTATTTTCCATCAGTTTCCCCAGGTTCCTCTGCCAAAGATTAGGGAGAGCTGTATTGCTTGGGTGGAATGAGGGGTCTTTTGTTTTGAATGATGATGCAGGATTTTGCAATGGAATGTGGGCCTTGGCAGATTTTAGAATTTCAGAATTTAAAATTCACAATTTCAAGGTTAGAATTTCAAACTGTGGTAAAGACAATTTTTTTCTACTCTCTTCAGTTGGCTGACTGTTTCTTGCAAGGTGTTTAATGCAGCTCACTGAGTTGACTTATTTACACAGCCTTAAGAGGCTTTTCTCCTTGCTCGCTAGCCCAAGCTGAATGACTCATCTGAGATCAAGCTGTTGACAGAGGAGATGCTTTTGGAGCTGCAGATGGCACTGCCAGCATCTTAATGAAATCTGGTGCCAAGGGAAGCATATGAAAAATGTAGGAAACAATACTGTAAATTGCATGTGAATCTTGAAAAATAGCGATGTGTCTGTAGATGAAAGATGTTGTGCATTTTTCATAATGATGAGGAAATCAATCTTCCCCACTTTTCCACTTCCATCAGTGCCAGCTCTAGCCCTGAAGATTTCTTTATGGCCTACAATTAATTGGTCTGATAAATCGATCAGTGCGATGTCCTAGTATTTGGACATTGTCTCTGAAGTGAATGACAGTCTGGTGGTAATATGCTTACCTTTTGAAATTCAGAATCCTTCTGGTCCGTCCAGATTCCTTTTTTCCTATCACAGTACTAGCCAGTACTGTTATAATGTACATATATGGGATCCTGGCTGAGGGAGCTAATTGTTCTTTGTCCTCAGATTGTTTTCATTACCTAAGTTGTTGTTTGCTGTTTTCATGCATTTTTCAGTGTGAAATGGGTAAGATGACTCTTTAAGAAGGAAGCAGCAGACTATACCACCAAACAGTGTAGCCTGCATCGTGAACCAGGACCAAGAAATTTGGTGAATTATGTAACTTGCTTTGTTGTAGACGGTCACTTCAAAATGCAGATTATAATTGCCAGGAATGTTGTTTAGATATAAAATATTTGTAAAACATTCCAGAGATAAAGAATTCACCTTGCATGTCTGAATTATGATGGGTCTTACTTACAAAGTCATCATTGGATTTATAGTTGGACAAAGATGCTATGATTTCTCCTGTTTTCGTGGACAGATATTTTGTTTGGCCAGTTGTTAGAGTTGCAGGGGTTTTTGTTTCTTCAGGAAATGCAAGCTTGCCAAACCTGAGCCCAGAGTCACAGGACGGGGAATATTCCAGTACAGAAATTTGTATTTCCTCACCAATACAAACTCTGACTGCATATTGCAATCAAACCCATAATTTGACAGTGTTCCAGGTGAAGTTTCCTAGGCAGTCAAGAGGAACTTTATGCTAGTCAAATCCACTTTTTAATCGTCATGGATCAATGAAAGAAAAAATTGTGTGCAAAGAAATAGAGGATCATTTAATGGATAAGATAGCAGCAATAATTTCTGATGACACTTGTTCTTCTGGTATAACTTGTCAGAGCTCAGGGGATATCATGTTTAGTCATGCTTCTTCCATTCTTCAGTTATCAACTTCATCAAATTCTTGGGCACAGTGAAAGCTTTTTGTCTTCTCACATTATTCAGCATAATATTTTTCATCACTGTCATGAACTTTGGTGTGACCTTACTTGTTGGTGACTTTCACTGTGAGCTCAGCTGATAGACATTGTGATGTCTAGATTTCTGTCTTTTCTGGAGAAGATGACTTTATCTCCTGAACAATTCTCTTCTGCATTCTTAATGGAAAATCTGGTTAGTCCAGCTTTCTTTACCATAAAAGATTCCAAGATGCTTTGTGTAGAAGAAAGTATTATTTTTTCTAAGGGATGCATGCAGTGGTGGAGTAAAACAAAAATTACCTGCTGACTTTGAAGACACACACACATACGCTTATTAATACAACTTTTTTTTTTTTTTTAAACAAATGGAAATAATACCTGAAAAATAAACAAATATTTTAAATAACTATAGGAGATTTTTACATGTAACTTTCCTAATTGCAGAAAGGTAACCATGACATTACTTTTTGTTTCTTGTGCATGTTAGTGGCTTTAATTTAGTAGATTTGCTAAATGTGTCTATCATTGTGTTAAAAATTTTAATTACTGAGGTTTGTGAAACTGCTCCCAAATACAAGGGCTATTTGTAGAAAGCTGGATAGATTGACAAGTGATTGACAGGGTAAACAGTCCCACTGTGTTCTGATATCCCATGCTGTGGTGCAATGCTACAGATGCCACATAAGCCTCAGGAAGTAGCTGCAATCCAGTTTTTATTAAACTCTTACTGCCAATGTATGATGACGTTATTGTTAATTAGGAAACTAAATATACCACTGTTGTCTTTTTATTCCTTTCTTTAGAAAGCTTCACTGTTATGTTGCTTTCCTATAAGGCCTTAGTATGATATAACCTAATAGTGATATATTTGTTTGTATTAATAAAAGCAGTGTTGGCAAGAGGAAGTTCAGACATTGCACTTTCCCATATTTGTGTCTGATAACTTCATTCTCCTATTATTGTAATGTGAAAAATTGTTAAATGACAAAAGCCTTGTTTAGTTTAATAACTGTAGAGTAACACCTATTGTCCTAATCTACCTCCAAAACAAGACCCACCTAGAAAATAGCTATCAAGTCTATGTAGCTCTTAACGTTCCCTAACCAGAGCCAGGCACAGTTTAACCTTCCTCTCACCCTCTCCTTCTCCCTGCCTCTCCTCTTTGCCATACACAAACTAAAAAACAAACCAAAAAACCCTCTGGAAAGACAGATAGCTTCATTGGTTCAACCTTGAAGATCTTTGCTTTGTATCCTGAAGACAAGATTGGTAAATTCCAGGATCCAAGGATCATGATGACAAATACTTTGTTTTGCAGCTGAAGATGATTATTGACGCTTGAGTAAAGAAAGATAACTTGCATATTTTGAAGGCTTTGCAGCTTTAACTTAATACCTATATTTCTTCTAGGGAGCCAGAAGGCAGCTAGTGTAAATTTTGGGGCAATGCTGCAACTTAATCTTGAGGTGTCACATGAGGATCACATAGTCGCACATCTGTCACGTCGTTGACATCTCAGGTTAAGGGGGCTGGTGATGTTATCTTGCTAACTGGATCTTTTTCTGTGAACCAGGTTCATTATCTGTTCTTAAACAGGCTCTCATTTCAAACAAGTAGCCCTCTTTTCCATGATGCCTGGGGATTTCTTCCAGTTTGACAACTTACTTTCCTTTTCCAACTGAATCTGAACTGAATGGGCGATGGCCAACTGAGTTAAACTATGTTAAGACTATGATAAGAGGTATTGTAGTTGGGGTGGAAACTTCTCTTCACCTTTTTTTTAGTGCAGAGAAGTCCAAAATGTCAAGTGACTAGAACCTCCTCAGAGTGCTACTGTTTTTGAAAAAAAGCAATATCTTTAGGTTTTTACCCTTAAGCATCTGTCTGTTAAATATAATGAGTATTTTCACTTTGCTTCTTCATAAAATGTCAGTGTCCTGCTGTAACCTTGCCATACAACTTAAGGTATTTCCACCTGCATAGTGGACTTTGCCCTAAAAGTATAGCTTTTGTGACTGTGTTAAATGAACCAGCATAGACTGGGGAACTCTTGAGTATAGTGCAGAACTTATAGCCGCAAAACATGTTATGGCTGAGTTAAAGGGAAAATGGATTTTGGGAATGAAAAAAAATCTTTCTTTACACAGTATACACTACAATCTTCCATTGGAGCTGTCCGTTACCTTCCTGGTGTGCTCTTTGTCAAGTAGCAGCAATGCCTATAGATCTGGTCAGGCTCATTCTGCTGCCTTTTAGGAAACTGCTGAGCAACAATGGAGGTGTCTGGAGCTCTCTGGAGGATAGGGGACCCAAGTAGATGGTGAAAGAGGAGCACAGAAGCATTCAGGCCCTTTCCACTCCTGAAGAACCAAGGATGCTTCTGGTAATGGGTATGAGGAAGGCAAACTCTCCTCTATTCAATTACTTCCCTGCTGCAAATAGTTTACTAGCTCTTAAAGAGTTTTTAGAGAAGACCTTTCTAGAGACAGTTGAGGAGAAATACTAGCTCTCTTCCTGAAGGCCACTGTAGGGGAAAACTACCTTTTTCATTTGTATTGCCTTTTGGACATGTTGGGCCTTGTCTTCGAATGTTTCTGATCCACTGTTCGTACTTCCTCAGATACAAGGTTGTAGTAGTTGTAAACACCAAGAAGAGGGTGACTGAATAAATGAATTGATAATAGGGTAAGGGACTTTTCACAAGAGAGATAAAATAGAAGAGACCAATAAAACCGCGTCTAGGAATTACTAAATTGAGAATTGACTAACTTAGGTGTGGCAGTTAAGTTCTGGGTGTGTTTTTTATGCTTTGGCAAGAGTCTCAGCATCTTGAGTACTTTTTAATTTGGCAGTAGATAGGAGGAGAATTTTTATTCAAGCATTGTTTATTTGAATCTTTCATAACAGAACCCAAGTATTTTAATGACAAAAGTACTATGCTTCCTCTAATAACCTGACTTGCAAAGGTAAATGTTCCTTTTCCAGAATCTAAAAATCCCGCATTAAGAAAATTCCAAACTAAGAGGAAACTCCAGAAGCAGTTTTTTGTAACTTTTTCCAGCTTTATGTACGTTAGTGCCTCTGCCATCCAAACATGCAACTTAATATGAAAATAACTGAATTTTCAAAAGGTTTTAGGCCAAGTACTCAAAGTTGTCTGTAACTTGCAATAATAGGATATTAATATATATATATCAATAATAGGAACTAGCAACATTTTAAAAACTGTATGTGAATGCAGAAGATAGAATTAGTATGGGTAATTTCTTGCACTTCAGAACAATGCTGAAAATACTACTAATTCTTGACACCAGTTGATTCTGATTGCATTGGTTAAGTTGAGCATCTATCTAATTGGTAAATGAATTCAGAATTCACAAACTGGATGAAATTTAAAAATACTTTCAGAAACTGTTCTATTTGAGTTAGTAGAATCATGTTGCCTGATACATTGTCACCACAAGCTGTTTTCTGAGTGAAATAATTTACTTTATTTCTTTTAGATTACAGAATGTTTTAGCTCTAAAATTTGTAAGCTAAAAAGTGTTCTTGTAGTCTGTATTTTTGCCTGTGGAAAAGGTCTAATAGGTAGTAACTGGTGTTCTGTTCTAAAATAATTAAATTGTCCTACCGTATCACCAGTCCTGTTAATTGCATGCATTAATGTAAAATTATATTGTCTCTTAATGTTCAGGTAAATACCTTCCTGATTTCTAATGAAAGTATTTTTGTTGTGCAATAGTTATCTTAGGTGTTTTGTGGGAACGTAGCTGTAATTACAGTAGTATTTAATCTTCTGATGACTTTGTGCTGTAAAAATACTTTTAATAAAACATGACTTTAAAACCGCATTTTTTTTTTTTTTTTTTCCAGTGGAGCATTCTAAAAGTCATATGTAGGTCACAGGTTTGGGGAAAAAGGTCCTGAATTCTAAAGACAGGTGGATAATAAAGCAGATTATTGTAATTGCCACTGAAGGAATAGCTTGGGTCGAAGGGAAAAAAGGTAAAAGAACCCCCAACTCATTGCATCTGCTTCTGCCTTCAGGGTTCCCCATTTCCTCTTGCCTATTCCAGAGGCTAATATACCTGCCACCTTTCTGGAAGTCTAGGGGTTTCCTGGCAGCAAAATATCTCTTTGCAGGCCTCGCTCTAAATTTAGTTTCCCTCACCCCTGTCTCCTGATCCACTACTGGTATCTTCTGCCAGTCTGTGCTCTGAGTTAGCTAACTAACTTAAACTATTTTCTCTATGTATCTGTGAAATCTGGTCCTATCTGGGAGCAATCTGTTCTCAGAGATCCAGATGAAAAGGGCAAGGCTGGAAGGGTCATGTCATAAAAGCTTCTTTCTGCCTCCTTAAATGGATTTAAGGAGATGGAAGCAGAGACAAATGGGCTATCCCCTATGGTACATTACTTTGATCAAGCTGTCTTTGCCAGCATCTATCTAAATGATGGTGACATATTTTTAAAATAAATCGTGGAGCTCAAATACTTCAAGTGAATTTGGTAGCTCTAGTCCGTGAATGTTTATAGGTAAGTGTGCGTTTCTGCTTGAAGCTCAGTAGTGCAGTCAGGATGAGGGTAAGGCTGCTGAGAACATATGTTACTGCTAAGTTTTTCTCTCCAGTGAGATGCAGCGTAATGTTTTTCACATGTTTATGTCTTAATAGTGTAAGGCCATGTTGCACTCCGGTAATCTGATGTACAGTCATTGGCATCAGTAGTTTATGCCCTAGTTTTAAGTGTGTGTGTTGTGTGGGAATGGGACAGGGAAACTGGCCTTCTGGATAAAGGTAGGGCAATGGATGTGACCTATGTACCATTTGTTATTTGTTCTGTTTCCCATGGCATTCTCATAAATGATAAAAGGAAATAGGATTAGATAAATCATTATCAGCTATCTTCCTAGTTGAAACTTCTCTCTCGGGAACGTTATCAACCATTCATTGTTAGTCTGAGAGGGCAACTCAGGTGCAGTCCTAGATTCACTTATGTTTTAACTATGTGGGGGATGGAGTTAGCCTGCCTTTGTAACGTACAAGGGTGAGGCCATGTGGGTGGTGAGTGGATGCTACAAATACCTTGTTTGAAATTGGAGTTCATGATGTCTGTGGTATATCGGATAGATGATCCGAAATCAACTCGTAAAATACAGCAAGGACTAGTGTTGAGAAGGAGAAATGAAATGCAGAAAGTGTAGATAGGTACCATGGCAAAATACAACTTGTGAGTGGTCTGGGAGTCACAGGATAAATTGAGAGTCATAGTTCTGTTGCAAAAAAGTCATATACTGTCTATGACCTACTAAAGGGCCTGCTGTACATAAGACACTGGATGTGATTTATCCTCTTCTGTTTGGTGCTCATCTGTGTCTACTTTGGGGAACTGTTTTTAAGATTGTAGAAAAATGAGTTTTAAAAATACTATAAATGAGTACTACAATGTTTAGGAAAAGTAGCTTGTGAGGAAAATCTTGCAATAGTTGGGTTTGCTTATCCTAGAGGAGAGAAGACTGGACAGTAAGAGAAGGACATTACAGTTATTAGCAACTAATTGTTTTTTTCATTTCTTTCCAGCAACTTCATTTGGAGTGATGAATTTAGGTTGAAAACTAGGAAACGCTTTCTAATGTCTGAAGTAGTGAAAGGCTACCAGGGATCTTGGACAATATACTTCAGTGGGTATTTTAAAGAACAGGTTGATAAGCATCTAGTAGTGGATGGTTTAGCTATAAACTGATTCTGAGGCAGAGTGATGCCTTCCGAAGATGAGCATTAGGAGAGTTCTTTTCAATATATTTTTCTGTAATTGTAAGAAAACTGTAGTAATTTTAATAATTATTGATGATGTTACCATATTTAATATGAAATGATATTTAATCATACTTAATATGAAATACTTTCTTATAAAAACTTGGTTAATTCACAGATTAAATCTTTTAGATGATAAACAGTTTCTTCTTCTTTCTTTATAGCATCATCTTGCTAAGCCACAAACTAGGTTATAGAAAAAACTAAATTATTTATACTATTGTGACTTCATTCCTATTGCTCTTGTTAATAATGTAACAGAAGAACACAAATTTTTGTCTTGAGCTGTTAACAGGTCTTAACCAACCTTTTTTTTCCCCCTGAATGGACTATTCTTTTTTTGATCTGCATATAAGTTACAGCATCACTATATTGGGTGCTGTGATCTGTCATATTTTAATTCTGTTGTTGAATACATGAACTACTACCCTCCTGAAGTAGTAATTGGTTTAGTAGGTAGAACATTTCTTTCACTGAATATAACTATGAAAACCTGTAGAATGGCTTTTGACAAAGCTAAAGGTAGTGTTCTAGCAGCAACAGTGAAGTTATGTGGCCTTTCAACCCATTCATAAAGCTCCTGCTTTTGACAGAGAAAACATTATTAACAAAGAAGAATGGATTTTATTCAAAGTAGTGCAGAAATGCAAACCTTCTGAAATACTGTAATAGTGAAAAAGAGGGTGAAAGTGGAAAAAAAGGCTTTATTAATATTAAAAAATGGGTTGAATTTTTCCTGAAATTCCTCACCTATTCCTTATTTAAAAATTTCTACTAAAGTTTATATTTTTCTGTTATGCCTTTTACATTTTATTATGACTGGAAAAAAAGGGATCATTTAAATTGGCATTAGAACCATAAAAAAAAAGTATCCAGTTGTTTTCATATCTACTGGCCTCTTATTTTTAAAGTCTTACTCCCAAACAGTGCAGTGTGTGCCACTGAAGATTTTCAGATAGTTTTCAGGCTGTTTGTTAGCTTGAGGATCTGGCAGTTTCTGTAATGGGAAAAAAAAATCCTGAACCACAAAACCCAACACATCCCCCCCTGTTCATTTATGTCTAGAGCATTCTATTTCCATTCTTCATTATATTTTGTTGTGAGACATGCAAATGTATTATGTTCTTCCCCAAGTGGTTTTGAACTGTGATGTATTTCATATCACTGGTTATCTGTTTCAGATTACTTATGGATTAACATGTAGGACTATTTTCAGAAAAGCAGAGAACTCCATGTTCCCCCATTAATTTCTTCTGTTTTCTTACAAGTTCATTAATTTCCTTTTCTTTCTATAGCACTTTTACAACTTTTTTTTCTCTTTTCTGATTGCTTTCCTTGTCCAAGCCTTGATTTTAAGCTTCTTAGCATGTACCTGTCTCTTGGACTTCAAGTAACATCTTTTTTACAGCAACCATGGCATAACTCGAAGCTTTACTTGTGGAGGTTTTATTGCATTGTGATTCTGATATCTTCTCTACTATAATCCTGTTTTCAATTCTTATTAAATATTTTGTGTTATGATCTCATCTTTTCATTTAGTCGACAGAATACCTGAAAAGATAATCTCCCTGGCACCTTGTTTTAACAAGAATGTTTTTATTTTTTTGTGAGAGAGTTGTTATGATCGGAGGGATTATTTGTGTTTTAATCAAGTAATTGGCTGTTGCTTGAACATATTTACAGTATACTTCTGGGATTTTAATTCTATTTTTCTGAAGCATAGAGGTGAGGGAGAATTTGTGGTCATCTGTGATATGGAGTAAATAGACCAGAGGTGATGTAGCAGAACTGAAACAGAATACACTGATTTAGGATCAGGTGTTTCTAGTCTTAAATGGCAAAAGAGGAGGTCGCTGTTTACATGCTGCACTGTAGGATTTTCTTAGAAGTAGAGTATCTTCAGGTGTTTCCTAAGGCAAGGAGACTAAATGTTTCTTAACTTCTTGGAGCCTGTCTGTAACGGTCAAGATGCAGGGTTTTCTGAGATGTTTCACTACTTAAAGAATCTAAAGCAAATTGAGTCAAAGAATGTAACACAATGTTTTAGTGTGTAGTCTAAAAGACTGGGTCCGTGCTCCTCAGCTTTTTCAAGACTGGGATGCTTCTTGGCATGAATAAAGGCAGGAGTGTTGTTGCACAATATATTAAAGGTAGTGTGGTGCCTACAAAGTTGAAGTGCCAACTGAGAATGATTTAGGTTTGCAGTTCGCACTTACATGCCTAAATTTTTCTTGAAATCCTATATTTTTATGGATTTAACTTCTTGAAAGCCTTGAGTTGGTGCCCAGGTCTCTGTGTTTCTTAGGAACTTGCAAGCTGGCAGGGAGTGATTTAAGCAAAACAGTAGGAAATGCTGAGGGCAGCAGCATGGCTTAAGCTTTCTCCCTCCAAACCAACTGCATGACTCTCTCTTCTCTGCTTTCTTGCCAGTGTACTTTCTCTTGATGTTGGGATAGCCAGGCTTTTCTCACAAGAAACAAGAGAAAGCTAAACAAAAGTTATCTTAGCAGGAGAGATAGCTTCTTAGATTCACTCGCTAGACAAACAGGACATTCCCATTGAAGGCTTATCTTCAGATGCCCCTGAATCTTGAAGTATCCTGTGTGCCAGGATATGGTTCTACTCGCGTACTCAATGGTTTGGAACTAAGTTCTCTTAATGTTTGGTTTTGAAAAAGGTTCACTTCACAGCAAAAATGTAGCTGTGGCTGCAGCATGGTTTTAATCCTGCTTTCTACATTGCAATACCATCGGTAACTCCCCTCTCCTCCTCTTCTCCATTCTTCTCCTGAGTATTTGGTTGCTCTTGCAGAGTGAAGTAGTTTGTACAAGAGGACTGAAATTTAGCTCAGAAGCAGCCTGGTGGTTAGGGCAACCTCCTGGGATGAAGACCATCTAAGTTTAAATAACTTCTCGAAAATGGTGATGTGAGAATGACTGCATGGCCTCTCCAGATACTAAAATCAGCCTGGATACTGATCTGTTCCTTGAAACAGAGTGATCTTCTTCTGTCTAGCTATATTTTGCACAAAATTGATAGTTTGGGGAGGGAGTTGCTTCATTTTGTCAGGCATTATTATGGGTGCAAGTGTCTAAATGTTAGAACTTAGGTAGTCTTGTACATAAATGCCCTACTGTAGAAGTTTTAGTTGTGTAAAGGGTTAGGTTGCAGTTGAGCAGGAAATTTGAGGATATCAGTGACATCTGAATATTGGTACCTGGAACGAATTTTGTGGATTTAGCTCTAAGTGTTTCTTACTAATTAATGTTATTCTTTAAAGCCCAGCAGTTGAAGTCCTTTTGTACCTAGGAATCTTCATTATTAACATTAAAAGAGCTTTTGCAGTTTGTCATGTTAGAAGCTTTAAATGGCTAGTCTGAAAGATGATTCCATCTTAATATATCATAGCTTTAAGATACCCAGATTCCTGTCATACTCATGTTCATTTATTGAGATGGAATGGCATTGGTATCTATGGAGTTCATGACTTATTAAAATGTTATCATACGTTCATCAGCTCTTGGAAGAATATATTTAAAAAGAAAAATCTCATGATCTAATAATTTAGACCTAGATTTGTTGTACAGGAATAAGTTTTTTTTTTTTTCCCATATTTAATAAGAACATTTCTCAAAGAAAATACACAGAACTTATTTATAATAACAGTTCACTCTGCATTTTTAAACTACTAATAAAATGCTGGTATTTGACAGAGAGCTTTCAGGTGCTAGATTTATTAAGAGCTTTTTTCTTTTTTCTTTTTTTTTTTTTTTTTTTTTGAAGGCTAGTTTTGGAAGAAGGCCATCTTGAATTTTATGAGGAGAAATTTGTTACAGCTGAGCCAAGATGTAGTATCTGTGATGCAGTGTTAGAAATAGAACCACTAGCAAAAGTGTCTTAGAGTATTTTTTAGGAATTGAAAGGTTTTTTTAAAACCTATATTAGAAGTAACTTTAAGTTTTTGTATGAAATTAAGTGTCTGAAGTTTTTTATAATGTCTGAGAACTTACAGAAAAGGCAAAGGGTTTCCCTCCCTCCTTCCCCCATCACAACTTTTTAGTGCTTTTCAAATAGCATCACTAAAAAAGTCATTGGAAAAACAGGGACCTGTCCTGACACTTGATTTGTGCATTTCATAGGTAGCCTAACCTGGAGGGACTTCAAAAGTAGGCAGCAACTCCCATCCTCACTCAGCACCAACTATTTGCTTGGTGTAGCTTTCCATTAAGTTTTGTGTTTAAGTTGCAGTTCTTTCTGCTTATGTGAGTGAGGTGGTCCATATGTGAACACCTTCGTACATAAAAACTCTCTTTATTAATGCAAGCAGTCCTATTCAATGTTGTATCAATGTAATTTTTCTTCCCAAAATCGGAAATACCATTCTCTTGACAAAGGATAATGTTTCTGAATGTAAGTACTGTATCATGTCTGGAATTTTTATGGCAGTGTGGGATAACTGTGCAGAGCCAGTTAATCCAGAAATGGGTTGATATTCAAACGTTTCAAAGCAAAAGATAGCTTTTCAAAGCCCAAGGTAGATTTTACACTGAACAGTTAATTATGCTACTACTACTTTGGACTTATGCTGTGCCTTTCATCCTGGGATTTTCAAGCATAGAAGCAACATTAGCCTCACAGCATCCATGTCATTGATGTAGGTAACAGTAATTAATCACTTTGAGGCTTGGTTTACTTTTTTTGTAAAGTAGGTAAATGGACTTGTCCAAAGTATAAAGACTTAAGCATCTGATTAAACACTGCATACAGTCCTGATTCTCAGCTTCCATCTGTATAACTTCATGAAATATATGTTCTCAAAGAAAGATTTTGACACTTTCAGAGGCTGTCTGAATTGATCTCCTTTTATGTTCCCAGACAAACTTTGGGATATCTCTTCTTCTTAGATATTGAAAGTGCAGCTTCTAGCACTTCAGCTTGCAGCAGTGGGAAAACTGTATTAGACTACACACAGATGACTTGATTTTGTCTGCTTTTTTGTTAGTGGAAGTGTTTGTTAAAAAACAGCAACCAATTTAAGAAGTAAGCTAGTTGACATGTTGCCTGCTTAGACCACCAGAGTTGCCATGGTTAACAAGCAGTCCCAGTGGGTTCATGCCTGGAAAATGGATACATCTCTTAGCAGGACTTGACAAATGGTAGCTTGTCATAATATTGATTTTCTGGATTGGTCCCACTAAAAAGGAGGTTTCCTATGAATAGATGGTGGTTAGTGCCACACCTGAAAATTAAGAATTAATTTAGTTCAGTGATTTATTCAGCTTTCTAGGTTAAATTGCAGTTTTTTGCAGTAGATATTTCTGGACATGTTGCATTGACTTGAACTGAATGTATTTTGATATCTTAATAGGAATTTTTTAGGTGTTATATAAATAATGTGGGTGTATATTCTGGTACTATTTGGATATCCCTATGCCAGCAGAGATGTGATGTAAATGTCGCTTCTACTGACATCCCCCTCTCAGTGCCACTAGAATGTATGTTAGTTGTACATTTTAAGAGATTTGAGTTGATAAGAAGGTAGAGGACAGTGCCTTTTCAGCATTTTGCTGGTTCCAGGTAGGTAGGTATCTTAAGGTATTAGCTGATGATGTTTTCTTGTGAAGTTGTGGTAATTTGGCTTAAATAATGTGCTTGTTCTCTTTAGAATTGCATTGCAAATTCACCTTTTGCCAGAAAAAAAAAAAAAAAAAAAAAAGAAAAAAAAAAGGCAGGCAGTTTTTTCAGTAGCAACACACTGGAATGATATGACGATAGGATACTGTTATTTTGGTTTTTTCTCTGGAGCATAACATTAAAAAAGAGTTGTCCTCTGCAAGACTCCCCCTCAGAAAAAGTAACACAATACCCAGAGCATTTGGGGGCAAAATGAGTGGCTTAAGTGTAGAAGTACAGTAGGTGTGCTTGAAATCCAGTATCATGTACAAAGACAACCATATGAGAAAATGTCTCTGTCTGGTTCTAGTCAAAGATGAGTGTTTTCGGTCTGAAAGCTCGTCTGTCTTTCTCTTCCTACAAAACAATTAACTCAGAATTTTTAATCGATACTATTTACTTTATTCAAAAATGCTATCAAAATTATTTTCAGGTATTTGTAACTTTTCCACATTGACATGATGGAACCTAGTTTAAAGGTAGTATTGTAAGAGATGCATTTACTTTTCAGAGATCCCCTTCACTTGTATTTGCCAATGAAAAAACATACGTACTGGAGTCTTTGCTATAAAGTCTTGGTTTAGGTTAAGAAAAAATACATGGAAGTCTGAGAAATGAAAGAAATACTAACTTGCATAATACTTAGTAGTCTTAATATAACTACTTTCTTATAGCTAAATGTGTGTCCCCCTGTCAGATTATTTCAGATCGTTCAATTAGCAGGAAGCTGTGCAAGTAGATGAATATTTGTAGATCTCAGTGAATACTTGCCATTTCTTTGGCAGGGGAATCTTTGATCTGGATCTATTTCAGGATGAGCAAGATCAGTAATACCAAAGTCTAGAGGTTTGCTGAGGGCAGGTTAAATGTCTGGTCTGGCTTCTAGTCTTCTGTTCTGCTACATGCTAGAGATTCAGTATATCTCTCTGCAGAAATTTGCATGCTTTTTGCATTTTTAATTAAAAACTTTTTAGCAGTGCTGCCTTCAAATTATTTTGATTCAAAATCCTCACTTCAGTAGTGTTGTCGAGAGCACAATACAAATTAGGACATACATGAAGAGTAATATGAATTTTAAAAAGGTTTTAAGGGAATGGAAAAAGAAATTGTCATTCTGTCAATCTTATTCTTAAATTTTAGTTTTTTCCTGTTTTACGTGGGAATGCATTATTTCTGTGTGTCTGAGCACAGCTGTGGATGTTTTATCATTTTAGTGTTGAAACTTGTAAATGGATATGTATCTTTGTGCAGTGTAGATCTGTGTGTCAAATCAACGAGACTGTTGAAGTTCTTTAAAAAAAGAAAAAGGAAAAAATGTAAATACTGCCTAGATAAACATCATGTGATTCATGTCGTCTTTTATTCCAGTGTTTTTCTTCAACAGATTATTCCTGGGATTACAGTTACTTACAGTGGTTTTGATTGTATGGTCGTAAATATTGAAGATCTGTCTGGACACGAGGTACCCCAGACCAGAAGAAGGATGCCTTTCTCTGTATTCGTAACTGACAAATTCAGTTTATCTGGTGGAATTCTTGTGGAGTTGTAATGCAGAAATTTCCTTTTGACCATTTGTAGGCTGCACTAATTTGCATACACAGAACATGAACGCAGTTTGTCATTGGTGTATTCAGGGTCAGGTTCTTGCTGGATGTATGTGGCTTGAATCTTTCCTTTCGGTTCTGGCCGTTGTAGAATCATAGAATAATTTGGGTCGGAAGGCACCTTTAAAGGTCATCTAGTCCAATCCCCCTGCAATGAGCAGGGACATCTTCAACTAGATCAGGTTGCTCAGAGCCCCGTCCAGCCTGACCTTGAATGTTTCCAGGGATGGGGCATCTACCACCTCTCTGGGCAACCTGTTGCAGTGCCTCACCACCCTCATCGTAAAAAATTTCTTCCTTGGATCTAGTCTGAATCTGCTCTCTTTTAGTTTAGAACCATTACCCCGCAACAGACCCTACTAAAAAGTCTGTCCCCACCTTTCTTATAAGCCCCCTTTAAGTACTGAAAGGCTGTGATAAGGTCTCCCCGGAGCCTTCTCTTCTCCCGGCTGAACAGCCGAAACTCTCTCAGCCTGTCTTCATAGGAGAGGTGCTCCAGTCCGCTGGTCGTTTTTGTGGCCCTCCTTGGGACCCGCTCCAACAGGTCCACGTCTTTCCTGTGCTGAGGACCACATAGCTGAACGCAGTGCTGCAGGTGGGGTCTCACCAGAGTGGAGTAGAGGGGCAGAATCGCCTCCCTCGACCTTCTGGCCACGCTGCTTTTGATACAGCCCAGGATAGGGTTGGCTTTCTGGGCTGCGATTGCACATTGCTGGCTCATGTCCAGCTTTTCATCCACCAGTACCCCTAAGTCCTTCTCCGCAGGGCTGCTCGCAATCCTTTCATCCCTCAGCCTGTATTGATACTGAGGGTTTCCCTGACCCAGGTGCAGGACCTTGCGCTGTGTGCAGACCTGTACGCTCTGTGCATATGCAGATGCACTGGAAGATCAACAGATGTGTAGTAAATACTGTAACTTTGGGACAAGAATCTTTCTCTTGGCCTCTGTGGCCAGCAGCCAGGTAACGCTTTGACTCAGTCGTAGTGCATAATTACTTGGAAGAGTCAGATAATTTTTCTTACTAAGTTGAGAACTTAAAAGATAATTGTAGTGTTCATTGCATGACTAAAATCACTATTATAATCAAAATAATGCCTGCACAATTGTATGCATATATGTGTGTATATCCACACACAACATTCATTGTATTCCAGGAAACATAGCGTCTCTTAACAGCAAGTGTGTTTTTACGTGCCTTTTTCACATTAGAGTCAGTTCATGTGTGACCAAAATTTTCAGGAGTACTAGTCACTTGGATATATTGCGATAAGTCAATTTATATTCAGTCAATAAAGCATAAAACTGAAGAACATACAAATGGGAAGCAGGGAGTTTATGACAACAGGCTTCAAGTTCAGAGGCTAAGCAGCTCAAAAACAATTAGGGGGAAAAAAATAAAGGATGAGAAGAAAAGTAAAAAAATGGTTAATCCTACTATATACATACGAAAAAATTCACATTTTCAGTCTGATGTGAGCATTTTGGTTAAAATTGTCTAAGGAGTGCTCTAGAAACACATACTTGAAGGTGGTTTGGTCTTTTAAACACTATCAGATTTTTTTGGCAGATGCCTTCATTTGAAGTTCAGAGATTCTTTTATATTAAATAGTAGGTGCCTAATTAGAATGGTTTAGAATTGGAGGGGTTTCAGTGTAAGCAAAGAAGAAACTTTAAAACGTTAAGCTATTCATTTTACTTTGTGTAATGTCTTAAAGCAGTAAATGTTGAAGATGGAACAATTTCAATTTTTTATTGAATCGGTCCTAGCGCATGAACATGAAAATGGAAATCACTGAGAATGAAACGTGTGTGAATTCATGCACATTTATTTATAATGATTTACTTTCTTTTTTCCATTACATGATAAGCAATCTTGTTTTGTGATTAACTCATTATCTATTTTAATTAAATGTTTACCTTTTTATCAAGCTAAACCACATTTCATTTGTGGCTTATACAATGCTAATATAAAGTATGTTTGTAATAAAGACTTGCTTTATGAAGGCAGACTAACAAGCCGAGTAACTATTTCTTCACTGTCACTGCAGAGTGCTCCGAGTACCATTAGTTATTCAGACAAGAACCGTATTTCAGGAGTAATACTTTGCGTTACTTCAGTGGAAAATTGTTTTCTGTAAGTATTTTATCATTGAATGAAAGGAAATAAAACCTTATTTTGATATTATACCAATTTAGGAAGGAAGTAAACAGCATAATTAGAATAAAGATAGCATTTTAGTGAAGTAAATTGGAATTTACTCATTTCTTTTGTAATCAATTACATTTTTTTCTTTTCAATCTGTTTGTGCATAATCTCTGTATTATACATTGTGCTGCTCTTCAAAAAGAAGTTCCAAGTAATATTTAAGGCTAATAGCTGAATATAAAATCAAACCAAACCAAGCGAGTTCAGGTTTATTAACTGTTGTGTGAATCCTGCCTACAAGTGATAAAGTAATCACAGAATTTATAGGATAAACCAGGTGGGCTTTTAGCCCAAAGCAGAGCAAACACTGAATTTGGAGCAGGTTGCTCAGGGCTTTGTCCAGGCAGGCCCTGAGGACCTTCACAGCTGGCCATCCTGCAGCCTCCTGGGGCAGCCTGGGCCAGTGCTTCACCGGCCTCATCCCCAGAGGTTTTGCCTTAAAGAAACTACTTTTTCATTGAAAGTCATAGTGCATGAATGACATACCCTATTTAAGATTTACCCTAATTTCATCTGCCTAGCTATTAATGGCTGTGTTTCATTTCACTTCATAATAATTCAGTAAAATGAATTGCTACACCATGATCAGGGAACCTGCTTCCTCTCCTGCAGCAGCAGTACATCTCTATTCATGAATTTTACATTTATTGATCAATATATCACTCAGTTTGAAGTACTGTAGAGTTTAATAAACCTGAACTGAGGAGGATGAAATCAATTCCAAAATTTCTCTCCTGCTATTTTTCTCCTCCTTGGTATGGAACTATATGACTTGAGTCTTTTGTTCATTTAACACTTTGGACTGCTACTTGAGTCCTGATACAAAGTTCAAAGTTGTTAGGAACTGAGAAAACTTTGTATCTTTACTGTCATATTTTTCTTTGCTTTAAACTGCATATTGAAATAAAATCATTCAAATTTACCGCAGGCATGGCTGGATTCCTTATCAGTCATTAAATGTGCTGGCATTGCTTTTATTTTATTCATTTCTTCCTTGTCAATTGCATTTATTGCATCTTTTGCTATGGTGCATGTAAAACATTATTTCGACATGAGTGCACTATGAACCAAAATCCTAAACTCATGTGCGAGATGAGGCAGTAAGGAAAGCCTCTACTTTATAAATGCTGTCTTTAGATTTTTGGCCAGGACACACCAGCCAGCGTGGGGCTGGGGTCTTCATTTAACAAAATTTTTTGAGTGGAGAATTTCTCCTTTGACTTGGTGATGGCTTCCTGATTCCCCTTCATCCAAGAGGGCAGTGCATGTTCCTGCTCGTACTCGTGGTCAGGTGCCAGTTGGCATCAACAGGTCAAACTCCTCAGACTTTGGAATACTGTGGTTATTTCCATCTTATTCTTTCTACTACCAACTTGTCACTTTGCTTCGTGGGTACCAGGAAGAGTCATGCAGTAGTTGTTTCCATTCTGTATCTTTACTGAGCTAGTTTGGTGGCTTGTGCCAAGTGATATATCAGTGCTACAAGGATTTTTTTTCTCTTCTGCCCTGCAATGTGTCTTGACTGATTTGTGCCTTTTTTGTTTATTCTCTTCACAATTCAGTTTTTCACTTCAAAGACAGTTTTGTCATATAAAACTTCTTGTATTTCTCTATGCCAAGGCCTATGGAGGAGCTTGTTGTTCTTTCTCCTCTTGTCAGGAATAGATTATTGTGCTGAGCATTTAACAAAGCCCAGTAGGTTCCTTTTCATACTCTTGCCAGTTCAGTGGACAGAACTTTCTCCAGTTCCAAGAATTAATATCAGGTATTTGATAACTACCTAAATTAACAGGCAGTTACGTTATATGCATTTACCAACAGAAGCATCTTTCCTATATCTCTTTCTAGTATGTAAGTTCAGTGTACTCTCCCTCACCTCCTTCAGAGGTCAGCATACTAAAATGAGGGCACGGTTCCCTAAATGCTAACAAGAATAAAAGTTTAACTTTCCTTCCTCTTGCTATTGTTGAAAATGTTTTAGTTTTGGCCTTTCTTCTTGCCTTCTAAGCAATTAATGATTCTGTTGAGGTGCAAAAGAGGGGTTTGTACAACTGCTGCATCCCAGTTTTATTTCTGATTGAAGGAGATTGGGAAAGAGAAGTACTTTTATTGACACAAGTATTGAAGAAAATATTTTGAAAGGATGATAGGAACACTTGAAGGAAAAAATGCATCTTATTGTGTTTTGAAGTCAGATGAGTGAAAATTGCTCTAGTATAGAATTCCCTTTTTAATATTTACTTTTATTTTTAAACAACTTGATTTTTTTTTTTTCCTGTTAACAAATAACCAAATGATTAGTGAATACAATGGAATTGAGGCAAGGAGGTAGAGAGTTAGTAAATCTAAAGATAATTACAGAAATTTCCTAGAAAGACTTTTATCAGTTCATGTATTTTAGCCCTTTTCCTTGTTACTTTGAGAAAGTTAATATGCTGCTTAAAGACAAAAGAACAGGACTCCTTAGGTAGATTGAAGAGGAACAGTATAAAGGGGAATATCGATGAGGCAGGCAGTGTCTCTTTACAAAGCATTTCACTGTCTCTTACCATCAGTCCTGGCTCATTCTGTTCATAGGGACACTGCAGCAAAAGCCTGGGGATAGCTGAAGATCTCTGGGTGTAAGCTCGTAAGCCTCATAAGTTACCTGTGAAAAATGTTGTTGTTGTGGTAATTGTTGTTTATGAATATGTTAACTCTGAAAAATACAAAATAATTGTATTGTCTCTTATCTGTGATGCACGATTGTATCTAAAAGTGTCCTTGAAACCCAAGTTTAAGTGTTATCCTTTTAAAGCAATATTGCATTTCTGCTCCTCAGCTCCTACTTACTGGAATACAGTCACCTTATGATTTCTGTTTCCTTGTTACTCTTCTGAGTTGCTTGCCTGCAAAAACTAGCTCCACAACGGAGAGTGGGTCTGCAAGCAGAAAAATGAGGGTATTAGGTCAGTGCCAGTGACATATCTTGGCCTATTTATGTGTGTACTGCATATGAGATGTCAAAGAGGTCCACAGGGCAAAGAATTGATTACATGACAGAAAAAATGCTTTTGGCTACTGCAACCAGTTTGCTCTATTCTGATAAGCTTTTTAGAAAATGTAGCAAGAATAAAGGGAGGAGAATACAGTGTAAACAAAGTTTTTCATATTGTTTGTCAAAAACTTACTGGCTTTTAAGAAATGCCAATTTTTTCTCTTTTGAAAAAAAAAAAAGTTTTTTAATTTGTCTTCCATGTTGCTTAATTTATACTCGAAGTCCTAGCAAAAAATGTTCTGAGCCATGACATTTACGCCAATGAGATGAAGTCAAATCAAAGAGGTAATATTCTGACTTTCCAGTTTTCTTAAGTAGATTATTCTCACAGTTAATATTTATCTCATCAGTAGATGATAGGGTAGCCAAACATGTAATTTATTTGTCACATGTGGATGCAATTTTAAAGAAATTTAATTGCATATAATCTTTCTGCAAAACTTTTTTTTTTTTTACTGTTCTGATAAATACATTTTAAAAATAAGGGAAGAGCTAACATATTTTAAGAAAATACTGGAACATCCTTATGAGAAAAAGGTAGGCTTATAAATGCAATTGTATCCCTTCCCCTCCCTTAAGAAAGAAAAAAAACTCAGGCAGGATAAGGGGAAACGTTGTTATGTATCTTGGAAAAAAAAAAACCTTTAGAAACTTGTATCTGTTCTGACTTGCTAAAATGTATGAGTAGGGGGACAGTGTGGAAGGAGGTAACCTGTTCTGCCTTCTCCTATCCATCCTCCAGAGGATCCAAAGTCTGAGATGCAAAAAGGTCATCCTAACTTTAAAAGTTTCAGAATCAAAGTTGGTATAAAGATCTTCTACCCATGTTTTAATTAATTGCCCAGTTTGCAAAACTGCTGTGAGTTCTTACTATTCAGTCTGCGTCTTGCAAAACCAACCTCTAAAAACTAACAAAATTCACTGAATTCATTTTTCCTGTGCTAGGAAAATTACTGTTCCATGTGTGAACTTCATTACTTCTGCAGTCATAAAAAGCATCATTTAAATAATGATGCTCTTTTTAAAGTAAACACAGAAGACAAATGTCTTAAAGCCTGTTCCTGTTAACAGTTTAAAAATGCTTCAGAAAAACAGAACCTGTCTGCAGTAGTCTGCTTCAGCTATGATTAACGTTAACTCTTAGACTTGCACAACTTTTCAGTAGCTGATCCAATTTCAATTCATCAATACAGAATTAAAACAAAAGAAAGTTATATTTAGAAACCTGTATTGTAGAAGTGTTGAATGATGCTTTCCTGTCTAATTGCGTCTTTGTCTAGAAGCTTAGCATGGTGCTTAAAATAAGCTGGTTTGTGCTATTAACATAAAATAATCACTGCTGAAGAATAGGATTTCTGAAGAAGGTTAGGATGTTTTCTGTAATTTAGCTAGCATGTGCAGTGATTTACTCATGTGCAATGATTTACTCATGAGTTGGTACTAGATTGAATATGTTATATTAATTTATTTTCATAGCTCAGAATTTTCTACTGTGCCAAGTACTTTGTCAGAAAACTTGAACTTTTATATTTGCAACTGGAAAGAGTAATAAGCATTTTCATCTATAGGAGAGCGTTTGGGAAGAGGTACTTACAAACAATGTGTGATAGCATTCCAAATCACAAAGCATGCGCAGCCTGGGGTTTCTTCATTTATTTTTTTCATTTGTCGGTTTTTAATTTTCTACAAGATGACAAGTTTTAGTGATGGGTTCAGGGAGCATAAGAGGAAGTGTTGAAGCAATCCCAAAGGATTCTGTTAATATTGAATTAATGAGGTTTGAGTTCTGACTGGACAGATAAACGGATATGTGTTGAGAAACCTCAGATTCCACTGACTTCCATAGACATTTGCAGCATTTAGCGCCTTAGAACATCAAGCACTTCACTGAGGATATAAAACCCTAGCTATTTACAAGCATGTTTGATTCTTCCAGTCTTCATTCCTAAACTCAAGATAATTAAATTGTTTGTGTCTAGAATAAAAGACAAGACTTCCTTTATACAATTTGATCACTTACAGTTATCTGTTTTGTCCTTTTTTCCAAGTTTGCTGTTCTTGTCAGGAGTTCATGATGAGCTTTTTGGGGAGACTATTTGTCCATTTTCCTGTGTTCTGTATGGCTGAAAATGTGAGTCTGTATGAAAAGCATGTAGTGTTTGCCTTGTTCTTACATCAGAAGAATTTTTTCTTTTGTCCATTTTATGCTTGTTTCCAAAGGCTTAAAATGCAAGCTTTGTTTCTGCAATAATGGCTTAGTGTAGGCTTACATTGTTGATCCCCTCAGTAGATGCAATGTAATCCACTTTGGTAATGTGAATTTTTAAACAATCATCAGCCTTTACTATTAACCCTTCTATACTAATGGTAATACCCTCGAAGAACTACAAAGGAATTTGGTGCTCAAGCTTAGCATAAGACTTGAAGGACACTTAGCGGCATTTACATTCCTTAGTCTAGTCACAATGAATTGCAGAACTGATGTTGAACTTGATTGGTACTGTATTCAATATAAAATAGTTGATTGTGAAGTTGATGCTGAAATACAACTTTGCAGGGGATTTCTTTGGGAAAATATGAAAAATTCCTTGAAAGGTCTTTTGCAATTAAATGCTACTTGAGGACTCTTCTGTCCCTTGCTTTTGCTTGCTATTTAAGTAGGTCAGTAGTGTACTTTTCTCAGAATGCTTGTTTTTTCTTTAAACTAGATACAAATACCTGCTGAAAAAGGAGGTATTCAGTCATGTTTTTATTTGTCAAGCTATTTGACAACAATTTTTGTATAAAAATAGGAAAAATACTTCAGGCATTCTTTTTCCTTTTAATTAGTCCTGTTCCATCTTAGTAGCACATCAAACAATTTTTCTCAATGCCTAATAATGCGATTTTTTTAATGCCATTTCTCTCCTTTTTTTTTTTAATTATTTCTTTCCTTTTTTTTTAATTATTATTCTTACCTAGTGACTATTCTCCCTACCTACCTCTGTTCTTGTTTGAGAAAGCTGATCAGCCAAATAAAAACTGACTTGATTACAGTGTGTATGACCTTTACTATGAAAAGAACATGGATGATTGGATTTTGTGTCTCAGCAATCAGAAGTACTGTCCTGGGTATCAGTAGTCCCACTGCAAAGACTTATCAAAGTTAATCTGTGCTTACTGTCTCCCCTTAGAGTATTTTGGGTATCTCTTGTGATGCAGTAAAATAAAGAGCTCTCTTCTGTTTCAGTACAATGTGGGAAAACTACTCCATGTTTATTGAGACCCAGGTTTTATGAGGAATCACTGAAGGACTATTAACAGTGTTAGTAACTTAGTTAACATCCTCACTGCAAAATTAGTAGCTCAGTTTTGTGAGCTGAACTAACTCACAATCAAAAAAAGCCACCTGGCTTTGAACATCTCAGTTTAGTATGTTTTTTGTGTTTTGGAAGGTAAGAACAAGAGGTTAGGACCACTGTAAGAGGGAAGACTAATTCATCAAGAACCATAAACTCATGTAGTGCAGATTTTCACTATAGTCTTACAGTGTAGAGAGTAACTCAAAACAACATACACCTTCAAAGACTTTAAGAAAAAACATTATCATAGTGTTTTTAGAAATGAGCATAGATCCTTAGCAAGGACAATGCCAGCCCAAGCAGCTCCAGTCTTACAGTACCTGAAAACAGCTAGACAATTGAGAAGATACACAAGGTATGCTAGAAATAAAGCTGCTTCCTCCCCCTCGCCTCCAGACTGCACCAAAACGGACAGTCATCATGGGATAATCAAACAATCAAGGAGTCTGCAATAGAGTTAACTACTAGGCTTCATTTTACAGCCTATGTGAGGGGAATAGCTGAAGGCAGAAAGAGGGAGGTCTGTAAAACTGTACCTCGTAATACAGGAGTTCTCACCAGTTGGAGATTACTGCCTGGGTGACCAAGAAATTTTTGTCCTCCCATAACTATGTCTACATGAAGCAAGTTGATTATTTACTACTTTCAGTTATAGAAAACTCAAGTTCCCTTACTGTTTAGCCTTTAATAAAAAAACAAAACAAAACAAAAAAAACCCCACAGCTATCAGGAGAAAACACATAGTGGAAATTAGTTGGTTGCAAGTTCTGGTGGTGGTAGTTGGTCTACAGATAAGTTTGAGGACCAGTGTAAAATATTAATTCTAAAAGGAAATATTTTCTCCCCGAGTATATTGAATGGTTGGGGGCGGGGGGGGTTGGTTTTTTTTAGCCTTGCTTAAATGTTTCAAAATTTTTGGTTTATAGTGAGAAATTAAACATTGCAAAAGCATTTTGCCTCATAAATCCAAAGGTATCACATTGTTTAGGTCTTAGACCCTGTGAAAATGTTGTACACAATATTTAGTAATATACTGTCACTCAATTTCAGGAAATAATAAAATGGTGAGCTGAGGAATTCTCAAAACAAAAAATAGAATTAAGTGTAGGTACCAAAGCATAGGGTATTTTGAAAAGTTGTTCCCTACACTTCTATTATTTCATAATGAGTAATGTAATTTTTTCTAAACTGAAAAAGAAAAATGACTTCTTTAAAAGGCATAAATCAAAATACAAGAAATTCCATTTAGAGTTTTAAAAGTTCTTTACAATAAGGGTGATAAGCACTGGAACAGGTTACCCAGGGAAGTACTAGAGTCTCCATCCTTGGGCATATTCAATACCTCACTGGACCCAGTCCTAAGCAATCTGCTCTAGTTGACCCTGTTTTGAGGTGGGTTGACTAGATGATCTCCAGAGGTCCCTTCTAACTTCAGCCTCAATCCTGTGATCATAAACAAACACAAATACTTAAATTTGTAACTAAGCAAACAAGTAGGGTTCTATTTCAGCTCTAAGAAAAGGCACGATTGCATGTGCTGATTGCAGGCTGTTACGTGCGGATTGGTTTGAGGCAATCATTGAACTGCGGAATAAACATCATTGCAGTAACTGTCTCTTTCTGAAATGTGTTCATTTTGTCTGTTAGATTAGCAAGTACTTAGCTTTTTATTAATATAATCAAAATAAAAATAACTTCTGAAAAAAACAGCAAATGTTTTAGATTAAGGTACTAAAAGACCCTGATTACTAAGGTAGACTGTATAGGATTAATACAGCTGAGGGATCTTAGAGGAAATGTGCAATAATCAGCCAAGTGCACAATTAGCAATTACTGTCTGCTAACACATCCAGATGTTGGCTTCTGACTTCAGTGAGTAGGTTTTGGAAGGTATTGGAAGAATAGAGAATTATTTTGCAAAAAGAAGCAACAGTGGCCCATTGCTTTGGAGCAGCATCTTCAGAATCCAGTTGCGAAAGCAAAAACTGTCTGATAAATATATGCGTTACATTTAAACAGCTTTTAAAACTAGTTCCACAACATACTAAAACTTAAAACATGTCAAGATGGAATTCATGTCTCAGATACACAGGCAGGATAATTTTACAGCTACTGTCTTAAATTGTAGAAGCTGAAAAGCTATTAAAAAAAAAAAGTGCTTCTGTGTGTGCTTAACAAGGTTCTGCTGCATTAGATGGTTCTGTGTGGTGGTTATGCCCATGGCAAATGATTTTTAAAAAAATAAACATAATGGAAACCAATGAGGATTTAATGAAGGATTCCACCCCCTACTCCAAAGTCAGCTCTGTTTAGGACCACCACACTTGGGTGAAACTTGAGCACTCTGATGATTATGGAAAAGGAAGACTCTTTACAGTGTAAGTCTCGGTAAATAATTTTGTTTCTATTTATTCTTTAGAAGTTGTTAGTTCTAAGAAGACATATAAAACAGTCAAAGCAAGCATCACTGGATTAATTGTATGAGTTTTATGCTCTTAGCCAAATACAGTAATTAATGTTGACGGACAGCTCTGAGTTATTTGAATCTCATTATTTAACTTCAGAAAACAGAGTATTTTAAGCATTTTTCTAGTGTTCATTTTTTATGCTTTTTCATAAAAGGCTTATTTCTGAAAGGTGTAATTTTAATGCCAGTTAAGGTAAAAGGTGCTAAGCCTGTTTTACAATGCAAACTGAAAGGACATAGGTTATGGAAACCTGCTCAGGAGTTGGAAGTACTGAAGAACTTAGATCTGGGTGGCACTGGTCCGGAGCAGCTTCAATATGAGAAAGATTAAACCTTAGAATTTGTGGATCTGTGTGAATATGTATGATAGTATTTCTGATTTTACTGTCTCTCTAAATGTGGGTGTTGTGCATGTTTTGTCTCTTGATGATCCATCCTGTGTCTGAAGTCTGTATGAATTCTGTATAAAGATTTATGGAGTGCCTCTCCCAATGGATTTCAGTCCTGTAAAGTCTCACAAGCTGTTAGTACCTTTGGTGAAGGATGGAGATGATGGAGATGTTTCTGAAAATTATAGCCAAGGGCTAATAAGCTGTGAATTTTTTCTGGTTTTGTATGTATGTTTGTCAGAAACTCTGTGTGTAAGGGAGACTACAAAAGAATATGGTACTTTTCTGCTTTTTAATGTCCATTCTATACTGTAATTCCTAAGAGCAGTTATCCAGAGATAATAATAGAAATATTTAAAACTTTATGAGCTTAGTTACATGGATTCAGCATTGTATGATTTACTAGTTACTGCCTAGACAGATTACTCTGCTTAGTTGTGATCCCACAAAAACAAAGGCTTACCCATTAGAGAAAATCTGATTACCTGAAAGTGATGATCTGGGGTTGCATCATGTCAAAAATTATTGGAGGTTTTAAAAGAAAGGGATAATCGCTGGCTGTTTTAGGAGAAGAGGACAGAGAGGGAATCTAGGTGCAAGAGATCCTAAGTTTTGCGTTGAATCCAAGTATAGGAGGGGTAAAATAAGAAACAAAATTCTGGACTTTGGGAAATTCATCTCAAAGCGTCAAGAAAAGAGTGAGACTTGATAGGAGTCAGAGAACCACAAAATTGCTATGCTGCTTGGTAAAGACCTTTGTTTCTTCTGCTGCCTAAAATTCTTCAGGAGACAATACTTATGTACAAAATGATCTCATTAAACTGAAGCTATCAATAATGTTTACAAATGGAGGAAAAATACTATTAAGAAGTACATTGAATGAATAATGCTACGTTAAAGAGGGAGATGTTAAATACACTTAAAATAAGATATAATAGTCTATGCAGCAACAGTATCCAGGATATTAGCGTGTTGCTGGATATTTGCTCAGTATTCAGCCAGGATGTTATTTGGAGGTGCTTTTTTTTTTTCCTATAAATTGCATTTTAAGACTATAGCGTACAGTATGTGTGTTTCAGACATAGAGTAGACACAGTAGGCTGTTTATTCTGGTCAAGTTGATATTGGAGGGATCTCAATCAGACCGCTGTAGCAAGTTTCAGCGCACCTCTTGCAGAAAGATGTGGATGAATTAAAAGAGGGGTCTGGTCAAAAACACAATAAGTTGGAGGCTTAGTAAAAGCAGTGAATGAGGTAAATTTGAAAAAAATAGTTTAGTTTAGAAGAGAGAAGATTCAATGGTAATACAGCAGCTTTCAAACATGAAAGCTTGAGGGAATGCTGGTACTTGGATC
Source organism: Aquila chrysaetos chrysaetos (assembly GCF_900496995.4). Classification (NCBI taxonomy): domain Eukaryota; kingdom Metazoa; phylum Chordata; class Aves; order Accipitriformes; family Accipitridae; genus Aquila; species Aquila chrysaetos. The sequence continues at coordinate 18,535,848 of NC_044004.1, forward strand.
AGGACAGGAAGCAGGAAGGATATTTGAGTTAAATATAAGAGCAAAGACAGTTGATTGCTGAGATAAGCTGCTTGCAAGGAGTGCCTACTCAAGACTACTGAAGGTGGACTCCTCTCAGTAGAGCCAAGCTTAGAAGAGAAATTAGGAAAACAGGAATTCTCTAGAATGAGTAAGATATACTGGGATGCTCTTGAGTTCTTTCCAAATCCTTTATTTGCATATTTTTTCATATTGTATTATAACTTAGAGTTATACAGCAGGATGCTGTTAGAGTAATGATTTCAGATTATGAATTTTAATTTTATGAATATATATTATGTGCCTGCATAGGAAAGAAGGAATTTTAAAGATATTACACAGGAAGAATATGAAAGTTTGTAGAGAAAATTGGAAAGAGGCCCTCTTACCTACCACTGAAGGAGAATTATAGTATTAGAAACATTTGCAAAGCTCTCCGCTACAGAACATATGGATTCAACGTGCCTAGTGTTTGTCCAGCTGGGAGCTTGGCATACTGTGAACTGTTCCTGCCTGCATGATCCAGAGGTCTACAGACTGATTGGAATTGACGGCTGATCCACAGTGCCCTTTTCTTTTTTGCTGAATGAAGCACTAGCAACAAGCAGCAGCGGAATACTGTCACCTTGAAGAATAGATAAAGTTCAAAAGATTGTGAGCCCATGTGATGATGTTGAATCTATTTGAGGGAATAGGAATCATGAGGACAAGTAGTGGGCTGGATGTTTCAGCCTTAGATTTAGAACTTTCTCATTCATTTTCCTCTCAAACTACATTTGTTCTCTTCAGTTTTTTAATCTTCCTCCTCTTCCTGTTGTTGCTTCAGTCTGTTTGGCTACAGTGAGATCCTATCTGCTATCATTGCTTCTTTTCAAGTTTTACTTTGGAGTACAGATGCTGTAAATTTAGTTAAATCCTGTGTATTCTGTGGTGCTACTCTGTTCGTTAACTAAGTATATTTTTTTCGTCACATGCCGTAGAAATCAATATTGCAGTAGAAAGCATAGAGAACTGTACAGTTCAAAATAGGTGCCCATCATAGTACACCATTGATAGGAATTTAGCTTGGTTGGGAGTATTGATGTGCCACTGGTATTGCATAGTATATCTACCATCTTCATACAGAGTTAAATAACAAATGGACCAGATATGATTGCATTAGATAAAAAAATACATAAAAATAAGCTACATAGCTTACTCAGTACTATATGGTCTTTGTCAAAAGCTGGCAAGTTCCCGTTTTGTTTCACTTGCCATTCTTTATCTTGGGGTAGGTTTGAGTGGCATGGAATGGACATGGGTGAGGTTGTTGATTTTTGGTAAGGCATTATAGTGAGAACTCCTGCTTATGGTCATCCTTAGCTTAGGTTGAAGAAAGTGTCAATACATTGAAGAGTCTTGTCTTTTTTGTGCACTTGGGTTTTTTATACACTGTACAGATTGTCAAAGCTTAAAAAAAATATATACTTTTCAGTGTATTTCCTGTGCTAAAGTATTGTGTGTTAGCAATATTAATACATTGAGACATGATAAATGTAATTAAATTGTTAAAATGGACTTCCCATACCTGTAAACCAGAAGCCTGTTAGGAAGGATGATCATCACTTCATATTTTCTGAATGAAAAGTATCACAGCAAACTTCTAGTAAAGTTGAAAAGGTCTTTTTTATGATAGCATGATAGAGTAGTTCCTTCAGGTGGCATAAACTCAACAGAGGAATATGGCATCTCACTGATTTATACTTTAAAATGTTAAATTAATTACTGCCCTTTCTTCTGGATCAGTGTGATTGTTTCCAGTAATGTCATGTGCCTACTCAACACTTCTTGTTTATTGGAAATTGAACAATTTTGGACAAGTCCCAAATTGTTTGGTATTCATTTTTCATCCAACAGGAACAGTTTTTGATCACTTCTCTAATCTCTGTCCAAACCAAACCAGCTAATTTTAGACAAAGAAGCAGTGCAGCTGATGAAGCAGTGGTCTAATATAGCAGAAACAGACAACGCGATGAATGACCATATCAGCACTAGTTATTCAGTCTATGAACACATAAAAGAGAGTTAAGTGTTCACTAAGAAATACAATACTATGAGAAATTCAGTATCAGATGATGTATGTTATGATTTTTCTTAAAGAAGAAATAAATACTAGTAAACTACAGAACAGCAATGTTACTACAGTTTCTCCTAGCATCCCCTATTAATTAATCATTTTCATGTCAGAAGTGTCAAGCAGATTTTCTGGGCACGCAAATTAGGAAAAGCCTTATCAGATGGGTGGCATATGTACCTCATACACAGTGACGAGACAGGCACAAGCATCAAAGGCCTGCCAAAGCTGACTTCCCTGTTAATGTTTTTAAACAGAAATTTGACTATGTCTACCAAAAATGTTTCAGAAAAATAGAAGAGAGAATGAATCTCTTAAATGTTCATGAGTAGTTGTATCTGCCAGGGATGAGAGTTCATTTACAGGGGTAATTCTATATGTGGGCCTGAAAAAGAACCATTATTTATTTAGGACATTTTGCTCTTTTAGAAATCTTAAAAAACACTGAAGCTACATTGTGACAGTTTATTAGAAAGTATAGACCTGTGAGAAAACCTGTTTAGTGTGCTTTATTCCTCTGATACAGTTCTCTGGTCTACATTTGTCAGTAAACATAACCATGAGATGAAAAAAGTGCTAAATAAAAAGTTTTCATAATACATTTTCAGAATAATGTTGTGATGTTCTTTTGATAATATAGGTCAGTTTGCTAGGAAGTTATTGCATATTTATATGAAATTCAGAAGAGTTTCAGCTATGAATTGCTGGAGAGTGTGTATAATCTTCACTTTTACACTCTACTTTCTCAAGAAGTAGGATTGAAACTGTAGAGCTGGTGACTTTTCACGCTAGCCAGCAGACTTCCCAAAGAAAGAAATTCAACTGTGACACCACCACAACTGTAATAGCTGGATGATTTGGACACCACCCAAAAATGTTTCTGTCTTAGTGGCATACCAGAAGAGACTATGTCTTGATGACTTGTATTTGCATGAGTACTGCTTTGTCAGATGTCATTTATCTGGAGATACTGGGAATAACTCTCTCTTGCATTGCAAGAATGCAATCCAGGGTTTTTCCCCCTCTTTAAAGCACAAGTCATTACTATACTATTTGTATTTTGCTAGAGATGCCAGTGGGTTTTCAGGGAAATCCACTTTTCTGAGCACTTGGCAAACATACAGCGACACAGTCCACGATCTCAAGAGTATGTATAGATGATACGGGAAGTAAGAGCCCAGGGAGACATGTTGATTTGTTCAGTGTCATGCCACTCATTCGTGCTGGTCAGAAGTACTCATGTTCTTCACGGTTTACTACCTTGACAGTCTACTGTGTTGTCAGAGTTTTCAGCTGAAAACAATTTATTTGAACTTAAATAATGCAGCTCTGCTGACATGATGAAACTTAAGGATCTGAAAAAAAAAAAGTGCAAATGGAAACAGTAAAGCTATATAGTTTAAATGTGTACATTTTGTAAAGTTGAAGGACTATATTCTCTTCAAGAAGGTGCCTTGGAGGTGGGAATTTGTAGTTTTTCAAGACCCCTGGATGGTATTGAGCTTATGCTCCATAGAGACTAAGATGCTTTCTAAGATTTTGTTGTTGTTGTTGTTGTTATAGTCGTAATTTTAATCTTTCTTTGGAAATGCAGCTTGGAATATGGCTGTGTTCTGAGGTTTTAATCTCTGTCCTGCATGCTTTGTGTTTTGACATGTTTTGTGAACCAGTAGTGACAGCAGCATCTGTTGGAGGTGGTCTTCATTGCACCTTGAAGAAAAGTCATTGACTTGCAGCAGATTGGTCAAGTTGGTCTGACATTTGTCAAAAATATATTTAGGACCATGTCTTCAGCTAACAGTAATAAAAATCTGGATGTAGCAAATATGTAGGTTAAGGAGAAATAAGTAAAGTAAAAGTAACGAGCCAAAACCACCCAGCTCAGTGGGACTTTCTAGATGTTTTGCATGCTTGAGATCATTGCGTTCTAATTGCACAATTTTATAGGGGCCTGATTTTAGGCTCCAACAACTGATAAAATCTCAGTGACTGAGTTTGTGGAGTGCAGATATTGTTAACACTAAGTACGTGTAATGAATTTACTTTTCTTTCCTTCTCTTTCCTTTGTGATCACAGGGTTTTTTTTTTTATCCCAGCTGTACAGGTTAGGGATGTGGCTCTGAATCCTCAACTCCATTATTATTTTTACTCTTTTTATTCTGATTCACTGGTCTCTTTTTCGTCATCTTTTCTTTTGTGATACATATTGGCCATCTACTCTTTCTTCTCTGTGTTAGTGCTTCTTTTCTTGTATGGAGGAAGGAAACTCCTTCCGATTTGCTGTCTTCTTCCTGATTATCTTCTTGGATCTAGCTCCTAGCAAATTTATTCAGGAAATAATTTAACCTAACCTAATCTCCCACTGTGCTTACTTTCAGGACAAAAAATTTTGCAGGATTTTCTGAGGAACTCGGGAACAGACCTGGTTATACCAGTGGTCTCATCAGTGCAAGAATTAGAATTACTATAATTCAATGTGTTACTGAAACAGTCATATTTTCCTGTCACTTAAAGCATGTTAGCCTTTAACAATCAATTAAGGCTAAAGTTCACATTGGCTATTACAAAAATGCAAGGAACTTTCGATTTACTTAGGTGAAATATGCTTTCAGTGCTACGGGTGGACTATCTTATTGCCTTAGATTTGTTTTTATAGGTCTTGATTGTGACAGGTATGTCAAAATTCCCTCAATTTAAAATCAGTGAAGCAACCAGGGCATGAATAAAGCTAGCCTATGTAAAACTATGCTTTCACTTTTAGAGCAGTAAGCATTTCATCTGGTACAAACCAGAGTTGTTTTTAACAAATACTTTGTAATTTATTAATTCTGAAAGTGAAGAAATTTCTTGACTATGTTTCTTTCCTTTTTGAAAGACAATTCATGAAACTTTCAATGTGTTACACAGATAAAGCCTCATGGTTACAACTGAGGTTTGGTATCTAATTTTTGAATTTTGACTAAACTCTGTATTTGGGTAATGTTTTTTCTAGCACATCCTTTTTCTTGAGAAAACATACTTGAACCGTGTACCTCTCGACAAGGCTTTTATATTTGATATGTTTGCTGTGAAGTTTCATGAAAAAACTGGTTGTAATCAGTGTTTATTACAAGAAGAAAAAAAATACATGTTGGAAAAAAGTCATGTTTTTTTCCAGTAAGGGAGTGTTAAATAAGCAGGCTTTGATTGAAAGGCACTATGTGGCAGAATTTACCCACTTTTAAATTATCAGATTAAAGAAAATTTATAATTGCCTTTTAAGTGATTTTGTATTCATCTCTGCAGTTAGCATTGCTGTGCTTAACGGATAGGTTTGCCATTCTTAATGGATCTAATCGTTTGCATTTTTTGAAGGATGAAAAATGGCTAGGAGGTGGAAGTAATAGTGAATGTATCTCAGGATTTGAATTATTTTTTAAGGTACCCTCTTCAAGTTGTTGTCCAGAGACAAACAAAAAACTTATCACTGCTGTTTAAATAAGTGCTAATAGTGGCATTACTGCTTTTAGACTGCTCTTGTTTAGGGAGCAACAAATCAAACTATAAATATTTTGTCTAGTCAATTGACAGTAATTGGTCAGAATGACCCAGCCAATGCTGTCTTCCTGCAGAATTTAGGGGATTTGGAGACTGCCAGCAGCAGGTGTTAAGTTTATAACTTTCCCTATGGCCTTCTTACTCTTAGCCAAACTGTGTCAATTTTGTACCCAGCTGGTTTTACTTGTTTTCTGTTAACAACCTTCATTTGCACTCTTACTTTATAATATCATCTAACTTGAAAGGGTGAGGTTCTCCTGGTGAGGTTAATATTTCTCTTGATTTGGTCTGCACTACATTAGGTTTTTTTCTTTGATGAAATGTTCCTTATTCTACCCCCATAATAGGGTAGAAAAACTTCTGACAACAAAACATTCAGGCACGGCCTTTTTCAATAAATCAATGTTTTTTTGCTTTTTTTTTTAGCAAAGTAAGTATCTTCTGGTAAATTGGCTTAGAGCCTTTGTATGACAGATCACAGAGGTGGTGCGCAAGTATCCTTGGTATTGGCCATGGGGCAAGGAATTAAATGATCTGTCTGAAAACTGGTGGCTACCCTCAGGTTTTCCATCATCATAGCCTATGGCTTAGAAAAGACGGCATGGAAAATGGGCAAAATTATTAGCTCATTCAGCTGAGCCAACAGACTCTTTTCTTGTATTGATCACACACTAATGCTTTCAGACATTCATCAGCTTCTGGCATGGCTGCCTAGTAGCCCAATTCAGAGGTTAGCAGAGCTATTTCTACAAGATGAGTCCTTGGGAATTGCATGGGGTAATTCTTTCTGGGGTTCCTGGTTCCAACACATTTTTACCTTATAAAGCAAATCTGTGCTTTTAAAATACAATTAAATCATAAAGGTATAAAACTGTGATAAATAAACAACATGAATAAATCTTAAACAATTGCATGTAGTGATTTGGTGGTGTACCTGGGATGAGAATAGCTGATTTTAGCATCTACGCCTACCTCACTAATTCTGAATGTTCTTGATTGATTGCTTTCAAAAGTTTCCATTTTCCAAACATTGGTGGATACCTTCTGAAAGGCTACCATCCAACTTATTCTCTCTGCTTTCTGTGGAAACTATTGACTTTTATAAGTTAATACTGCTGTGTTTTGGTTTCTCCAAAACCGTTGAAGTCCATAGGTGGACTTCAATGCTGTATTTCGTAGAACATTTGAAAAAAATGCATTCAGTGAAGGTTTTCTCTGTCAGCCAATTGTACTCACATAGCAGGTTCTAGCATCGCTGGTCTCGGAACTGTTGTAGTTTGATACTAACTCCTGTAGAGAAGTAGGACCTGAAGTAGATACCTACTATCAGTCTAGTTTGCCAGGTATAAATAATATAAAAGTTATAAATACAAATTTATATAGATAAATATTTATATAGGTATAAATAAAGGGTAAGGACACATCCATCTAAACCCTTCTCACCATCTCCCTACAAATAACATTATTTTAAAATTAATTTAAAATTAATTTTAATACCATATTTGTAGTTTATACTCATAAAGCAACACATTCAAAATCTGGGTAATAAATGTATCTTCATGGTTCATGATCTTGTATCTTTTTTCCTACTTCCAAGTCTTTAACTCGCCCCTATCCCCATCAATATATTACCAGCTAAAATTCATTATTCACCTTCAGATTTAACATTGTGAACTTTTGTCCAATTGATTATTACCGTTCCTTGTTTGGATTTCTTTGTATTTTAATGTACTTCTTTGTATGAGTTTGGAAAATAAGAAGTGGTCTCAGTATTTGTCATTCTTTATTTAGATAGGAATTGACTTCAGTAGAGTATGAAGTGGATAAAATGAGCTGTTTTCATCCAGCCGAAAGTTTAATCTAGCAGAACACTACTGATTGTATTAACTTGACAGGGTTACTAATTATATTTAGGGAAGGCATATTGTTTTTCTGCCATGCTGCCATAAGATAAAGGTTTGTTGACTGTTGTTGCAAAAATTGGGCCCTCTTTGTATTGTAATAGTCTAAAAATAAAAGTGAAGTTCCTAGTGGAATCTGGTACTCTCTGGGCAGCCATTATGGTTTATAGCAACTGATGTCACAGAGATTTCTGAAATTATGCCTGTGTGTTGAACACCCAGAATTTTCAGGCTTTTTTCCATTTTAATCAAAACCAACTGTGTCATTTTTCTGTTCTCTCTCCCTTTTCCAACCAATATTTGGTTTCTGTTGCATGATTTATGAGTACCTGTTGTAGTCTTTTGTGTTGATAATGTTTACCCATCTGGGCTGTCTTAATTTTAGCCCAGCATAATGTGTCTTTTGGCCGGTTCGCTCTGTGCTGTTGGTCTCTGTTTCCTGAAATCAAAATGCGCAAGGAATTTAGCACCTGTGAAGTGATTCCAGAAGGAGGTAACATCAGTGAATCCATTACTTAACTCTTGTTGTTGTTGCAATAAAGTAATGCTTAAGATCAAGAAAAAGCTCAAACCCAACAATTTAACAGTCAGTAGGAGTAATTTAAAAGAATCAGGATTCACTTCTTGTTTAACATACCTAAAGAAACAAAGCTCCTTTCTTCTCATGAAGTTAAAACCATTTTCTCTATACATTTTTGTATTTTCCTCTTTGTAGTCTATGAGGAAGAATATTTACATTGAAGGGTGTTTTTCTGTTCTGTGAAAGTTCTGACTATACTAGAAAATAGAAGAAATTTATACAAAGATGGGGTGCACTCTAGAATACAAAAGAAGCTTTTTGCACTGAGATGTGAGTTCAGTGAGCTAAATTGCATTTAGAAGAAAAGAGCTTTATATATATCCCTTAATTCACAAATTTATCACAGGCTCAAAAATCATAAGATAAAGCACCCCTTCTTCTGTTTGAGTGCCATTGTGCGTCAGAAGTAATCGCTGATGATCTGGTTAAATGATGATGGATAAGTACCATCTGGAATTGTTTCTCAGATGGCAATTTTGCCTGTCTATATTGGGTTTGCATGGCAAGGTTTTGGTAGCGGGCGGGCTACAGGGGTGGCTTCAGTGCGAAGCTGCCAGAAGCTGCCCCTATGTCCGACAGAGCCAATGCCAGCCGGCTCCAAGACGGACCCGCCGCTGGCCAAGGCTGAGCCAGTCGGCAACAGTGGTAGTGCCTCTGGGATAACAGATGTAAGAACAGAAAAAAAAAAGTTGCTGGGGCACAGAAACTGCAACAAGAGAGGAGTGAGAACATGTAAGAGAAACAACCCTGCAGACCCACAGGTCAGTGAAGCAGGAGGGGGAGAGGTGCTGCAGGCACCGGAGCAGAGATTCCCCTGCAGCCCGTGGTGAAGACCATGGTGAGGCAGGCTGTCCCCCTGCAGCCCAGGGAGGTCCACGGTGGAGCAGATATCCACCTGCAGCCCGTGGAGGACCTTGGAGCGGGTGGATGCCCCCAAAGGAGGCTGTGACCCCGTGGGAAGCTGGTCCTGCAGACCTGTGGAGAGAGGAGCCCACGCTGGAGCAGGTTTTCTGGCAGGACTTGTGACCCCATGGGGGACCCATGCTGGAGCAGTCTGTGCCTGAAGGACTGCAGCCTGTGTAAGGGACCCACGCTGGAGCAGTTTGTGAAGAACTGCAGCCCATGGGAAGGACCCAGGTTGGAGAAGTTCGTGGAGGACTGTATCCCATGGGGTGGACCCCATGCTGGAGCAGGGGAAGAGAGCAAGGAGGAAGGAGCAGCAGGGACAGCGTGTGATAAACTGACCGCAACGCCCATTCCTGATACCCCTGCGCTGCTCAGCAGAAAGAGGTAGAGAAAATCTGGAGTGAAGCTGTGCCTGGGAGGAAGGGAGGTGTGGGGGGAAGGTGTTTTAAGATTTGGTTTTATTTCTCGTTATCCTACTCTGATTTGATTGGTAATAAATGAAATTAATTTCCCCAAATTGAGTCTCTTTTGCCTGTGACTATAATTGCTGAGTGATCTCCCTGTCCTTATCTCGACCCACAAGCCCTTCGTTGTATTTTCTCTCCCCTGTCCAGCTGAGGAGGGAGAGTGATAGAGTGGCTTTGGTGGGCACCTGCCGTCCAGACAGGGTCAACCCACTATACTGCCTTTCCTAGACTGTAAGGATTTTCTTCCCCACATTTGAAAGCTTTGATAGATGAAAAATGTACCTATAAATAATGTGAATTAGATTACACTAAAAAGTTGTATAAATAAAGAAAACTTACATAAGCACTTCCTTTACTCTTTACCTGTCATTCAGTTTAAATATGTAGAGCAGACTGACAACGCAGTTAGTGGAGAGCAGACGACTCTTTCTGGGAGAAACTCGAGGGAATGTGTTTTTTCTCCAGAGTTGCCCCCAGGTGACATCTCTTCAGTGGCTGAGCAAGGAGCCTTGAATCCCTTTGCTTGGTGTTCTTGCCCAGTTTTTAAAAAATAAACCAACCTCTTTTTGTAAGCATTTTAATGCTTCTTTAAAAAAAATCCCTGTATAAATTTTACATACTCTACATGTTCATTATATGTATAAATGGGATGGAAATAGGAAATATCTACAGAACTTATTGTGAGAGGACTCTCAGTATCTCTTCATTTTATCAGAGAAACAAACAGTAAGTCTGTGCTAGCAACTTTTTTGTCATTGTACTGTGGAAAAGATCTAAGAATTTTTGAATCCTAAATTGCTTTCTTTGAGGAGTTGGTTGCAGTACATAGTACTTGGTGTGTTAGCATATTTGGACACTATGTTTGTTTTATTTCTGGATTCATATAGATTATAAGTATGCTTATCCTTATTTGCCTTGTCTAATTTTTTACATCTTTGCTGTCTTCTAATAGACATCTGTAGAAATATCTTCACACTGATACGTTGTTTGGTTTTTTATTTAAAATGCCTTCTATTTATATAAGGTTAGACAGCTGGAAGGGAGTGCTGCGTGTTACTGGGGCTAACATGACTGAGTGTTTTATTGTATACCTAAAGAAGCAGATAGGTTGTATGATGAAACTGGTGACTAAACAGATTTAAAAATATTCTTGCTGTAATGATCTGAACCTGATTGATGATATGAACCTGATTGTTGATCTGTGCCTTTCCCAGAGATTTATAAAAATTCTAATTATACCATTCATATGAAAATATTCCATTTAAGACTCATCGTCATTTATATCAGATGCGCATTATCAAAAGATAAACATCTAGGATTACTTCTTTTTCAAAGCCAACAGGATGCATTAGCAAAACGTTTGATCATTTCTGACACTAAGTATTTTTAAAAAATGTAGTTCAATATTATGCATTAATTATCTTAAATATTAAGATGTGTGCACTGTTTTGTGCTTTTATCATCTGCTTTCAGTGTATGAAGCAGTAATAGCTTAATCATATCATAGTTACAGTTTATTCTTAAGAAATTAAGCAAATAATTCAAAACCAACTGTTAAAGTTGAGAAATTCAATAATTTTACAGTAGAAGCATCTTGGTTTACCCAGGATATGCAGGTAGATTTCAAAAGTCAAATTATATTAGCATAAAGTACGGTAGGAACAGTACATGCCTCCCAGTCCACTGTTCAAGGAAATACTACAAATCTTCCTAAATTTTATCGAGTAATTCAAATTGAGTCCCCTCTCCCTGTACCCAGCAAGTGTGTCTTGAGGATTCAGTACATGTCTTTTTCTCTAAATTTCTTCACTGCTTTGTCTTTCTCTATTCAGGTCATGGAGGTTGTGGGCAGTGATCCTCTTTACTGCTGTTGGTACATGTTTGGGGAATGCACATTCCTTATGAGCATAGCATGTAGAAAGAACCTTCGTTAGTGTCGGTCCTAAACATGAAACGTGCTACTTCATCCTCTTGTATCTTCTAATTTTTGTACAAAATCACAAGGACATAACATCTGCTCTTGTTTGTTGAACGGTCTCCCAGATGCTACTGGCACAACATAGGCATATAGGAATGATATCTGTGTGAGATTTTTGTTTGCTTGTTCTCTATCAATTTCCTTCCAGCTTTTGGTGCTTGATTGAACCGGTGTGTCATAGTGATTGGTACTTAGTGTCAGTTCACAGATCTGAAAAATACATTGCTGTAGCTCATTTTGTTCTTGCTCTGCTGAACCTGTCCAGTTCCTGCTCAGAATGGAGCAGAAAGGTTTTTTTCATATTGCTTTTACTTTTTCAGTGGATTAAGGGTTATTTAATACATATTTCTTCTCTGATGACATTTTTAAACTTTCCTATAGATAGTCACAACTTTGCTAGGTAAAAGTTTAAAGAGGTTGTGTGATTTTGTTAGTATGTAGAATGAGTTGTAGCTATTGTGCCTAAAGATTATGGCTATACAAATGTGCCAAATTAGAAAATTTATTCTTCCTAAAATAAATTATTCCCATGAATGCTAAGCTTAGACCACTTCTGTGTTTTAATAATGTTTAAGAGCTTGCTGATAACATCTAATATCTTTACTGAATTCTGAGAAATGTGTCTTGTCACAGTACGTATTCAATTTCAGAAAGTAAATTTGTTTGAGGACAGATATGGGCAAGTATCAGTTAGTTCTCATTAAGTAATTCTGACTGGGCTCAACTACCCTCTGCCAACCCATGTCACATGCAGGTGCAAGAAGCACGGTAGCAGGAGAGTCATCACAACAAAAACTGTTTTCTCTTTTATAAACAATTAGGAGAAAATACATTTGGTACATTTGTAGAGCTTTAGATTTTGGAATGATTTTGATGACTTCGCGTGTCTTACTTCTCAGGTTGATTTGGCTGCCTAACGTTTGGTAGGTGGGTATAAGGCAAGGGAGTGAAGACTGCACTTCTTTCCTGAGGAAAGAATAAGGAATATAAATAAAACAGACTTTTGCAAGATAGGATTTAAAACTCAAAGTAAACCTCTGTTTTATTTATTTTGAAGGATCTGAGGATAGAGTTGTCGTCTTCCCGTATTCAGTTCAAAGAAAAGTATTGAAAACATTAGCCTGTTTTTTCTTGTGTTTTGAATTCAGCTGACATTTTCATATTTCTTACAACAAAACATTTTTCGGCTTTAATGATTAATTCAAATTCAGTTCTGAAGGTAGTACTTCCTTATGAGTAAATAAAATAATATAGTATGGACAAGAATGAAAATGTTGTGTTTTATTTTATAATGAAAACTGAACATGTCATGTATCTGTGAGGAAAGAAATCATGCTTTCTGCCCTACACAGCACATAACGACTGTTCAGCATGAAGTATCAGAAATGAATTTCAAGTAGTGCTTACAGCTTATGAAGCAAAAGCAGATACAAAATCGGTAAGACTCAGTTGTCATTATTTCTGAAATGAGAGTTATTTTCATCTAACTTTTGCTGTGGTACTTACAACCTCATGAATGTAAATACTGGAGATCAAGGATTCCACTTAGGAGAATAAAAGCTTAGATGACTAAATGAGCATACTGCAAATAGGTATACAATTTCGCTGAAATTTTGCTAAATAGATATATTAATAGCAAACAAGGGCACTCCATTGCAATTCCAAGTAATCCAGTGACACCTTGAGTAATCAACCCTAATGTTTAGCTAGTCAGTTCTGGAGTTGAACCAATACCATGGCATCTAAATGAGCAAACATGAAAGTGACCTTACAGAAAATGAATGGTCAAGGATGTTGACATACACTTTGTAAGCAGTAAAGCATTTACTTCTGAAAATGTTTGTTGGGTTTTTTTGTTTGTTTGGTTGGGGTTTTTTGTTTTTTTTTTCTTTTTTAGAAGTAACTTATTAGGCTGAAAAGGCAAAATTTGGACAGTGACTTGTTAACTGGAGAAAAGCTCTTCCAGTTCTGGTGATGACCATGGGAAGCTTTCCACTTCTGTTATGTGTTTTCACACTCGCTTAACTTTTAAACCATGAAATACTGTGCAGAGAAGAAGCAGGAACTAATGGCAGGAATGCCAGACATTTTGACAAGTATAGCGAAAGCGGAGCAAAAGTGCCTACAATACCTATTTCTTTCCTTATTTTTCTTAGTTTTTAAAATGGACGATTAACACTAAACACAGGTAAGCACTTCTAAGTGGTACATAGAATGTAAGTACAGCTGCAGATGCAGTTATTTAAAGAATGGGATGGAGCTGGCTTCCCAGTCTCGTCCATGCCAGATTAGGAAGTGGCCTTCCTTGGAGAAGAGAATTAGGAATGTATCTTCTAAAAGAGAAAGGAAAACTAAATCCAGATTTCTTTCTTATAGACAGCAAGAGCTTGCAGTGGGTGTAACCCCCCCCCCCCCCCCCCCCGCTCTGAAGTAAAAGCGATGAGCAAAGATGTAATGACATAGATTTTTATTCTTTGCCAGATTTTGACTTTCTACTAAAAGCTGTGGTAAAGCTGCCAGTATATTATTGTAATTTGATTAAGACAATATGAGCTCCCTGTTACTTAACATATATTTATGTCATTTTAGGTTTGTCCCAGTGATTTTTATGAGTATCTCTGAGTTACAAAGGAATAAAAAGTCTGGAGTAAAGAATCTATAATTTTCTCCAAACATGGAACATAACTTTAGGGTGTTTGACAAAGAACACAATATAATGGGTCTCTAGTCCAAACAAGATGTTTATGTATTGTAAAAATAATTACAAACACGTAGGTTGAGTTTTCATTGAAGTATTCTCAATATATTGCATTATGTGCTCTTCTGTGCCTGTGATCACAAAAATGAACTTACACATCTAATAAGTTTGAGTAGTTAGAGTGAAATCGTGAAGTTGTTCCTGATTTTGTTCATGATATCAAAAGTAGTTCTGTGGGTGTGTTTTGGTGTGTTTGAGTGGGAGGGGAGAAAATATTTAGCATTTTTCTTTCTGTCTTTTTTTTTCTCCTTACAAATAATTTGTGGTCAGTGGAACCCAGCAAGCAGTCTCTTTTTCCTCCAGATGGTTGTGACATTTGAGTAAACCTTGGAGGATTAAAGGCACTCTAGTGAGCACTCACTGTAAACTCCTGACGCAACATGACAGTCCTAATCTGGGTTCTGGGCTGATTAGATGGTAAGAGCTCAAAGGGTGGGGTGGGGGGTGGTGAGAGGAAATCCAACTGTGCAATAACCATTTATGCTGATGAAAGACACTAAAAAAAGCCCTGTATCCTAAATTTAGACTAAAGATTCAGTATAGGTACAAACTTATGCAAGCTAAGTTTTCAAGTATAATAATTAAATGACTGGCTGTAAAATAACTTCAGTTTGTGTAAAGCTTTTCTGTGTGTGCCTGAATGAGCACAGCTTGATGCAAATGTCTTTTCTGTATATTAAAGACGGTTTGCAAACAATCTAAATAGTTAAATGATGGTAGAAAATACAGAAATTGATCTGAATGAAACTCTTAAATCTGATCATGCTTCATCACCATCTGCTGTAATAGGATAATAGAAAGGTAGAGAAAGATGTATTCTACCTTTATTTGGAATAAAGCAAAAAAATGAATATTTTACATTTGTTATGCAAGGAGAACTTGTTTGCATAATGGGAAACTCATCAGAAATTATGCTCTTTATTGCTCAGTATGATTCTAAAGGGCTAAGACAAATATTTGATAAATTATTATTTTGATTTGATTAAAATAAGAAAATAGGGTTTAAAATTACTTGACTTTTTTTTTCCCTCCTGAAATTTTAAAAGAACTATATTGAACTTTGAAAAAATTGTATGGCAACAGGTGTAATTATTCAGCATTACACATGTCTTAATTTATTTGTTTTGGCTGAATAAATGTTAAATTGTCCTGCTCAACACCTCTCCTGGTACAAGAACAATGCTTCAACCGTGGCTTGTAAATTGGCCTCACTTATCTATAGATTATTTTTACTGCACGGCAACTGAGTAATTTGTTCCTTTATGCTTTTTCTAAGTCTATCAGAGCATGACAGACAGTCCAGTATTTTGTTTTCAAAGGGGAATCAGTGATATTTTTAGTTTTACAATCTCTACCTTTCCCAACTCTTTTTTTTTTTTTTTTTTTGTCTGTCGTCTTCTTCTTTCAAGGTATTTTAGCACTCTGGAAAAAGGTACCACAAAAATACCTGCTGAAAACAGGAAATATACTTGATGATTCATTCTTGCAAATGTAATTCCATTGGCATTGTAGAAAGTAAACTATGCTGTTTAATGCCAAGTATGAAACTAATGGTAGTACCAAACATATTGCAAATTTTCAGTTATTTGTTTGGTATTGCAATATTCTGTGTTCCTGCAAAGCTCAAAAAATCCTTAATTATGGTTGGGTATTTGCTAAAAAGGAAATCAGTTGTATAGAACCTGCGAGAGTTCAAAGGAAGTCAGGTCAGATTAATTTATTTAATGAAATCTTCTAAATTATTTCTCTACATACTGAATTCCTTTTACAAACTTTTCAATTAAAACATCAGGCTGCTTTTAGAAAGAAAGAAACAAGCTTTAAGGCTTATGCAAATTGATCATAAATGCTAACGGTAGAAAACTGTAGGATTTCCTATCAGGTTGCTCCACGTAACATAAACAATTTGAATGCAGTGTTTAAAAGGAAATGCTTTCTAGCAGTTTCGTTAAAAACATGACTGTAAGAAATAATAGTAATTTAAAAAAAATTCACCATACTCTTAATTCTTCTACCTATCTTGCAACTTCAGCACCACTGAGTAGCTGTCTGGCATCCAGGTTGCATCTCTTCAGAACCACCACCAATTCACACAGATGTGTGGGCTGTATTTCTTAGATTTTGAGAAATCCTCTGTAAGCATGAGATAAGAATGTGAAAAAGACCAAGCCTGACCTACCTTAAAATGTCCCAGCAAGGATCTAAATTAGAGCTTTAAGGGGTTGAACTGGTAATGCGTTGTGAGACTGGCAATTTCACAACACCTAGTTATCTTTGCTGTATGTCAGGGCTGCGCACAGATCAAAACTCCAAATGTATTAGAAATATTACAGTACGAAGTTTTGTGCTTTTAAGCAATGCTTTTTAATCCTTTTCCTATATTCTGCAAGAATTGGAGTTAAAACAGTGCCAAAAATTAGTCAATGTGCACAGCCCTCTGCTCACCCCATTCCCAGGTTTGTTTTTCTTTTATTTTTTATCCTATTTAACGTAGCCTGTATTTATAGCCGCTGGTGGTGGGAATACAATGGTGTTGCTGCAGGCTTCCCTTTAATGGATCCTTGCCAAAGATACCCATTGTTCTCCTTGCTTGAGGCTGCTCAACTGTGCAAGGTTGCTTGGAAACCCTCTACTGAGTAAAACCTTCCAGTCACTTTCCTTTACCTCCCAAGTCATACCAGTGCTTAGGGATTCAGAGGAGGATCACAGTCAATGTGGTTGCTTTTTATGACCTTTTTGATGCTAAACCAATGACCTCTTAAATGCAGCAGTGTAGCTGCATACTGTAGCTTGCACAACTACCTAGCTAAAAAACAAACACCGCACCAGCCAGGAGGTAGCGTCATCGCATGCCCACAAAGGCAGTTAGCTGATGATTTGAAAAATCCTGGAATAAGGAAGAAGCCTAACTAGAAGGTTCTGCTTTAGGTAATACCATTGGGAAAAGCGTTACCTTTAGGTTGTGCTGTGGTGGTTTGTCTTGCATGGTGTGTAATTAATACTAAAACAACATAGCCTGGCTCCAGTGCTCAATATACCTAGGTTTTCCCTAACATGCACTTCCTTTTATCTTGCTGTTTCCTTTTCTCACATTGCAGAAATCAATTGTATTTGATACAGCATTTCAGAGCGAATCAGTCATTATTATCTTGAGCAAGCTGGTCAACAGGACAAATCAAATCCCATGCTTATTTATAACATTTAATTTGACCCACCTTTCTAAATAAGTCATCCAAATAATCTCACTTGCTCTTTGTCTGTTATGTTAAACCAATGACTGTTTTCAGCAACTAGTACACTAAATCTTTTCAGTTGGTTTATAAGCATGTCATTTGTATACATGATAAATGCTGAGGCATGCCATCTGAGCATGGATGGCTTCTTGGTAGTAGGTATCCCCTTAATATGAAGAATACAAATAGTCTGTTGTAATATTATTAGGTGAAACATTGGCTGGTATTGTATTTTCTTGCTGGGGAATTGAATATTGCCATCGCTGTTCTCCAAGTCGCACGAGCTGAAGACCTGTAGAAAAAAAAGATTGCTGTTCCTACATGATAATTTAATCTGTTTTCTATTCTGATGGTTTTCAGTTCTCTCTCTGCCACTATTTTGAGTTAGTGATTTAAGTATTAGATTATAAATATACAAGTATACATTGTCCTGTGTATCAGGATGTCACTTCTGACTCGGCTCCATGAGGTTTCAGGAATAATTCCGTGCTGGCACAGAGCTCAGGATATTTCAGTTTCTTTGGAATCTATTTGCCCTGTGCCTTTCTCTTCTTCCTGACACCCAACCTTCTCCTTTCCTCTTAAGGCTAAACCTTTACTGATCTAAGTGGCAAATATATATTTGTTATGCATCCCTAATCTTAATATTTTAGGAACACTATATGATGCTGTGCCTTGAGTTCTGAAATTACAAAAAGATGAGTAACACTTGAAGGATTGCAACTAAAGGATAAATTACATGTATTGCCTCTTTTCACATGCACCCAACCTTTTAATTAGTTCACAGAAGCAAAGGGATTGCTCTAAGAAATTAAGTCCAGTTGTAAAGATACAATAGCAAGTTGGACTGAAACAGTAAGACTTCTCCAGGATCTGAAAGAAGAGAGAGCAGAGTGACTGAGACTTCCTAGCCTGGTTATAAGCACTGCATGAAATGAGAGAGATAACCAGACTTAGGATGTGCTTGTTTCTTTCCATCATCCCTAACAGAATAATGCTTGTGACTTGGGGTTGCTAACCCCCAAGTTTACACAGTTACATGTAAGGTCTAGTTATATGTAAGCCAATAACTATATAACAGAGAAACAAAAGATTTTTTAAAATGTTAGAATAAAAAAAAAGATACAGCATAGCTACCTGTCCAACTGCTCATCTGCTGGAAACTTTGTCCTGCAGTTCCTCTTTGATGCAATTTAATAAAATATATGGGGGTCCATAAGGAGAGCAGCTTCAGCCTTGCTACAGAATGAGATTCACAGCTGTTGTATCAAATACTTCTAACTTCTCAAATCAAAAGGCTGTCTTGTAAGAATATCTTTTGTGTCAGTAAGAATCCCAAAGTGATTTTGTTATCTACTGCCTGGGAGATTGCCTGGAGCATAGCTCCAGGTTACCAGGATAACCAGCAATTTCTGTAAATGTGTATGGATAAAATGCCATTCTCTGTTTTTTCTTCTTCTTCTTTTTTAATTCTGCTAAATTTGAATGTAGTTTTTAGTGTCATTAGTCTATAACTGTAGTAGCAGCTTAGTATTTTGTTTTGCTATAGATAAAACCATATTTACAAAATCTTTACACAAGTCCTTTAACTGTTCTTTTAGGCACTGTGAAAATAATAACTTATCATTGTAGTGTATTAGACAACTCTGTGAATAGAGCAGGTTGTTCTCAGCTGGAGCAACTATGACATTGTAAAACTTGGGTCCTCTTTGTTCTTATGTGGAGCCTGTTAGAGTCCTAAAAGGTCACCTATTTCTCTCTGCTTGTTTTGTATATTTATAGGATGTAACCCTGTTTAGTTCAATATCTAAATGAGCCTCTTAATAATTTTTTTTTTTTCCTGAATTAGTTGGATAATATGGAGTGCAGGAAAACAGTGTGAGCAAACTCAGTTTTGGATTTGGTCACTCCAGCTGCATGCACCCACAGATGCTAAATGCAGCTTAATACAGAAAATGTATAACTAGTTCTCGGACCCAGAAACCATCGTGGAGAAGCTGGGCTAAATGGGGCAAGATCCACTCTGTTACTGGAAATGAAGGGCTTACTCTTGCGGGGGAAAAAAGAAAACTACACCTGAAATGCAGACACAGCAGGGTTTATTGGGAGTGGGAAATATGAACTGCAGGCACCGTGTGGAAGCTCCATTTGCTGTACTTCTATTGCTGCTTTGGAGGCTGTGCAGAGAAGAACTGTAGTGAATACAGTATAGGACAAAGACTGTAGTATATTTCTATCAGTCCAATAGGATTAGTTGTTCAACAAAGTTATGGAGGTTGGACCATTAGTTGCCTTGAAAATAGAAAATTTAGTGGAGAATGGGCAAGGAATTTTGAAAGATTGTCAAGGAGCAGTGAGGTTAATGTATGTGTACTGTTTGCACTAGTTTGCACAAGGGAGATAATGCTGTTAACATAAATTACACAGAAGACATGAAATTAGGGGAAATAATTGTTGCAGAGGATTATATGATTCAACAAGGAAACTTGAAGAATTCTTGATCTCAAAACATAGCTAAATATGCCTCTAAATTTGAGGGAGTTAAGAAATATTTATGGAAAATCGGAAATAGAAAATAAATTTCTTGCAGTAGATAATTAAGGTGTTATAGATTATTGCTTTGCAAAACAGTTTTTTTTCTCAAAAAAGTATTCTTGCATTAAATCTACTTCTGTTAAAATGAAATTTGTTTTCACAAATATTTGTTGCCTTAATACCATTTTATTTAAAAGTCTTTGGAAAGCTAAATAAAAGAATATAGTTGCAGTTTTTTGCAGCAACTTTTTCTATCTTAGTGTTTGGTTGGCTTTTTAGCTTTTCTTAGTGTTTTTCCCACCCCCGAAAAACCAGTCTGTGAGAAGAGTTGAGCTGTACACCTGATTTTTCCCAAAAAACCTAACTTCCAGAATAAATACAATACAGGAAACTAGCTGTATTTGGACTTTTGTATAAACCCAACAATTGTGATATTCTGTATCAAAATGGCATATCTTCCTGCCAGAGTCACTCAAAACATTATAGACTATGTGCATACATAAAGTATCTTTGTTCAAGAGAATTCACTCTTAGAGACAAGCAAGAACTGAAAGAGGGGGAGAAGATGTCCAGACCTTTAATCAACCCGACCCATTGTATACGTTGTCAGTCTTGAACTAACTGTCAGGGTTCAGGATCTATTTTTGTTATTATGAATTACTAAAAGAGTATCTGGAAGGACTTGATAGTATAAGCAGCTTAGACTAATACATTCAGTATCAAAGACTTCACCCCAGAATTTAGTGATGCCCCATGTGAGAAGAGGAGAACGTTTCTTGTGCATCTACAAGAGAGGCGAGATGGTGCATTGAGACCAAGGTACAACTGAGAGAGGACTGGTACAGGAGGAAAGCTGAGAAGGACCTTTACATGTGAGAGTATAGGAGAACACAATGAAAGAAGTCTGAGAGTCAGAAAGAATGACAGTATATATAAGAGGAACAATATTAAGGAACTAGGGATTAGAAAAAGGAGGTAATAGAGCCAACCCCGTGAGTACTGGGAGGGGAAGTACTATTTTGTGTTGAGAGTTGAGTCACTCCTTGTGACTTCCAAAAAGGAAACTATAGTTTCCAATGCCCAGACTCACACTTTGAACATTGTTTCTCTTTATTGCTTTGTACGCATACGTGTAAACACATAAGAATAAAAGCAGCACGTCTGTGTAAAAATACAAGAAAATCTCTCTTCTTGCCCTGCTGTGTGGCATAGGAATGAAGGCCTGTTTACAAGATAAAACAGTATTTTAAGGTGGTCTTTTTCAGTCATAACTTAGTCATTACCCTAAAAATATCTTGGCATTGCGTGATTGTTTTCAGCTATGATCTCATACACCTTAGGTCTTTTATTTTAAAAACTTGCTTCTATAATTCTCATGGTAATGGGTAATATATTATATGATCACATATATGTGTTCCTGAGTTTCCTTAAGAATTTCCTGTCATAACGGTTTTTTAGTTCTCTGGCATTAGGTCTTAAATGACATATAGTCCCTAGATGAATTTACTTTTATTGTCAAATACAACCTTTAAGCAGTACTGTATATATTTATACAAGCCAACTTTGTTTCTGATTCTCTATCAAGACATAGTAGTTTTAACAATGTGCAAGGAGGCTTCAATCACACTTTATTAACACTTGTGAAATTCTCACATGGTATGTGCTTCATGGCATCCACAGACAAGCTCGGAGTCCAGCAGGAATAGGTATGTAATGATCTTCAGTTGAAGAAGTACAAGTAGACATGAGCAGATTTCAGTCCTTCAGCAAAGATTGGAACAAGCATCAGGGTCATTGCCCTGAGCACAGAGAGGTCTGTCAGTAGGAGTCTAATGTTTCAGTAAATGTCCTGTTGCACTGATGTTACACAAGGTCTTATTCCATTGACTCCAATGGGATTACCAGAGCGTGCCAAGGTATCACCCAGAACAAAAAAAAAGTAAAATCTGGCAACAATAAATACAGCAATACTTTGAACAAAACATTTAATAATTTTCTTACGTAGAGCAAAAAATCTGCCCAAAACAAATCCACTGTAGTTTTGTAAACAGAAGTGAAATCACTGATAGTTCATTCAAAAAAAAAAAAAATTGCTCATTTTTTTGTCAGTTAAGAAGGAAAAGCTGGAATATTTTAGCACTGAAAACAGAAAACTGCAGTTAGTGTATTTTTTTTCTTCCCATACACATATCCTTGCCAACATTAAGTAATTCCACCCAGTCTACCTCTGTTTTCCTTGCTGTTGAATTTACTAGTGAGCTTGACCTGCACTACTAGTTTGAATTCTAAATGGATACGTCTCACATCCTTGTGTGATAGAATAGGATTAGTATGAACGCTATGGGGGAAAAAAATGACATATGAAAGTATCAAACTATCACCAAAAAAAATCAGATGGAATAATGTATGGATTTCATTTCAGAAATACAGTCTTCTAAACCATAGGTTATTCATTATGAATTTGAAATCTTTGTGCAAAAAAAATGAGTCACTCTGCACCCAAAACCATAAGAGTTTCTAAACTGTTATGTGAGAAGAAGAGTTTAAAGGAAGGCAATAATAACTCTGTATAGTTATGAATTAAGTTACATTAAAGCTCTGTTTTTAAAATACAACTGCAGTTACAGAGTCATTGTGTGCCAAATTAAAAGGTTCATTTTTAACTGGAGTAATAGATGTCGAAGGCCAGATCAAAGAATTGTCATTAAGTATAACTGTATTCAGAGACCAGAATTTATGAAGTGATTCCTGAATTAAACTGTATTTTCTACTTAAGTGAGATAAAGCAGTAGAAATGGGCCAAGATAAGAGTTTTCGATTAGCCTCCTTGTCTTTTTGTCCAAACGAAGAGAAAAGCCAGTGTGTGCTTTTAGGGCTGGGAAGTAGTAGTTAAATGTGCACCACTCCTTGAAACTGTTTCTGCTCTCTAAGCCTCCATTGTCTGAAACAGTGGGAAGCAACATTCTCAGCAATCAAAAGATGCAAGGGGAAAAAAGTAATCTACATTAATATAGATTCCAAACGGCACTGAATAAAAACTGAGCTATGATTTTGCTCTTGGATTTAGCCTCCATTAGCTTGAGCCTATTTGGATTTTTTAATCTTGTACTTCTGTTTTTAATGTCAGCTTTGGTATGGTGTAGAAGCTTTCTGATGGAGATTTGTTGGAAAAAATGTCTTTAAATGCATGTGAATGTAAAACAACTAGACAATGGATATTATGAGCACTGAAATGAAGTGAAACTTTGTGGATAGCTGTTGCTCAGATGTCTCATATGAGTATGAAATGTTCCGCTTAAAAATAAAAGGAAATCTTTAGGATTAAGTTTTTTATTAAGTGTGAGAGAAATATTAGAGAACTATTAGCTGTACAGACTAAACAACTGTGATACTATAAAACAGAATCCAATATGTGTGGTAATTTTTTTATATTGTAAAACACTTGCATAATGTGTAACATACTCTGTAGGTTTAAAAAAAATGGAAAAAATATGTAATCTGCCAGTCTGCACAAAGAAAATGAGGAAAGAATTGGGGTCCTATATGTACCACCATTGCTTAGATTTTATGCTAGCAAAGAAAATAAACTTGGAAGAATTTGTGTCTGCTTTTCTTAATTTTGTTTTGTTTTTCTCTTGAGTTTTAGTTGTGTCCCAGAGTGATGAGTAAAATTGGGGCCACCTGTTTTCCACTGGGCCCTTTTTAGTTTCTGTAAGTTCGTAATACAACATGCAAGTATTCCTGTCAGAGTTATTTGGGAAAGCTGTTGTGAGTTAATAAAAATTAAATAAATGGAATAACAAACCGCTGTTCTTTCTAGGTGGCAAGGAACTACAAAAATGGCTGCTTTGTGGTGGAAACCAGTGGTGTTTCAGGAAGAAACTTGTTCAGTGGCATACAAAAGATTCAGGGTGTTTTAAAAATTCTATCAAAGTATGTTGTTTTACTGACCTGGATTCGTTTGCTCTTATGTTGCCAAGGGTGTAATGTGAAGTTCTCAGCCTCTGTAACTTGCTGCCGAAGCGTCAAGATTTGAGAATTAGGGTATTGCCTGGGGGGGAGGTTTGGAATCCCCCATCCAGAATCTCACACTGGGTGTTTGAGTGGCTGAAGACAATGGGGTATATTTTGGGGTGATGTCGGGGAGAAACAGTTGGCTGTTTGCGAATGCTGTTGGACTGGACAGATAACATTCAAAGGACTCCTGGTATGTCATGTGGCAGTTTGTGTTTCCTGGCTATTTGAGCTGCAAGTGGGTGCAGGAAAACGCTTTCCTTGGCACTCTGCGGCATGGGTTGTAGGCTTCTCCTGCTCGACCTAGTGAAGAAACAACTTTCTCATCTCCTGAAGCCTCCATAAAAAAGGCAGTCTACTACAAAATCACTCATGAAAAGGAAGAACTCGGTCTGCTTCCAGGAAGTTTAAATGACCTATGCAAGAATTCATGTAGGACCATATCTTTATTGAAAAATTAAGGGTATGTAAATCAAAATTGTTGAAAAGAGTTTTTGGTAGTCTGAAACACAAACCTTTCTCTTGAGGAAATAAAAAGGAGGAAGAGTCATGTGCATATAATGTTTATGTGAGGAACACCAAGTCAGCCGCATGCATGTCTTTTGCTTTACATTTTGCAGGGTATTTCTATTCCCTGGGCATCACTTTCAAATGAAAGAAAGAAACTCGAGTCAGGTAGTGCTACTCTGTCACAAACATGGGGAGGAGAGGGGAGGGGAAGAAGATTAAAGGTAGAAAAAAGATAACTTACTGTGAGTTGAGAGAATATATTTTTCCTAAAGTTACGAATAACATCACCATCAGTGGTATGATACAAAACTTTCCTGAAATTTCAATGAAAGTTTGAGTTACCCATTGTCATGGTTTAACCCCAGCCACCAACTAAGCACCACACAGCCGCTTGCTCACTTCTCCCCCACCCAGTGGGATGGGAGAGAGAATCAGAAGGAAAAAGGTAAAACTCGTTGGTTGAGATAAGAACAGTTTAATAGAACAGAAAGGAAGAATCTAATAATGATAATAACAACAATAATAAAATGACAATACTAATAAAAGGATTGGAATATACAAAACAAGTGGTGCACAGTGCAATTGGTCACCATTTGCTGACCTATGCCCAGTTAGTTCCCAAGTAGCGATCCCTGCCAGCCCCACTCCCCCCAGTTTATATACTAGACGTGATGTCACAATGTATGGAATATCCCTTTGGCCAGTTGGGGTCAGCTGCCCTGGCTGTGTCCCCTCATAACTTCTTGTGCCCGTCCAGCCTTCTTGCTGGCTGGGCATGAGAAGCTGAAAAATCCTTGACTTTAGTCTAAACATTACTTAGCAACAACTGAAAACATCAGTGTGTTATCAGCATTCTTCTCATACTGAATCCAAACCACAACATTATACCAGCTACTAGGAAGAAAATTAACTCTATCCCAGCCAAAACCAGGACACCCATCAAAACCACTCAAATATTATTTTAAATAAAGCTGGGTTTAGTTTAAAGTAATACTTTTGAAAATTATTTTTAAATTCAAACTTTACCTTATGGGGTTTCTTGCAGTTTTTGTTGCTATTCTGTCCTACAGTTGTCATTCCTTGGAGGATCATAGTTTCTGTAATGCTGTAGAATCACAGAATGGTTTGGGTTGGAAGGGACCTTTAAAGTTCATCTAGTCCAACCCCCCTGCCATGGGCAGGGACATCTTTCACTAGACCAGGTTGCTCAAAGGCCCATCCAACCTGACTTTGAATACTTCCAATGACAAGGCATCTGCAACTTCTCTGGGCAACCTGTTCCAGTGCCTCACCACGCTCCTCATAAAAAAATTTCTTCCTTATATCCAATCTAAATCTACCCTTTTTCAGTTTAAAACCGTTACCCCTTGTCCTGTCACTACAGGCCTTTGTAAAAAGTGTCTTCTCCATCTTTCTTATAAACCCCCTTTTGATTAGTCTTTGCATCAGATGAGATATGGGACATTGTGGCAGCTGCAGCCTAACTAATAGAAATTGCTGAGGTACCAGCTTCAGCCAGTTGGTGTATTTCACTCATTTCTGTTCATGACACCATTTTCTGTCCATGAGTAATGGCAAGTAGATAGTTGAAGGAAATTATCTTGGCCTCAGCATTGGATGTTGCAATTAGCCATTCATGAAAAAAATCACAGATTGGAAAGAAATTAATTTCTGCATGTTGAAATAAAGGACTTGGCAAATGTTCAATAACTGGGAACATTAGAATACTTCTGAAGCGTTTTCAGATTTTTTTCAATTCTGAAGTTCTACCTAAACATGAATGTGAAGATGTAAAAAGTGTTGAAATGTCAAAATTTTCTGTAACATGGAAAACTTCCATTTTGTTCTCTTTCGTACATCACTGTTCAATTTGCTTTTCTTTCAGGTACATTTTTGCACTTACAAATTACAGTGAAACATTTCAAAAAAGCCAATGGTCATCTTTAAAATTCATACTAATTCTCATTTTGGTGATAAATGGTATTTTAAAAATAGCATCTTCAGTTAATGCTAAAATATAAAAATCTGTTTTCATTGATACTTATGATCACACCCTATTTCACTGAAAATTTTGGTTCCATTTTTACTTAAGTTTTAATTAGGCATACAGGCTTTTTGTTGCCTTTTTTTTTTTTGATGGGGAGAAGAATTGGTCAACTAATGTTTTATTCAATGGATTAATCTGGGGATTGCAAGAAATATGACTAGCATTGGTGAAGAGTGATTTTTAGTTTCACAAATCCTTACAGACGTGTATCTATGTATGGCTGGTGACTAAAAATTCTTCGCTTTCTCAGTGAAGTATTGTCACTTCCCACAATTTTCCTCCCATCTTTTCTGGTGAATTTACAGAGGGGTTTTATGGAAGTAGCTGAGGTAACAGTTACAGGGTGAGATCCAGTTGCCTGTGCCATACTGTATTTAGACAATAAGACATCTTTATCTGCTGTTAGGCAGTAAGTAATTATTTGTACTGAAAGTTGTGCATGACAAGGGACATTGTACCTCCTGCGAAGGTAATAAGGGAAGTATCAGTTATACTTATTTATATGAGCTGAAGCTGACTTTAAGCAAGAAATTGCTTAGACTGTCTCCCTCTACTCTTGAAATCTTCCAAGCTTTTATATTTTTATATTTAAGTATTTGTGGTTTATTTTTTCATATTATAGATAATAGAAAACACCTCTTGAGAGAATTTTAGGGCACTTTTAAAATTTTCTGGTTCCTTCTCAAATTTGGCTGCTGCTAAATCAGCTGTGAGAATTCGTTGCATTAAGACCTAACTTTCTTTACTGATTTAAAAAAATAATAGCAATAAATATCCATGATCTTAAATGTGTTAAACTTATTACACAATTCAGTAGGATTAGTGCATCAGAACTCAAATATTTAAGGAAATGCTGTTCCTGCGGGTTATAAACAAGACCCTCTGGTCATTAATGCACTCTAGGTATATTCTTTCATCTGCCTTTAAAAGTAGATGTAAAACTTCTGTTTAGTCTAGATGAGCGGTAGGTAACACCTGATATAAAGGTGTGGTTGTTGGTTTTTTTTCTTCTTACCACTTTTCTCTAGTTGAATAGTACTGTCTTTGTTTCTATATGTGCAGGGCCCTGAACAGCTCTGGGAACCAGTAAAATTAGTGGTCTTCAAGTGTGGTTGCATGAAGACCCATAGATGTCAAAGTCCTAGTGAAATCAAATAAAAGTTTCATAACTAAGTGGTTTTGTACTTTGCAACCGAATTTAATTGCTGGATTGGAAAAGCAAGGTCCCATGAAGCCTAAGGAACAGAGTTGTTCTCTGCAATGAAGGTATCTGATTTAGAGCTATTGATGTAAGCTCCCTTTAAGTCAATTGAGAGAAAAAGGACTCAAAGATATACATGAGTAATGGGTATAATTTGTCTGATACTGAGAAAACCTGAAATTGTTTTGATCATTTGCATCCCATAAATTTTTGTTGCTCTCTGACTATAGAAGAAGCACAGATTAATTACCCTGTGGAAGTCCACATTACATACACTGGAAGCTCAGTGAGATACCTTTGCTGCTCCCTTGTTTTCATAACTAAACATCCTATTGAACTTAGATGTCATATTTCCCTCTATAAATATTTGTAGGAGTTTTTTTTCTGTTCTGACATGCAACTCAGTTTCTGTATAAACGTGATTTTTTTTGTTTGTTTTAAACTTTTCTCTTTGGAATGTATAAAAAGTGCACAGTCTTAATACTTCCTTGTTTTGCTTCCTGAAGAGAATAAAAACCACTTCAGAAAAAGAAGGTTTATAGATGAATCAGTATTGAGTGCAGAAAATTAGAGTCCACCTAGGAAGAGAAAAAGAGGGATGATACACAGTTGTTGATGTCATGGTAAAAATACCATCTAGTATAGCACACACAAAGAGCTCACTGGAGCATTCAGGTATAAAGAGCTAGTCTGAATGCCTGTTAGAGGACTAAGTACTGCTGCCTTTGGGATATTTAATACATGCCTTGCATTTTCTCATTTCAGCAGTTCATATGAGCTATATCTAACCCTTAGGGTTTAAAGAGGGGAGGTTCATTCTAACTATCAAGTTTGAAGATTAACAGTCTTTTGAATTAGTGGATATCCTGAATGCCTTTGCCTTTATATGAGGTGTTTTTATTGCTCCATAGTTAAAGTTCCACTTGGTTGCATAAGTGATTAATTTACTTAATCAGCTCTTAGTTCAGTGCTCTATACATTGTGCCAACAAAATCCAGTTTTCTTTAACCCTAATGTTTTTTCTGTTCCATTTCATGGCTATTGTATGTTAATTTTTCTTATTGATATTTTCCAAAACATTTTTTTTTTGTTAAGGGATTCATACCTGTTAACTAGCAAACGCCTTCGCCAGCAATTCTGAGAAGGGAGGAAGGTTTGGGAGTGGTGATTGACTTTTTGTTACATCTTTACCTAGTCATCATCGAGCTGCTCAACAGTGAGTGGGTCGATGCTGTTGATAAAGAGCTTACTGAGGCTAGACACATTCATTTCATCCTTTTGCGCTTCTGAACACTGTAATGGGGCCAGGAGGCTATTTCATGGGAGCTTGCTCTGCAAGAGGTTTAGGCTGCTTCTGCTTTTGAAGACTGGTTTCGGGAGAAACAAAAAGAGATAACTACTTTTTTTTTTTTTTTTTTTTTTCCTCGCATCCCAGCTCCTTTGTAAGTGATCTTTCTGTCCTGGCAAAACTTAATGCTCATGATTCACAGAGACCCAGAATAGAATCAGCAAAAGAGACAGCAAGTGGCCTTCTAAATCTAAAATGACATTGCATGTTTGCAATTCACAGACGGTTCAGAAGCAAATAATCTTAGAAGTATAATAACCTGTGCTTTAAACAGTTACAAGTCATATTAGACAGTGGTCAGTGGTGGGTACTACCTACCAAATCCTAGCTGAGAACGTCTTACCTTGTTCATTAAACACCAAAAAATCAGTGATGATCACAACCTGATTTTCATTTCATTGATAACTGAGGATGGTGATAAGCTACAGCTGCTAAAAATAGGCATTTTTACTCTGCAAGTACAGATTACTTGCATCTAAGGTTTTTAGTACTTTGCTGAGGAGCTGTGTTGCTTTTGGGTACATCATGAAACACTAGGGAATTGCAGTAAGCAAGCTAATTTTTAGAAGGATAAATGGATTTTCACTTAAAATCAAGATTGTAAGTGGCATTTCTCCTTAGGGTTATGCAGTTTGCAAGTAAATCCTGAGGATAGTGATGGAAAGGAGGGAGAGATGAGAACAGTGGTCCTTTTGGCTTTATACTCTGTGAGGCTGTGTTTCAGGATCATAGAACATGGAAGACTTGTTTTTTTTAATAAAGGTACTTAAACTAATTATTAACTTCTTTCATTCTGATGAAGAGTGAACAGGAGAATTAAAAAGGGTCTGATACCTGAAACTATCCTGCTAATAATTTGCAGATCTTTGCCCTATGGTTATCTCAAAGTCAATTTAATTTATTTAATAGTATTTCAAAGAATGCTTAATTGTCTGAGGGTTGTCTGATCTTCATCTCTGTGTGGATCTGGCAGCCTTACAAAACATTATAACAATGTGATGAAAAGTTTGGCAGAAGAGATAAGCTCTACCCCAAAAATATAATTTGGGGTTAAAAGCAGTTTTGTATCTGAAAACTCTTTCACCACAGGAAAAAAAGAAAAAAAAAAGGTCAATGAAAAAAACCCAGATCATTAGATTGGATGAATTGACATAGTTCCAGCAAAGTCTGAGATGAAGATAAGTCTTCTTATAGGACTTGAGCTTCTTGCCTGGCCTGAGGAAAAAAACCCAATGCATTTTCACCAGTGAAAATTTCATTATTTGCAATACTCCTAGAGAAGCATCAGTTAAATTGTTTAAAACATAATACAGGTCCTTTCACCAAGCATCTACTGCCTTTATGTTATCAGCAAACTGTATTGACAAAACATCCTCAAATATAATAACGTGCAGAATGCCTCAGATAGCCAAGAGGCCTCTTCAGCATCATAGTAACGTGAGATGCAATTTGGTTTTTTCCTGCTTTGTGCTTTGTTTTAGCTGTTCTCAGATCATCTACTCAGATCTTAAATACATCGTTTATGTATTCATGAATGCTTTGGAGCATTGTGAGACACCCATAAGCTACTTTATAAGTGTTCAAGGGAGATCTTGCAAAGAAATGAGGAAAAACTACTAATTTTTTCTACAAGACTGCTCCATTACATAAGTCACTTTGACGTCTATGACAATTTTCAAACCCATGACATCACAATTTCAGGAAAGAGGACAGAAGGAAAATAGAAATGCTTAATCAAAAGACCTTGCATTTATATAATTTAAGATAGTGTCGTGGTTTAACCCCAGCCAGCAGCTAAGCACCACGCAGCTGCTCACTCACTCTCCCCCTCCCAGTGGGATGGGAGAGAGAATCAGGAAAGAAAAAAGGAAAACTCATGGGTTGAGATAAGAACAGTTTAATAGGACAGAAAAGAAGAAAAAAAAATAATGATAATAATAACAATAATAATAATAAAAGGAATGGAATATTCAAAACAAGTGACGCACAATGCAGTTGCTCACCACTTGCTGACTGATGCCCAGTTAGTTCCCGAGCAGCGATCCACCCCCCCCAACCTACTCCCCCCCAGTTTATATACTAGACGTGATGTCACAATGTATGGAATATCCCTTTGGCCAGATGGGGTCAGCTGTCCTGGCTGCATCCCCTCCCAACTTCTTTTGCCCCTCCAGCCTTCTTGCTGGCTGGGCATGAGAAGCTGAAAAATCCTTGATTTAGTCTAAACATTACTTAGCAACAACTGAAAACATCAGCGTGTTTATCAACATTATTCTCATACTAAATCCAAAACAACACTGTACCAGCTACTAGGAAGAAAATTAACTCTATCCCAGCCAAAATGAGGACAGATGAGGTTTTTTGTCTTTTCTCCTGTCTTTTTCTCATGTGCTATATAAACAGATATACCACTTCTTGCCGAAGGTTTTTAAACCTGTACTAAATTCTCTGCTCTATGATAATGATACTTTTTTCTTCAAGAAAGCAATCTCCTTTTGGTCTCTAAAGAGGGTTCCTTTAGGTACAGTCATTCATGAGTCAGTCAGTAGGAGTCCCAGGCATATAATAGGCAGCTCATGTTTTACTCATCGTCTATCTATATCCTTTACTAGGAGAAGATTGCAGAGGGGAAGCATTTCAGTTAGCAAATTGAAAACTTTATTCAAATACATACTTCTAAATAAAATAATGCAATTTTTTCAATATGAAAGTGATTTCCAACCCCAAATTTAGGTATCTTTTAGTGATTTATTTTTTAAGCACTGAATTCTTGCTGCTGGCAGAGGAATTTGTTGGTGCTATGGGAAAAAAAACCCTCTAGCTGCTTATATTTAGACACCTATAAATATGCTGATGGGCATGCATAAAAAATCTTCCACCGCTATAAGCTAAATTTCCATATTAATAAAGGTAAAAGGTTAAGATACTAAAACAGGTTTTTGTGTAGCTTTCGGATTTGAATCAGAGACGGTTAATATAATCATGGCTAAGACAAGGCGAAGCATTTCTAATTTATGGCAACACATATAAAGAAAAAAACAGATTGTAATTATTAGACACTTTTGCATATTTACAAGAAGATACATTTTTTTTTGGCAATTTATGCCAAGTAAGTTATTTCACTACTTGCGTCTTGTTTCTCATGTCACGTCTTCTATGACTGCATTCATTGCACACACATACACAACACAACTCAGAGTCAAGTAGTATAGATGCAAAAATTTATGTTTACCGACATGCTCATTCTGGCTGTCTGTAAGTGTACTACAAACGCATTTATATGGTTGCTTAATACCCCACCCATGGGCATTTCGTATAAAAATGTCTCAGATCGCCAACTTTATATGTTTTTTCTGGGGATCTTGCATTTTCAGGGTATCAGCTTGCAGAGAAAACACTCACTCTTTGGAAATCAGAATCAATTGACTGCTTTTTCCATTCCACTTTTTGCTTAAAAAAGCAGTCAGGCAGAGCTTCTACAAATGCTGATGTGTCATCAGGACTCCAAAAGTATGTAGAAGGCAGAATCCTATGCTTCTGCTGCAAGCTGCTAGTCTCCAGCATAATAATGTTTAAGTACAAATTGCTCCTAAGTTGCTGTTGACAATGATGAAACCTGTTGTGTGTTAGTACAGCAGCGATCTCTTAATTTGGATGGAGATATTAGAAATTTTTTGACTTACATTTCAAAAAAATCAGAAAATGCAAAGGCTAGTAAAGCCATTGGGCATATCTACCTTTTTTTGCTCCAGCTTTCAAGTGGAGGCTTGAAAATACCATTTCCACTTGGATTAAATAAATGAAGAAATAAAAATTATTTGTAGAGTATGCTATATTCGTATTCCCTGTAGACTGAGCATTTGAACTCAGCTACCATTGTTATGATAGCTGTGTCCCTCATCTGATTTCTAAAGGTTAGTTTGTGTTATCTTTATCTCTGCAGAGATTTCCTAGGAAGGATCATGACATGGTTCAATGATCACAGTGGGGTTTTTCCTTCTACAATTTGTAATATTAAAAAATACCAGAAGATTACTGTATAGACTTTATCTAGGTCCTTTAGTAGGTACAAAGAATAGCACAATTGTGGTTGTGCATTGGTGTGCAGTGATATGAAACATGAGCAGGATTTGAAAAGGTAGCACTGCCACAAGGAATCTATAAAAAAAACGATGCATATGCATCAGATATAGTATTCTGGTAATGTCCTGTGGCACTAGTTTTCATCTCTGAATACAATGATTAATTAACAAATAACTGTGAAAAACTCCGTTAATAATTTCATTTTGTTTGTTCATTGTACTGGGACCTCAAATCATTGAAATACAGTTTGTTAAATCCTTACTTGAGTGATGATTACATTTGAGTACTGGGTATTTCCATTGTACCTCCTCAGGAGTTGAGATCTTTAAATGACAAAAATTGGTAATGATTGTTTAAACATATGGTCGAAATCAGAGAAGTAAGTATTGTGGTTTTTTTCTAATTCACCCGTCTTGTGTAGGTGTTGCATGCTTTGAAAGCTTAACTCTGGAGAAATTTTGTTAAAGTATACATGGACTGCAATGTCTTGATATTATGTTTATTTTTAGAATTGGGTTCTCCTTGAATAATTTATGATGTATGTTTAAATCCTGCAGAATATTTTCAATATGTAAGACTTCAATATTTTAAAAAATTCATAGGAAGATTATCATTGTTTGTATGCAGAAAGTTTATGGATCTTTTTAAAGACTTCTGAAGTGGAGTACAGCTTGAACAGTAGATGTATTTACATAGAAATTGTCCCTGAAAAATTAGTTTCTGTGGGGAGAAGGGCTTCTGGGATTAGTGGGCACCAGCTTTTCGCTTCAAGGAAAGCAACTGAGTTCTGATTTGGGTCAATGGTGACAGAAACTCTTACTGGGATCCCACCCTGAGCCCATTAAAATCGATGTTGCTGTAAGGATGAGGCCTCCGATGCAGCACTCCCGTGCCTCTGTGCTGGTAGGTTCTGACAGCTCATCATGGCTTTCCTTTTTTCAGCTCTGCAAGTGCAAAACAGACTAAGCTTGCTACAGTATGTGTTAACAAGCCTAACGTTTTTGGAGTTAGTTATTTCACTGCAATGTGATCCTCTATATTTAGAAGTCTTTAATGACTCTTACCATACTTGTGTATTTCTGTAATCAGAATAACTTGATAAGTTTTTGTGTCATTTCACAGATTTGTTGTGTGTGCGCGTTATATGAATAACGTTCATGACCTGTTTTTGAGAGGTAGGGCAGTAGCGGTAATGAAATTGTGTTTGTGTGTGCACATTGTCAGTGCCTTGGGTGTGGGCAGGGGTTAGAGCTGGGAGCAGCTCCGTTAAGAATAACGTGATGTGCAAGACAGAAAGCTTAAGGATTCCTGTTGAATTGGTTAAGAGGGGGAAAAGACGTTCTGCTCTTACGGGCTAACCTGCCTAGCTGAGGAATAGGACATGCTGGTTATTCCTTCAGCAGAACAGGCTGATCATGTTGCAGGTCATTGGATACTTGGTTACTATTCACCTGGTCTATCTTGGATTATTTTGAACAGCTATGTTTGTTCTGTAGCTAGCTGATGCGGAGCGCTAAGCACTTAGAGAAAGCTTGTTACGGCATCTCAGCTGGATACCAAAAATGAGACTTTGTGGATTTGTCTTCTACTCCGCTGGGAGCTCTGTTGAGAGGATGTGTTTTGGGTTTCCTTTTCCACTTTAGTTTTTCCTTTCTAGTAATTGGCATGGTTTTTAAATTGCTGTGTGCCCTCTGTTTTCTCCTCTGGAGGAGATGCTGTGTTGTCTTTTACTCCTTTATTGATTATTCCATAAAGTCTTTCCCGTGAG
The DNA here is from genome assembly GCF_900496995.4 of Aquila chrysaetos chrysaetos. Taxonomy (NCBI): domain Eukaryota; kingdom Metazoa; phylum Chordata; class Aves; order Accipitriformes; family Accipitridae; genus Aquila; species Aquila chrysaetos. Next base: position 18,570,845 of record NC_044004.1, read on the forward strand.
TGTACTGGCTTAAATCCAGACACTCAGGGGTCGAAGATAATGTAGTATTTTGTTTTAGCTTATTGATATTAACAGTTCACAACATACGTTGTAGGTACTCACGCAAAAACCCTAAAACCTGTTAGACGTTCTGACAGTAAGGCATAAGCAGGGTAAAAGCTGGATCAAGTTAGGCACTCACGGGAGAATTAGGTCTGCTAGTATTACCTGAATAATGTGGTTTATAGTTGATTTCAGAAAGGAGAGGATGTAAGTCTGTGTGGTCCTGAAGCACAGTGGATGACGTTGTTCCAATGTGTGTTTTTATGAATAGCATTTCAGTGGATAACATTATGAGCACAGTGTGCATTAGCACATCATTGTAGTTGATCCTGTGTTCATGTGATTTACTAGCACATATTCCTGTGGCCAGATTTGGTCTGCTGTTTGGTTCACTTTTGCTGGGGATATAATTTCCCATGGTGGTGAATCCGAAATAAAGGCATTTTGCTTCTAAAAGGTGCCGTTCCTCTCGTTTCTCGAGCCTGTGGCTGTGCTCCTGGTGCACAGAAGATGGCACACATTGAGCTGGATCTGCAGACAATCCAAAAGAAAACATGATTAGTTTTTCTCTGGATCAGCAGTCTGATCAGACTGACGACATATTTGCTAGATCTGATGCAGGGGAGATGGCTGTACGTAGTTGGGTGGGCACTGCAGGGAGCAGTCCACAGTGAGACTGGATTAAGCATAGCATGAAACTTTGCTCTCTGTTTGTTATTAAACAAAAGCTGCAAATAATTAGATCCAGGTGTAACAATTGCTATCTTCATTAGCATTCTGTAAACATGCAGATAAGCTATTGTTGTGCATCCATGTGTCTGTTTCTGCAGTTTTGCATTACTGATGTAAAACCTGAACTGATGGTGATTGTGGATATCTGTATGTAGAGCTGTACATACAGACTGCATACATCTCTATATACTTCTAATGATTTAGGTAAGAATAGAGTTTCAAGACATACTGGAAAAAATTGCATAGCTGTGAATTTCATCCAATGCAGAGAGCTCAAATAAGCATGACTTTTTAAATTTTTTTTTTTTTTTTTTTATTGTGCTATATAAATAAGACTGAAATGGATCTTCGGGTCTTTTGCGTTCTCTGAACAGAGGTTAATATTCTGTCAGTATTATTTTGCATACTCCCATTTCTATGGTAGGTGTATGTGCGTTTCTACAGTCTTTTGTGGCATAAAAGTGAAACACACAAATATTGAAAGATTGTTTGTCAACAACTTGCTTTTTATACTGAGAATTTTTATTGTGCCTGCTTCATTCTTCAGACTGCCTAAAGAGCAAGGTAAAGGATATTACACATTTGAAAGGAGATGATCCTGAGCCACTTCTAAATGGTTCTGAATTGCAGGTTAATTAGTGTTGCATATTTAGAGGTATTCAGTTGTTGTATCAGCAAAAAAGGGAGAGTGGGATACATAATTTTCCACCTCTAGTTTTACAACGTGTGTTTGAAGTATGTACCTGTGTGCTGCCTTTTGTGTTATTTTTTAAAATTTTTGTGGGTTGGTTTCAGAGCATATGTTACACAGTATGCCATAATACTTGAACTAAACAACTCCTTGTGGAATTACTCATCAGCATTGGTGTTAAGCTAGGGGGAGCTGTAAAGTGGACAGGCTGCTAACAATTAAGAAAAAAAATGTCCTGCTTCTGTCCCATTATAAATTGAAATTAACTACTCAAATTTCTGACTTAATCCTCCTTGAGCTTTTTTGCTAGACTAATGTACTTTTATACTTCAAGATACTTAATTGTCCAAACAGTCTTGCACACAACTTTCAATTTTGTATTTCTTCCTACACTTCCCTATAAGCCTGCAGAGTACTTTCTGCTAACGATAGTTAGATTTTTCTGTCTTAAGAATTGCATTAATCATGGTTTGCATTAGATTGTTCCATTTTCCTGTTCCATGATGCTTTGTAAGCCACAATGATCGCACACAGGTAAGAGAACTGGGAGGAGGCTTAATGATGGTTGGTTTTTGCATCTAATTACTCAGCCAGGCTCTGGACCAGGCTCTGGTCCTCATGGACCTGAAAGTATTATCTGTCAAGAAATCATTACTCTTACACCAAGTATGGCCTCCAAACTGCCTTCTGGCTTCGCAGCTCTTAAGAGCTGACTGCAGGCAAAAAAACTGTTGATAGCGGAAAGTGGATTTCTTTACGTGCTAGAAGTGGAGATTCCCCTATGTCAACCAAGTATACCTGCACCAACCTCAAGCCAGTTTTCATGAACACTTTGTCATTAGTCTAAAATGACAATGTATCTTACAGTGGTGGAAGAAAATACTTGGAGACAATTAGTGAACTTTGGCAAGAGGCAGAACTCGTATGGGCAATTGCCCAAAACAACAGAAGGCATGGTTGGCAGGTAAATGGGATTGAGCGGCGTATTTGCAGTTACAGGTGGAGGCTTTATTCTCTAGTCTGTGGTTTTTGTCTGTCTCCCTTGAAGCTACTTAATAGTAATAGTTCAAACCTGTTGATATGAAATGCAGTATTCAATTTAATCTTTGCAGTTTTACACATCTTGCCAAAAATGATACATTAACTCTGCACACATTAAGTAATAGATAATACCTGAATGTAATATATTTGATAAAAGTTTATTTGTATTAAAATGCAGACAACTAGCTTTTAAAAATTGTATTTATTAGTAGAATCTTTATGCTGGCTCTACAAAGAAAAATCAACATTAAAAAAAAAAAAAAAAGGTGTTTTATTCATAGTGGTTTGGATACTGAGTACTGTGTCCTGTCAGCTTTTAGAGCTAGTAAGTGCTATGCTCTAGCATCTCAAATTTATGCAGCTTTGGAAGTGAAGAAGCATTTTCTAGTTGTCCAGCTTTAGTTGAGCTGGTCATTGAACTAAATTACTTGAATAAATTAAAATGAAGGATTTTTATATCAACGGGTGAAACTGCAAAGACACAGTTGGCATACAGTGATATAGGGGTGCTTCAGTAAATTTTGATCCCAGGTGGTTAGCCCTAGTTTTCAGCAGTTAAAACTTCAAGTGCAAACACACAGGTATTATAGTGTATCTTCACTGAGAGCTGATTTCTAAGAAATTGAAGGAGCTGAGTTTACCTTTGTTGGAGAAAGACTTCCCAGAAAGCTGCCTGGTCTAGTTGCTGTTGCTTGTAGAGGTCCTGTATTCTGTACCACAGGTTGCAGTATTACGGAATTTACCCAGTTTTTCAGTTTCTTGAATCTGTGGAGGGTGACCAACAAGAAGCTTTACAACATGCACTGCCCTTGATGTGGCATCATGGAGCTCTCCCCAGTCCCCATTCCTATTTAGGTTGAACTTGAGGAGAGTAAGATATTTCTTGTATGAGATTTGATTGTTGTTTGTAACTAGATACTACAACCTATTACAAGTTGGTTGTAATAATTACTTTCTGTAACTTGATCAGTATCCAGTGATAGACCATAGAGACCAAGGTTTCCTTTAGTGACATTAATGTTTTAATGCCTGTAAATACACTTATTGGAAGCTCAGGTAACTACATGAACTCAAGAATAAAATACTAGACTACTTGATGTTTTTCTTTTAATAATTTAAATAAGGATACACTTAACCCTTAGTTAATAGTAACATGCTCTTAATGTATGTTGTAACCTGGTTTAGAGTAATTATAGATTTTGCTGATAAGTATATTCACTTTTGGATTTGGCTGAAATTTCTATTTGGGGATTCCCACTAAGGACAGGTTAGGCCTGTTCTTCTTTGGGTGTCAGGGCATCATCTCATGGGGAGTTCTGGTTTGGCTCTCGTACTGCCCTTCTGTGATTGTACGTAATGACCACCTGATTCAAATGAGTAATAGGATTTCTTCTCTTAAAGGAAGGGCACTGAGTTGCCATTTGCTACAAAGACTACTTCAGGTACAGAGAAAGAAAAGATCAAACTTTTTTTCTGTTTAAGAACAGACTATCTGAAACTAGAGGGCAGAGATGGTCTTCCAGCCACCTCCCATACTGGAGGAAAAGCAGTTTAGGATTTTTTCTCTCTCCCTTTTCCATTTCTTGATAGAAAGAAAGGCCGGACAGAGTTAGAGAATCTCCTGTAATTTCTGTACACAAATGCTGATGTCTGCTGGCACTTTCTCAATATATGACATAACTGAAGTAAATAAATATTTAACTTAGTCAAACTTCCCATAGTGTGGAAGTAGAAACCTGAGACGATTATTCTGTTTACCTACATGCACTGATTGTTTTAGAGTTAAACCAAACTTTACATCTCTTTTGGAAAAAGCATTATTAGACCAGTAGAAACAGAAAAGCCTGCTTTTCAAACCACTTTGATGAATTGAGTTAATGTTTTTCCTTGAAAAGCTTCAGTTAGTGAGACACTGCTATGTACATAAATGTAGTAAAATGCTACACCATTGCATTTGCAGTGTCACAAGATTTGGACCATGAATATGGAAATAGACATACATATGCACATAAATATAGAAACAGCCTGATCGCACAGTAAGAATATTAGGATGCATGCCACGCATTCTTTGATAACTGCTGGCACACAGCTTCAGCACATGAATCTGAGTTCCTAAAACCACCTGGTAGGTTGAGTTGAAAACCTTTTGAAAAATACATCAAAAAGTTGCTATGGCACTGCAGGGGATACTTATGCATAGAATAAAAGAACTAGTGTAGTGTTCTGTTCAGCAGTTCTTCACCCACAAACATTTCTGAATTCTAAAAGTATTTTGACACTTCTGTGTTAAAACACTACTTAGTATTAGTGCTTAGCATTTTGCTCTAACTCTTTTAAAGTAAAATCAAAGTCAAACACTTAGTATTAGGTTTCTTTCCTTTTTCTTCTGCATCTTTAAAAATATCTTGCAAAAAGTTTTGGATAAATGCACTGGTTCCTTTCCTGAAAGGCAGTGTGGGTGCCTCTGAAAAGTAGTAATCTTCTGCATTCTTTTAATAGAATTCTGATTATATTGAAGGGAAAAGGAAAATACAAGTAGGTGTATGAAAACCAAGGAGAAGGGTGGTTTTACCAATTCCATACCGTAAAACTATCTGGAGATGGCACGGGACCAAATTACATGGCTGTGTGTTTCTGTCATTGACTGCAGGTACACTGCGTAAATCCAGTTTGAGATGGGTATGAGGAAGACCTGTGAAATTTACCTGTGGCATATCCAGTGGCCCAGATTACTTGCATTGATATCATAAAAAGGACATCAGTTGTTACTCTGCTTCCTTGATAGGTGCAGAAAGTGTAGATGATACTGAGTTTTTACATTGTTTTTTGCTTCTTTTCTGCTTCTACTCTGACATACCTAATTTTGTGGAGGTACTTTTAGCTCAAAATTGGAAATACCATTATAAATTAAAAAAAAAAAATATTTCTAATTCTGGGTCTTCTGTTGAAATTTATTTTGCAAACGTAAGTAGGATGATAATCATGTAACAAAGGCAGACATTTTCTATATTATATTATGAAATCATATCTGTATTTCAAGCTGGTATTTATGTCAATGTTTCAGTGCTTTCTTAAGGAAAATCACTGTAATGTACTGACTCGTCTAAGAACCATCACAGTATTCTTGATGCATGAAATGACTTGCGTGAACAATAGCAACACTGTGTGATGTGGACATGTAGCAGACAGGAAAACAAGAGAAGACCTGAGACCACCAAGTGAAATCCCACTAGCCTCATTGCTCCAAAAATTAATAAACATGTCAAATAATACATTTTGGCATAATGCGTAGATTTTTTTGAAGAAGTTGATTGCATTTTTCATTATATGTCCACTGCTGGTTGTTTATACAAGGCAATTTTACTGGACATTTTAGGCAAGGAGCATAAAATCTCAGAATCAGCTAGTAGAGTGTTCTTAAGTACCTAAGTGCTTCTCAGAATGTTTTCAAAAGGGATGTTAAAAAGAAAATTTTATAAAAAGAGAAGCTTTGTTCATGTAAAGACTTCATGAAAAGCTGCTTTTTCCCCAGTAGGTTTTCCAATTTCTATTTATTGTTTACTGTTAAAAATGTACCTTGCTTTCTATGGGTTATCTATCTTCAGATTCTAATTATAGGATCTTCTTTTAAATTTTTCATAGTGTCAATTAACCTTCAAAACTTCTGCTGAGTACACAATTTGAACATCTGAAGTATTGTCATTACAGAGACTGCTTTCTAGATCTCATTTCATTTAGTTTTCTCTTTTCCATTTTTTCAACACAATATTTAGAAATGTTGGAACCAGAAATAGTGTATTTGCAGAAGAGTTTCTTTAATGCTGCAGGTCAAAGTAATATCACTGCCTGCATTTCACAGAGTTTACAGAAGTCTCTTGTATTAATGCTGTTATCTTTGTCAACTGATCTGATGAGTCCATCAGACAGGATGTTTTGACAAGAAGTTTTTTCCAGAGAAGCCCATTGATGGGGGCATTCATCATGTTTGCATTCTTTATACACAATTTCTCTGTATGTTAGACTGAATTTGAAGTCCACAATCAGGTGAAGTTGTGGTCATTGTTAAACAGCAGAGAATCTAGGACCTAAAGCATTTTCTAATTAAGTAGCCAACATCCTATGATTATCTCGTTATTTAGAGCAACTATCTACTTGCATGGTTTAACTGTCATTTAAAATGATGCCAAATGCAATTGAATGATGGTCTGAAATTTATGAGAGATGTTTTCAAACCATTGTTTAAGTCATTCTTAGACCAGGCTTTTGAGTGTGGAATCCATTGTAGATAGAAATAAAGTGATCATTTGAAGTCCGGTGAGCTAATAATTGTTAATAGGCACACAAATGTGATGACTATAGGGCAATAATTAGTGCCCCTGGCAGCTGTCATATGGAAGTATCATCAGTTGTAAAGGACACTTGCATGTTCTTACAAGGGCAGCAGCCTTTTTATAGTTTCTGGACTCTCTCCTTCTTCTCGTAAGAAAATTCAAGAGAATTACTATAGAAGAGAACTTGTGGTTTTGTGTACTGAATTTTTTTAGGTGAAGAGAAGAACTGGATTTATCAGGATGAATGTAATTGACCTAAGGTTACTACTCCACTTTCCGTCCTTTCTACTGCGGTATATGAAAAAAGATCAGATATCAATATTTACACATGTAAACAAAGCCATCATCTGATATGAATTATCGGTATAACCTGCTATTAGCAACATGTTTCACACAAATTTCTGTGGCATTATTTCTGCTTCTTTGCTGCCATCTGGAAAACTTCAGGACCGTGATTATGATGTTTGTATTATATTTACATACTCTCTGTTGATCCACATGAGGCACTCCAGGCTTGTATTCTTGGTCCCATCTGACACAGTCTCTTAGAGTCGACAGCAGAGCATTGTGCCTAGGAATGTAAAAGAAATTGTTACAGCATGTAAGTTTAGGAGCTAACCTTGTAGTCTAGCTCAGGTTTACCTTCTGCTCATCGTCTTGCATGCACTGTCACAGCAGTCCTCCTGCCAGAGCATCCTACAAAGGGATTGAAGTCAGCATCGTTTCCTCTTTGAAAGGTAAGAGTTGTTCTAAACAGCAAATGTCTTCACGGAGACTGGGTTTTCATGGAATATGATCATTAGCGGTTGCTCCCATTAGGTTATCTTATTTTCTAGTTTCAGTTTTGTATCAGAACAGCTGTATACTTGGCCAAATCTGTGTGGTGATATTCTGGTTGTGTTTGGATCAAAATACAGATTTCTGAGAGATCTGACATGAGAAAATGAGACAATTGTGTCCAAAGGTGCTGCTTTGTTATCTTCTATATGATGATCTTACCGGCAACAGCATTGCCATTAATACTGTAACTGCTAGTGCTAAGTTTAAGATGCATCATCTTCTGTGACTTTGCTTAAACATTCACATATATTTGCTCTGCAGAAACACTCAAATTTTTTCAAGATGCTGCGAGTAAATAATGGCTTTTAAAATTATAATAAGCTAATTAAGTAAAAGAGAAATTCTAAAACCTCTACAGGACTGATAAACAAAGTGTTATTTCTAGACAGACAGCACAAAGAGTCTTCACTTAAACATTTCAGTGCATGTTTTTAAATTAAAATTAACTTAAATCTATTCTTAACGTCATAAAATTAAATATAGTAACCTAAAGATAGTTTTCTGTGAATAGAAATCGTAGCGGTAATCATTCTTTTGAAAGAAGCAAGAATGCATTCTCTCATAAATAGGCTGTATTATTGTTCCATCCTATTTCAACCCACATGGCCAGAGAGAGAGAGTGCATGATCAGAGTTTCATAAAAAGGTAAAGCTTAAATTTTCTTCCGTCTCTCTCTTTTAGTGCTCTTCGGGACTGAATCCATTAGGAGCCAAACAAAGCACATCTGTGTTGTTGTCCCTACTGACTGTCAGCATACCATACATTCAAATATTGCAGCCAGAAGGCGTTTTACAAAAACAGCTTTCAAGATGTGCACTTGAAATGCGTTTGTGTACTCATTATGCAGCGCTATCTTTTGTCAGTGGGGAGTTCTGTAAATAAAGCATCAAGGTCTAATATTGCAGTAGCTGATAGCAATAAAGTAAACTAGAACTGAATAATCTGCTTTTCTTTACGCAACTTCCTTTTTTACAACTGTGACCAGTGTATAGGGAAGTATAAAAGTCATTTTTCTGTTATTTTTGCAAACCCTTGGAATATCTGAAGTTGCTTTGCAGGAGGAAATGCAGTAGTTGTTTATAAACATAATAGGATTGGCAACAATCTGCTACTTTAACTACTACATCATGTTTGACCTGTTAGAGTAAAACAACTATTTTGCATCAGTATATGCAGATGGAAAGAGTACAGCTGCCTGGAATTTATAGTCCTTTTTGTTCCCAAACTCAGAAGAATTGTTAATCCCAGAGTCCCACTGCGAGGTTGGTAAAAATGAGTTCTGTAATTCAGATTCTGTAGGTTAAGAAAACAAAATGGGTGCTTGAATATTTTGGGGGCATTCACAGGACTATAGGTGAAAGTTTGGTGTTTAAACAGCCTCTTAGACCATCTTTTCTTTTGAAACATACACTTCTGGCATCAAAACCAGTGCTTGCAATTTATAAAATTAGCATTGAAGTATCACGTTCTTATTCAAAATATAAAGGAAAAAAACTTAGCACAGGTGCATATATTTTCTCTAAGGGCTGCTTTAAAAAAGCAATTTAAATGCTGTCTGTTACATTACAGTATTATTGGATGGCATTGTAAGAAAAAAGTCCTGCTAATTATTTTTGCCACATATTTGTAAAACGATACTATGCAGTAAGCACAGAAGATGAACTAATACTAAGGCTTCAGAATATCGAAATGCTTTTAAAGAAAAAACCCAACAGGTGCAGCACTGCACTTCAACTTTCCGGAGAAATGCTTGCTTAAAGGTACTTACCTCTTCAATAACCGATTTAAGAAGGAAACATTTCGATGAGATGAACTTCTTTTGTACAAGGAACGTTCATTAGAGATCTTACAAAGGTGGACGGCTTCTGCTGCATTCACATGAATGAATCTAGCAGTACGGGAATATCCCCCTGGCTTTTCAGTACTGCTGCCCTATTTTTATACTCAGTAAATGTGCTTTTGCTGAACCTAACAATAATATCTACTGGAGACTGCCTTACAACTGGGCATTGAACTTCACTTTTTCAAACCTTTGTTGGTGGGACACTGGTTTCTGGATTGCTATTCTGTTAGCATGATGAACTAATTGACCTAGCAGGACTCCCCGCGGAATTGCAGCTTCTGCTTAGATCATCAGGAGTACAATTTGTTGTTTCATTTCCTCTTCGAGTCCCATCAGGGAAATTGAATTGTGAAAAGACTACCTACTGGGAGCATTCAGCCCTCATGACTGAATAAGTAACTTTATTTTTTTGGTACTGTCTTAATTAACAACAAAAAAGAGACTTTGTTATGAGGGAGTCTGCTGTGATTCTGATACAGATGACTAACCCCAGTTATAGGAGCACTTGATCCACATGGCCTCCTGGAGGCTGGGGGCCCCGTGCAGGTGCAAAGTTAACACAAAGCTTCAACAAGCTCTAAGTGCTGTATTCAGGGTAACTTGTCAAGTGTTACTAGACCATCACCGAGACTGAAGTCTGCAGGTATTAACTGTTTGGCAAAAACATTCCAGGGTGAGAGGGCTGGCTTGTCTAGACTTTTAATTAGTAACATTAATTAACGTTAATTGCTCGGAGCAGTTTGTGCTTATCTGTGAAAAGATACGGCCCTTAGAGTTTTCTGTGCTCTGACATCATCAGACAGTGATGTGATCTTATTGTTAAAAAGGCTGCCTGGTGCTTTTTATGAACAGGACACACGCATTTGCACATCTCATACTTTTCCTGGCCCTGAGCTATAGTCTCTTAAAACATGCTGAAAATAAACCTGTTTAAATTTTTATCTTTGCACCATTAGGCTTATTAGCCTATTAGTCTTTTCAAATTCACTTTTGTGTACAGGTGAAAAGAGTGATTTTGAAGCTGTTCACTAACAGGAAAAATCCCTAGGTTTTTCTTAAGGAAACAGGTGAATAAATTCTCCCTTTTGAAAGTTTAATGCTGTCAAGCCTTTTCAGGGTGCCAAGTTCCAAAGCAAAAAGCATAGGAAAAATAATAATGCAGAAGGCTATTTTGGTGTGGAGGCAGTTTCTCCAGCATAAATGTTCTGTGTATTCTCAGATGTGAAATTTAGCATTTTGAAGTAATAACAACTTCGAAATAGTAATAGCTGTAGATTTACTGTAGGAAGCTGAAGGCCAAGGAAAGATGGCATTAGAGAGACCATATCCATGATATACAAATCTGTCTTCATAATAAAATGAAACTCACAGGGAGGAATCAAATTTTATGTTAGTTTGACACAAGTTCATATTACTAAGCTTATGAAGTAAAAATAATCTACGACGTTGTGTGATTTTGACTTCAGTGCTGCTTTTTAGAGATACTGAGACTAGTATGAATAGCAAGATGTTCCCTGCAGCTCATTGAGGGAAGGCTTTGACGCCATGGAAGAGGGCAGATCCTGCCTCCATCAGTAGAAAGACACTAGCAGCCCTCTTAATTTTGTTTGCTCCTGTGCCTGAATTTGGTCTTTGCTAAGGTGATCTTGAGTTCCAAAGTGAAATAATGCTTTCCTTTTTCTCAGAAAACTATAAAACACAGCATCTCTGAATTCACCTTTCTTTTCCCGTTTATGCTCACTATGCTTTTTTGTAATCTTTCTACATTGTTTCTGAATGTTAGATGTGAACATACATGGAAAATACTGAAATGACTCCAGAGGGCACTTAACTGACTTGTCCATCACCATAAAGGTGATATGCAGAGTGCCAGCTGCTGTGCTGGGGGAAGGAGCAGGACAGTGGGGCTGGGAGGTGGGAAATGGGGCAATGCAGCAGGGTGCGTCCAGGAAGGCAAAAGGGAAGGAAGAGGTAGGATGGTGAGCAAGGCCAACCTCATCTTCGTGTCTGAAAGGATCGTATTTTTTGATTATTCCTGGAGAAGACAGCGCACGACTTTCTTCAAAGGCAAAGAATAAAGATAGGGGTTAGCTTCTGGAACACAACATTATTTTGCCATGCTTATTGGTCATGGCTCAAAAGCAAATGTGGTTTTTTGGCTGTTATAGCTTAAGGAGTACGATTTCCAGAAATTTGTAGATAGCCATTCTGTGGGTTTCATGTTCATTCTCTTTCCCTTGGATTCCTGGGTTGCATCCATAAAATATACAGATACTTCAAAGAGGGGGTATATCAGAAAAATTTCTTTGGTTGAAAAGGCTCGAAAACTGCCTGTAGTGCAGAAGATGGGATTAGAATTTTGTTGAGTGTAATTTAGTGATGGCTGTGGTGTATGGTGTTCGGTTTTTTTTCTTGTTTATTATTCCAAATGGACGTGTCTGTGCTGCTGAGTTTCAGTGCCTACCAAAAGACTCTGTATTTGGACCTTTTGGCTAAATATATTTTCATTACAATTTGTGGTGTATACAAAGATCCACAAATGAAACACACAGCAAACATTCTTTTCAAAGGAGACAAACACCTGAAGAAGGTAATCTTTGGCCACAGTGAAAGAGTTATTCCCTGCCTGAGTTACACAGAATTATATGTGGACCACTAATCATGTTCTTTACTTAGAAAAAATTTCCTATCATTTTCTTCAGGTTTGAACGGAAATTACATAAAATATGACATTTCTTTGGCTTCCTTGTGAGGAATAGGTGTTGCAGAAATGATGCATGTAGAAAATGACCTGATAAGTGCAATCTTACTGAAACCAGTGGATCTCTTGTAGGAGGACATTCACTTCAGTTTTGTAAATATTAGCAGGGGGTTTCACTCTTATAAATTGGTACCTTGTCATCATCCCCTTCTCATGCAGCTTCAAAACTGAGTAAGTCCCCTGTTTGATCAACTCATTGAATGTCTTTTAAGATTTTAATTTCAGGAAAGTTGAGCAAACGTGTCTAGAAACTTATTAAACAGATCTGTCCTAGACTGAGAATGCATTTATATCAGAGAATTCCCTTTTTAGGAAGGTTGGTAATCTAGACTTTTTGCAGAGGAGAACATATGTGTGTATCTCTGTGTGTGTGTATATACACATATATCTAAATATATATATATAAACACACATATAATGCACACCATTTTTACCATGTGGAGCAAGACTTTTTGCCTATATCAAGTTATTTATTAGTTTCATAAAAATCTTCATTATCTCTAGGTTTTGTGTTGCCAAATAAAACAAATTATCCCAGTTTGCAGGCAAATAGATTAGCAGTCCAAAACACCCCTTTGAGATCTGCAGATCCTTAGGCTTAGTCTGTGGGTGAACCGTTACACATTTGAATGAGGAATGATGTCTTTAAAACTTATTTACTTGTCCTTGATGGTGGATACTCAGAGGCATGACTGGTCTTGGTGAAAGTTAGGGAAGCCATTGTGTTCCTTAGCGTTACGTTGGCTGTGCTTCTGTCCCACGTAGTTGTATTCCTAATACATCTGTCTCTGTGTGCTGGAAAATCTTAAATGAGATTGAGAATCTGTCTAGCACTACTGCGCTGTTTCCAATTAAAATCTCGTACGTCACTTCTATGATACCCGGATTGAGCCACAGAGGCACTTTCCTTTTTGATAATTAGCTCGGTCTATATGCTGCATTCAGTATCGCTGGTTTATAGAGGTGCAAAATAAACATATGCTAAACAAGAAATCTCCATGTCAGGAGTTTTGAGAAGTACTAATATTGTTTGCATATGTGATGGAATTTTCCAAAGTGTCTCTTTTTGCTGCTGTTGTTGTTGCTTTTTGTTTTCCCTGGCTTGGAAGAAATCTGCAGTTGAAATTCTGATGTAATTGTGTTTTAATTTATGCCAGTAATTTTCGGGTGCCAGGATAAGAGGTGCTTAAAAAATTACAAAGGAAAAGTAAAGGCAAATACTTGCTATTGTATAAGAACAGACATTAATGTAAATAATGCTATTAAGAAATTCAATATGTTTATGCACACAGGAGGTTTTGTTGCCAAAGAATTTCATATTCAATTTTCATTTTCTTTTTCTCTTACATCAGATACTTTGATCAAAGCAGGCGGCTTGCCAAATAGCTTTTTATCTTGTAACAGAAAAAATAATGTAAAATATGAAGTAATTAAATTTGAAGCACCTCATAATGAGGTGAAGAACTGTATTCAAGAAGTGCTGTGAAACAATTAATTATTCATGTTCATGTATTGCCTTCTGTGGCAGGTATTTGTGTTCCTGTAAGGTCAATGTCAGTAATAGTAAAAGTTGCCAACCCCTTTGTGTTTCAGATGTTTAATGTTTTCTTTCTCTGTAACAGTATTGTTGAGGATTGGTACGCTGCTGGTTTGAAAAAGAGAAGTCAAATGGGAGAGGATCCTCTATAACGCATATAAAACTGTATTAAAATTGCAACTGCCTTTCTTATAAAGTCTTTTCAATATAATTTTACATTCCTCACCAACTCATCTGTAAAACAGGATTGTATTCCTGCTAAAAGAAAGCTATGATATAATTTTAAAAAAAAAATTAAATTTGTGTGAGTGGTAGTGTCTCTGAGAGGACTTTTAAGATGCTACATAACCATCTGTACAATGTAGTTGTCATTATTGGGCTCTGTTTTTTACAGCTTTCTGCCTCAGGAAATTCTTAAATATTTGCATAGAGAGCATTAATAGTAACTCACATCCTAATGCCATAGTTGTGTGATTCTGAAGTGAGCCATCTGTATGCAGAGCTAGCAGAGTTCCTATAATTGTTTCTTCCTGTATTTGATAGAGGAGATAAGAGAATCTTTCAAGCCAGGGGAATTCCCAAATAATTGCCCTTCCCTTATTAATTACAAGTTATTGCTCAGTTCAGAATTTCCTTTCCCTCTTCCACCTCAATCTTGTTTGGTTTTGTTTCCTTGAACCTTCCCTCCTGCCTCACTGGCCAAAGAAGATTAGCAACATTGTGATTAGTTTATATTTAATAAAACAACTGTGTTGTGAAGTTACACTACTTATGAGAGTTGTGAAGTTTTTTGAGACTGGTCAGAATAATTCCACCACAGCCATGTTGTCTCCATTCAGATACAGTCCTTCTGTAGTGTGACCATTTTTTTCCTTGAGGTGTTGTCACTGGCTCTGCTTGGAATGATTTGGACCCACAGAAGCAGCCTCACACCACAGTGGGCAATCTCCATAATCTACAGGTTCTTCTTTAATCTTACTTCATTGTCAAGTTGAGTGGACAGCTTTGAACCTTTAGGATGTAATGATCTGCTAATTTTTGTTCACTTCTATGAACACTGTAAGTATTTAGTCAAACCTCATATACCAGACCCCAAAGTTATTTATTGTGTTGTATTACCGCTTAGATGCTTAATGTACAGACATTTTGGCTAACCTTTCATAAACAAATAAAAACAAAGAATCTAAGTGGCATTATTGATGTAAAGATGATGAGAGAACAGTTTCTTACAGTAACAGTTTCTTAGAGTACTTATTCTTACATATTTAGTTATTTATATTAAGTTGGTTTCTATTGATTTTTGGCAGGTTTGAAAAAGAATAGCTTTAGAAGTGGAGGAGAGATACAAAGGCAAAAGCAGCTTAAATCCATGTTTTACGAAATTAGCAGCAGCTATTGGTTTAAATTGCTTTGTTGTAACTATAAATAGATATTACTGCTGTCATTACTTAAGAGGTTGTGGTGTGTAAGAAGGCATAGTGCTTAAGCAGAAAATATTCCTGAGTTCATGCAAAGTAGCCTGGACAATCTTTAAATTGTAGGAAAGAAATTTGTGACTCAGCGTGTGTGTTCTTTTGTTTGAGACTTTTTTTGTCGTGATTTTCTTGCATGTTTTGGCTTGAACTGAACACGTTTCTTTGCTGTCTCTTCCTTCAGCCTCCCTTAAACAACTCCTGTTTTCCTTCCGTTCTCTCACAGCTATTCAGTACTGAGAAGATCCTCCTTAGTTGATCTGCAGGAATATATTGCATGTCATGTGCAGTATCTCCTGTAGTGAGACCAAGTTCCTGCAGATACATACATCGTTCATACTGAAGTAGGTAGTGCCCACAGATTGTTCTGTCTTGTACTTTCTGTACTTTTGGTAGGTTGTTCTATACTTCTAGAACAGTGCTATCACTATTTCATTGATTAACTGGTATTTCAAGCTGTTTCAGATAAGCATTTTAACAAGATTTAATTTAAACGCCAAATTACATTTTCATACACCATTAAGTGCCAGTTGCTATGTGAAATAATTCTATGTTGGAGATTAATTTAAGAATGTGTTTAAGGGAGGTATTACAAGCATAATGCAGTGAAGTATATTTAATCTTAGACATAGCAATCTGTGCTACCTCTTTCTGTACTGATAGAATTTTGTTGGCTCCTTTGCATCTTTACCTGGATTTGCATTTTTTGCAGTTGTTGATAAAGTTCTTGCTGCCTGATTTTCGTTACACGTGTTAAACTGCACATACACTTCAGGCCAGCGCTAGAGAGTTATCCAGGCACAGCTTGGACAGAGACAACTGCATTTTGAACTTTTGCATGTTACCCTATAGAGAGCATCATCCTAGGTTGAAAGGAAAATTTGGAGAAGCATACATGCCAGTTGAGGGGCAAAGCTGTCTATTAAGCAGTGGTAGCAGCAATAGAAAGTAGGGTTGAATTCCTGACCGTCTTTGAGACTTCTGGCATGAACAACTTCAATTTTCTTTGTTCTTGCTTCCTCTTTACTTTTTTTCTCTCATCTACCTGAATCCCTTTCTTGCTGTGCATGTTAAGTGCTGCCAGACAGTTCTGCCTTCCTTTCAGTTGTGGCCTCCAGATACTACTGGATCCAGGTGAAAAAATACCAACATTATTTATAAATAGGAATATTGATTCTAAGTGGAAGTGAGCTACCTTAGGGTTACTTTTGAAATATACAGTATATGTATAGCTGCATTAGGAATCAAGACCAGCCAGTGCAGCAATTTTCAAATGCCAGTGATTGTCACTGGACCTCATTCAGCTAAGGGGGGGAAGGAGCTTTAAGGCAAGGCAAATGATTAGCAGAACACTAATTTGGCCTAAAACACATAATTGTAAAGCTGTAATGCAGTAGCCAAACCAGTATGTCTATCTGTCTACCAACTGACCTAACAGCAAAGGACTATAAACCATTAACGCATATTTTTACTAATCCAATTCCAGGTGCACACTGCATATTTTTATAGTAATAAATATTAAATAGTATATATTTTAAAAAGCAGTGTGTATCTTAGCATTCTTGGTAGGAAATAGGAACTCATAAATTTTAGTCCTGGCACTGATGTTGATTCACAGCATTGCTATGGGCAAGTCACTTAACTTCTGTCTGTGTTTCTTTAGCCATAAAATAGAAATAACAGTGCTTATTTTCTTGCTTCCCATAGGAATTGAAAAAAAATTTAACATTTGTGTAACTCTTCATAGAATGTTAATTTAATGTCCCTTTAAGCTTTTAGCTGTATCCAAGATAAACATATCCAATGTTTATTTTTAGAGAAATTATTTACAACACTTTTACAGATCTTTTCTCTTTGATATTTTACCCAAGTAACAATCTTTTCATGGTAATAGAACATGGTGTTTCCTTGTAAATAAGAAAGCTAATTAACTTGAGGGAAAAAATGAACATATTCATATTCTATGAAAAAAAATTACAAAAAATGAAAAATTCAAATTTTTGACATTTCAATATTTATATGCATCTACTCCTGTAAATTATAGTACTGTGATTTCAGAAGCTTGTGACCATGCAGATCATTATGTATGCAAGAAAGTGGAACACTACCAATGCATTTTAGAAATTTCTTTTCAGTTGTTCAGCTGAAAATAGATGAAAATAACATTCCTATTATTCATGCAGATTTTCAAAGGATTGCTTACTGCTTAATTCTTTCCTGAAACATATATTAGTAGTGAAGAGATTAATTTAACCTGCAGCTGGAGGTGGAGACAGGATCAGGAGGAAGAGTCTGGAAAGTTCATGTGGGTTTTGGCATATGTGAGTAGAGTAGCAGTTCGAGGTGTACGTACATATGTAGAGGGTAAAGGAAAGTATCAGTAAGATGTTGCAGATGGTTGTATTAGTAGAGTGAAAAATTTGGCCCTGGAAATGATACTGGATAGAATGAGAGCTGCAAACACTTGAGGGAACATGAAAGAATATGTTGAGCAAGCAAAGTTACATTTTGAGTGGGAAGCCCTCAGGATGATACCAAATGAGATTACCACAAATGTTGGCCCAAGAATAGCCCACCTGTGTCAAGATTAATAGCTTTATAATTAAAATAATACTTAGAGTCTGTATTCTGCAAGTCAAAAAGTTCAGTAGTGTTGCCCACTGACAGGTTGATTTAAGCATAAACTTGGTGAGATGATCTACAGTAACTTAAAGTTAGTTTTTAGTTCTGCATACTACTAAAATTTGAGAATGTGAGAATAGGAGAGTGTGGGTCTAGTAGCTGAAAATTGGCATTCCAAGAAATTGGCTAGGAGAATACTAACATAAGCTTATTAAATTTCAGGAAATAAAATTTTTGCAAATCTTAAAATATGCACTGAACAGCAGTCACTGGAGAGACTGAAAATCACCTTTGTAAAAGAAATACTTGCATTTTAATATTTACTAAGCTGAGCACATTAGCAAATATAGTTCTACGAGACAGTAACTTTATTCTGGGAGAAAAAAGGGAAAAGGTAGTCAACATGAGTTGACAAAAAAAGCTCAGTTGACTGCAAAGGCAATCTACTCCATTAGTTTTGAAAGCAAAAAGGGGGCGGGGGAAGGAAAAGTATTGTGTGCTTATGTTTTTATTTATTAGACCAGTTTCCAAACCCATAAGGATTAGAAAATTTAAATTAGGTTTCAAAAGAGAGGATGTAAATTTTCTTCTCTCATCCTTTCCTGTCATAGAGGTTTGGCAAGTCACGTCCTGTTACACCTGCACAGATCCAGTCACACAAGTATTGCTAAAAACAATTTATTTATGTGACTGAAACTAAACGAGCAACAGAATGAGGAAGCAAGAGAGTGAATGCTTTTTTCCCCTCATTCTGTTGCTGTTTTAAAAAAAAAAAAAAGTTTGAACAATTTTCTAGAAAATCTTGCATTAATAAATACTAATGAGTATATTGTTCTTGCAAAGTTATATGTAGATGCCTGAAATTAGCTGCAGTGATTAATCCAGTGTAGATGCTGTGAATCAGAGGATGAAATCTTGGTTCTATCAAATTCAGTAATAGAAGTCCTGTTGAGTGCATACAATTAAATGCTTCCAGGATTAGGACACTCAGAAAATATTTAGAAAATTTGAATAACTATCTGTAAGGTTTCATTTGATGACACACTTGTGGAATGTCAAAATTAGCATGTATTTGAATGTTTTACTGTACCAAGGTCTACTTCATCTGCTGTAGCTTATATTCAGCATAGTATCATAAGGAAGTTAACAACTTTCTGTAGCTCTGAGAGTTGCATATGGAAGTCACTGGTTTACTGGGCAAGGGTATAGGATGATGGGGGTGAGGGAGAGCAAAAAAGTAGCACTGCTAAAAAAACCAAGAGGGTGGTTGGCCAGAAGATGCTATGTATCATCTTATGTGTCTGTCATCTAGCTAACATTTTTAAAGCTACCAAACAATAAGGAGAAACGCCTGACCTGATTCTCAGAGCACTGAGCACTCACTGTTCCTATTGACTTCAGAGAAAGATGCAGGTCTCAGATTCTTAGTGAGTGATTGACTGCCATAAGTGGGCATCTGTATGTCCAGCAATCTTTAGAGTAAACATTTATAAAGAAGTAATCCAGTTAACAAAATCTAAATAGAGGTTAACATTTCTTTTTCCACAACACTTTTTCCCCCCCAAAAAAACCAAAATCCTTTTAACTACTGAAGATACTGGAGTTAAAAGAAACACTTTCATAATTTTCAACTTTATAATTTTCTGTAGAACTTCTACAGTACTTCATTGAAATCTTAGATGATGCTTGGACATCAGTGTTAAAACAATTCTGTTAAGAGCAGAAGCAAAGATTTTCCTATTTACCAAAGTTAAATGCAAACACATTGTCCTGGTTTCAGCTGGGATAGAGTTAACGGTCTTCCTAGTAGCTGGTAGGGTGCTATGTTTTGAGTTCAGTATGTGAAGAATGTTGATAACACTGATGTTTTCAGTTGTTGCTAAGTAGTGTTTAGACTAAAGTCAAGGATTTTTCAGCTTCTCATGCCCAGCCAGCGAGAAAGCTGGAGGGGCACAAGAAGTTGGCACAGGACACAGCCAGGGCACCTGACCCAAACTGGCCAACAGGGTATTCCATACCGTGTGACATCACATCTAGAGTGTAAGCTGGGGGGAGTGGGGGCGGGGGATCGCCGCTTGGGGAGTAGCTGGGTGTCACTTGGCGGGTGGTGAGCAATTGCACTGCTCATCATTTGTACATTCCAATCCTTTCATTATTGCTGTTGTCATTTTATTAGTGTTATCATTATCGTTATTAGTTTCTTCTTTTCTGTTCTGTTAAACTGTTCTTATCTCAACCCGTGGGTTTTGCTTCTTTTCCCGATTTTCTCCCCAATCCCACTGGGTGGGGGGGAGTGAGTGAGCGGCTGCGTGGTGTTTAGTTGCTGGCTGGGGTTAAACCACGACACGCATTTAAGTATCACATGGAAAATTTATCACTTTTCAGACAAGCCTAGCTGTAGGCAAGCAGATCTGGCTTCTTCACCAGTCTCTTTACCAGACCCACTGGAAACGCCTAGTTCTTCTCTTCTGCTCTTAGAAAAATTGTGTACTTTATACTGCTGCAAACAGGAAACATTTTGATCCAGCGACAATCGCCACTGAAGGTGGAAGGAGCTAATTGTTTTTAATTTATCCTTGTCTGGCCTAACTGAAGTTGTGTAAAACTTTTATGACCTTAAAAGTTAAGTCCTCATCAAGTTCCAGGTGCATGGGAGAAATGCATCATTTGGGGTGAAAGACATCTGAAAATCTGCAAAATTTGACAATTCTTGCTGAAAGTTCTTGGTGTAAATTCATGTAAAGTAATGTTGTCAAAGATCAGTCTTGATTTTCTTCAGGGGAGCACTAAAGAAAAGTGGAAATGTACTGAAAGGCCTTGCAAGTCCCACAAGCTTTCAGTTTTTCCATCTTGTTTCGTGTCTATATGCAGTTCTGAGAAGTTACTTCTGTTTAAGTTGACCCATGGTGAGTAATAGATAGAGGAAACAGTTTAAAAACAAATCCCAAAATGCACAAATAATGAGGCTTGAGCATTACTTTGTTCTTCTTTTAATGGGATGACAGTAATTTGTAATTGGTAATAAGTAATTTGTAATTAAATAAGTTTAATTTATTTTCTGTTAATATGTAAGCTGACTTCCAAGGAAGAGACAGCTCAGATGCGTTGCTTTCACTATTCACTTTAAAGTCAATTCATCACGGTTGTGAAACTGGATATAGCAAGGAAAAAAAAAAAAAAGGCAGAGAAATTCAAAATAGACCTGATTCTGCAATTTTTGTTCTTAGACAAAATAACAGGTTACATCAAGGGAAGTTTTGTATGTACCAGGATTAAAGATCATGTCCTAAGTCTGGGTGAGATAAAAGTGCATAGAAATGCTCTATCAGTCCTTTTTAGCTAACCTTTAATGTCTATCAGTGTTAATTTTGTAAAATCAAAAGAAAAATTAAAATCTGTTTAAATAACATTTTTTTTCACTCATAGAAAATGGAAAACAATTGCTCATAGATCTGTAATGGAACTTAGTTGTTCATGGTAACAGTACCACATATGAAAGACCCACGCAGAACATAATTTAAACTTGATTTTATGGATGCAGGAAACTGGCCTTTGAAGTGATCGCCATAGAGATTCTATTTGGCATTCATAGTATCTTGTGGAATGGTCGTCTTAAATGTCTTACTTATCTAGTACCTAAAAGATGTATAATGGGGATTTATTTAAATTTTGCCGGCATGTTACCATCCATAGCATTGTTTGGAACTGTATTCTTTATGACCATACATAATAGTTTATTGAAAGGTTATTATCAATATTTTATTTTTCTTTAGATTAATTTTGAATCTTTAAAATACTTAATTATGAAAATGCAATCTGAAAGATGATACAGGTTTTAAAAAAGTTTGTAGGATACTAATGCTGTCTTCCTTTTAGGGTATGTTTTAAAGCTGTACTTCAGTCAGCAGTCTTTTCAAATGTGTATTCTCAAATAATCCGAAAAACATGCCAGTTTTGGGCTGCTCATTAGAAAAAGATCACACTGCAGTGGTTGGAAGCTGGAGCGCAGGAGGCAGAGGGAACTGTGTCTATTTAGCCTGGAGAAGAGCAAGTGAAGGCAGACCTTATTGCTATCTGCAACAGCCTGATCAGAGGATGCAGAGAAGATGGAGCCATGCTCTTCTGAGAGGTGCGCAGGGATAGAACAAGAGGCAATAGAGAAGTTGAATATGTGCAATTCTGCTTATATATTAGGGGGCGAAAATTCACCGTGAAGGATGGCTGAACACTGGAGCAGGTGCCCAGACTGATTGTGGGATCTCTTTCCTTGGAGGAGTTGAAGACCCAGCTGGGTGTGGTCCTGAGCAACCTGATCTGGTTAGACCTGCTTTGAGCAGGGAGTTGGACTAGAGACCTCTGAATATGCCTTCCTGCCCAAATCGTTCATATTTCTGTAAGCTAAAATAATAGAAAACACCAGTGGAGAATATGTGTTAAGTCATCTAACTCATTTCGCTGCCAGGTGAGGACTTCTCTTTGCTGAAACTGATTTAAAATAACAAATTCTAGGGTAAAATATATTTATGTTATTTCAGGACTATTTTCTCTGTATGTCTCACAAGACACTTAGGTCATCAGTGTTTCCAAAACTCCTCTCTTTCTGTAGATAATTGCCAGAAACCCATATGGTCACATCCTTCCTGTGTTTTTCATTTTTAAAGGGATATTTTTCAGTGTCTTCAGAATATACAGATTCTGCATTTGTTATGACTTTGGCTGGTAAATCTTCTGCAGGATAACACTGACAGGCTATATAATGAAGAAAACATTATGTAGGTATTGCTTGACCATTTTCCCCCACACTCAAATACTTAAGCATCTTAGTCGCTTAAGATACAAATTACATACATTAAATAGCTTCCTAAAGATTACAAATGCTTTCAAAGTAGTTTCTGTATACAAACAAATTCTGCCTTCAGAGCCTCTGCTTTAACTCTTTTAGAGGATTCTTCAACTCTTCTTCCACAGAAATTGATTTTATAGACAGTTTTCTTTTATTCCTACCTAATTCAATCTGTGGGCAGTTGCAAAGGCTTTACTAAACCCCCTCTGTGCAACCGTGTTGATAGATAAGCAGTTATATGGATTACATAAATTATTTGTTATGTAGCACCTGAAGCCAAGAACAAGCTTGAAGAAAGTTGGAACAAATGGACTCATGGCTGAAGACTGACTTAGCAAGAACTGTAAAAGATTCATTTGATTAAATAATTCTTAAAGTACAATTCTGTCTGGGCAGATTTGAAATAGAAAACAGAAGAATAAGAACTGTAAATTTTCAAGTGTGTTTTCAGGAGGTTTTGGAGCAAGTTATCTTAGAGCTATTGCAAGCATATCCATTTGCTTTGACATGCTGAATACAAACGTACTAATGCATCTGCATATACAGCAAAATATTGTATATGATTAAGTGATATAGTTGGTCATGGGTCTACTTCTGCAGTCAGCAAGTGCAGCACTTCAGTCTTTTTCCTTCCACATTAACTTAGAAAGCCTGTGTGCTGCTTTGGGGAAAAACATACCATAATGATTCACGGTCTGTGAACTGTTGTCAGTATGGGCTATTGGGTATCTTATATAAAGTGTGAACTTTAAAACTGTATTTTACAGCTCAGAATAATTATTCTTAAATAATGAGTTTCTGGATTATTTGTTGTTTTGGGTTTTTTTTTCTCCAAAGTCACTTCCTTGTCTCCTGATACCACTTGGTCAATTTATGATAAGTGTCACCTCCTTGGAGCTTACAGCAATGCTCTTCCCTACATTAGCTCACACTAATTACGTATTCAGTGCCTCAGCAAGGAAGGGTCTTTGGAATCTCGTTGAATGACCATGGTTTGAGAAGTGCAAGTTTGTGTCTTAGAAACTGGTGAAGCTTATAGCAAAAGGAACATAATCTGGTTAAAATCTGTCAAAATATGTACTACTGGAATTAATATAGTGAGTCAATAGAGTAGGAGATGAGAGAGAAATTTTGAAACCAAAAGTGCAGGCTTCTTTCATTCAATGCAGTAATTGATATGGAAGCAAAAAGAAAATACACAGTCCAGGCATTAGAAAGTATTAAGAATTTTCTCTTTAGAAGTTGTTTACCTCATCTTTAATGGATAAGATGGAGAAGTTCATAGAATCATAGAATCATCTAGGTTGGAAAAGACCTTCAAGATCATCAAGTCCAACCATCAACCATGCCCACTAAACCATGTCCTGAAGTGCCTTGTCTACGCGCTTTTGAACACCTCCAGGGATGGTGACTCCACCACTTCCCTGGGCAGCCTGTTCCAATGCCTGACAACACTTTCAGTAAAGAAGTTTTTCCTAATATCCAACCTAAACCTCCCCTGCCGCAACTTGAGGCCATTTCCTCTCGTCCTATCTCCAGCCACCTGACAGAAGAGACCAGCACCCATCTCACTACAACCCCCCTTCAGGTAGTTGTAGAGAGTGATAAGGTCTCCCCTCAGCCTCCTTTTCTCTGGACTAAACAGCCCCAGTTCCCTCAGCCGCTCCTCATAAGACTTGTGCTCCAGGCCCCTCACCAGCTTTGTTGCCCTTCTCTGGACACGCTCCAGCACCTCATTGTCTTTCCTGTAGTGAGGGGCCCAAAACCGAACCCAGTGCTCGAGGTGTGGCCTCACCAGTGCCGAATACAAGGGAACTATGTTATTCCTTACTTCCAATAAATGCTCATGTGCCCACTCGCAAATTTAAATAACATAATGAGCACTACTCCAGTTAATTCACATATGTCTATAAGTGGTGTAAGTTTGCTGAGCCAGAGAAATAACTCCGCTGTAGCTTCCAGGGACTGGCAGTGAAATATTCGCTTTGAATACTTGGCAAACTACTATTTTCTGTTCTTTGAAGGCATAGCAATGCTCATGGTAACTGTGGTAATGCAAACCTTTTATAATCTGAGGATTCTCAGCCTTCTAGTTTTGGACATCCGGATTCAGATGATGAACGCTCTGACTCTGGAAGTGAAGGATGAAGGCTTATGTTACAAAGCCTGACCAGAGCTGCTGCTGAACCAAAGCCTCCCAAGCCCTGCTTGAAATCATTTATGTCCAGTTTCCAAGAAGTGCACTGAAAGCCAAATGTAAGATAACCTCCTAGATATTGACATTTTGGGGGGATAAGATAGCTGTTTATCTTCTTTTGGTGTATGCATTGGTAGACACAAAGACGGGAACATCTTCAAATACAAAATGACATCAAACCTCATGTGACCTTTTTTCTCAGGTAGCTGAAGGACTGAAGTCTTTACAGCTACTTAGAAATCTGTTTTTATAAGTAATACATGAAATATTTCACTAGAGTTGTCTAATGAGATGAGAATCCTGTCTTAACATATAGAAAAGATCTACAAATAGCATCTTAAAAGTGGATTTTTATTTATTTAGATCTCAAAGCATGTAAGTCACTGATGATAAAGGAGAGACAGCTCTTTTGTGAGTTCACCAATATATACATCCATAGGCAAAATTTTCTTCAGTCTAAGAGGAGCATGAATCCTGTCTCAGTTGGCATTTTAACTTCTGACAGTCCAGGGTTTTTTAAGAAATACTGTGTTCATCAATTCCAACTTTTCCAGTGTCTTCTACCTATGTAGATATCCCATGAGCAGTAATGCAAATTTTAAATATACTAATAATTTATAGAAAAGCCTTATTTAAATGCTGGGAAACTGTAATGCTTTTAATATTTAAAACCCTTTTCTAGTCTATATAATGCTTATATAAATAGACCATATATAATTAAACAATTTATGTAATCCCAAAGCATGTTTTTTCTGTCAAAAAGAGAGGGGTTTATTATCCTGTTCAAGGTCCCCTTTGTTAGTCAGCCATTTGGGGCAAGTTAAGTAGCTTTTGCACATAACTGGTATTTGTAAGAGGGGAGGAAGAGAACTTGCCGGTGTCTTAATAGCTTTAATTATAAAAACCACTAACCTGCGGCTTTATAATCACATTATGTTTTGTCTTCCTTCTCTTGCCTACTCTTTTTGCTTTAAATTCATCCATAAATTCTCTGAAATAGTGACCATATTCCTTTGATTGTTAGTTTTTGTGTGGTGTGTAACACAGTAGAAACAGCTTTGGTATAGGTTTATGAAGGGTTCGAAGTAGATAGAAATAGGAATAGGGTATAGTTTTATAATACCTGTGTCATATAAGTAATTTCTGGGTGCATACACAGTGTGCAATTTCAGTGTTCCAGGGTGACTTACTAATTCTTGTGAATTTGCTAATGATGGTTTCTCCACGGTATTGATAGACACTGTCCAGACAGATACAATGCAGTAGTGTGTGCCCAGAGAGCTCACATGAGGGAAATAAAATCAACAGGAAAATATTTCCAACATAGTAGAGCTTCTGTGAGGATAAAGTCATTAATGTTTTAAACACATTTGAGGATTATCAGATAAGGGGCACGATGTAAGTGTGAAGTAATAACATATGTATGTGTATTCATAATGTAAAATACATTAGTGCAGTTCTGTTTCCATTAACTATCTTATGTATGTTAAGTATTTTCCATGGGGAAATTAATCCTCATTTCCATTCTGCACTGGCATGAAATTTTTTAATTTTATTTAAGTTAAGGTAGGATCTGATGAGTATTCTCTTCCTGAATTAGAAACTTTGCTTTTAAAT
Source organism: Aquila chrysaetos chrysaetos (assembly GCF_900496995.4). NCBI lineage: Eukaryota > Metazoa > Chordata > Aves > Accipitriformes > Accipitridae > Aquila > Aquila chrysaetos. The sequence continues at coordinate 18,597,414 of NC_044004.1, forward strand.
AGTAAAATAAATCCATGTGGAATATTATTTTTGGAGAATAACTGTGAAGACTGTTAATAATGGCCAAGAAAGGACTTTAAAAGTCTTACAGTTATTTTTAGGGACAACTCATTGTAAGAGGGAAAAGAATACTAAAAATGTTGTGTAATTTAGTATGGAAATTTATAGTTTGACTCAGTAGGAATTCGTTACAGATTTCCTTGCTACCTGCTTTCATTCCCACTTTGATATATGAGGAGGCATTCCGACATCTCGGAGAGCCACTCTGACAGCTACACTTAAGTGATTTCCATGGAAATTTTTGCAAGGGGATGCATGTCCTTTTCCCCATTTTCCTTTCTTCCTCATTCACCCTTGGGAAAGGGAGAAGGGAAATCTCAACAGCATGGTGAAATCTGACATTGTGGCTTGGTTTAGGGAACAATGTGAATTTGGTGAGACTTTCTTCACTTACAAGATCTTCAGCTTTTTGAAGAGACTGCTGAGGGCTTGTAAGCATCCTCCAAAGAGCTGTTACTTCTCAGGACCTAGTATCCATGGTCCTGGCATTTTCCATCTCTTGCCCAAGAAGTTCCCTGGGAGCTTAAACACTACAGTCCTGCTCAAAGACTCCTTTTTCTCTGTGTTTTGTGGTCCACAGCAGCCTCTCAGCGGCCCTTCCAGGATAAGTCTATGCCTGTCTCCCTTGGACACGTTTTGTTTGTGAATTTGTTTCCCGTGCTTCCCTTTTAGGTTCCTTTAAACAAATACAGGAAACGTGAATTTACTCTCAGTCAATTACTTTCAGTCAGGCACTTCCAGGAGATGTAATCTAGGCTTCAAGGAGAAAATACTGAAATGTGGTATGCTTGCCTCTTCCTAGCAATCTTTGGGCTCCTGGAGAAAATGTCAATGGATTCCTAATGCTCTGCTGAATTGGCATTTTGATGAATGACCTTGATTACATCCTCATAAAAATATTGGAGTTGGATTGTTTCAGGTTTATTGGGCAGTCATCTGATGTCTTGATGCTTTGAGTAACTCCTACGGGTTACTAGAAATACATCAGCATCTCCTAAGAGCTCAAGTTTGGACAGGTCTCTGTTTTATAGTTGATGCAAATAAGATGTGTAAGGTCCCTGCTGGTTACATGTGTAGGCAGTTTAACTATGGTCGCGTGTTGACACGTAATCATACTTTGTTCAGTGTTTTTCTCAGACTCTCCGAGCTGGTCAATAATTGTCTAATCTCTTTGCCATTTTGAGTGCCAGATTCAGGCACGGCTTAGTTTCAGTTCAACAGTGAGAGCCCATATGATCCTGATTTAGGTACTCAGTGCTTTCAAGAGTTATGTGGTGGCTGGCGGTTCAGATGTTTTCCATTCAAGATCATTTCCCAGGTAGAAGAGACTTTAACCACTAGAACTACTAGACTCGAAGGTTGGGGGACAGATCTGCTTCTAAATTTTTGGTAGGAGCAGGCTTTCATTAACAATACATGCTGAAAAGATAGTTCTCTTGAGTCTTCTGGTTTTCCTTCCAAGGTTTTTCCTCAGCCCTTTTTATAGCCTGTGAGAGGGAGGGGATCTCCCCTATTTGAGGCTTTATACAAGTTACTAAAACACTAAAAACTTTTGAAAACACTATTCAATTCTGTTTTCTTCTGCATCATCTTAATAGTTAGAGCTGGTAGACTATCTCATATTGATTTGAAATAACGTATTTTACAGTCTAACTTTGTATTTTCTGTCTCTGAGCCAGTTTTTATGAAATCGAGGAAAACAGTTCAGTCAATATTAAGCAAATCCATATACTGCCATAACCCATGATTATAATTCAAGCGAATAAGGGTACTACATAAGTAATTAGGCTAATTATCAATGCCTTTTCATGCAGTAGAAGTTTGGCTTGATTTTTTTTAAGTTATTGTTCAGTAAAATAGTACCTCATGTCTAGAAATCAAGGACAAAATTGTATGATGAAAAATTCCCATGTGACTCATACTCTCACCATGTTACACTTCAGAGACTCAAGAATTAAATTCTTGAATGGAAATTCCTTTTTCAGAGAAGCAGATACATGCTATTCCTTCCTCTCCTCCACCCTCAACTACAACTTCAAAACCTCCGTTTTTCTTGGTGTTATAGTGCTCTTTAAAATAGATTAGAGTCACAGGGTGAATTTTAACACTTCCCAAATTTGTGAAGTAGAGAAGCGTATCACAATCATCTGGAATATATTTGCATGGAATTTTTTAATAATATGTCATCTCATAATATTCTTTAAACTCTCTTTAAATAAATGAGAATAAAGCTGAGAGATCAGTTGCTGAAGCATTATATAGTTTTCTAGATTGCAAATATTTAAAGAGTTTTATATTAACGTTTGGAAACTACTTTTATTTAGTATTTCAAAAACTTTTCTTCTCTACATATGCTTACATGCTGTCCTTGGAATCACTATCAAACCTCAAACCTAACTTAAAGGTTTTTTCTTAATGTGTAGGAGTTTAAACTGTATTTAACTTATTACAAATTGAATCCTTTAGGTCAGTGCTGGCCAGGCTGGCTGCTGCTGCTCAACTCTGGACTAAATTTTAAGTTGAAAATGTTTTAGCAGAAATACTCTTGGGTTGAAGTATGTGGGAAACAGGGTTGTAACTGAGTAGATAGAAAGGTGAGATGAGAAACCTTGGTACTGATTACAGTTTGTCTCTAGGTCCCTGCATGTGAAAAGGTTATAATTAAGTTAATCTAAAGGAATGTTTGTGAATATACTCTTTGTTGGAAAGAGAGGTGCTGAGTACAGAAATAAGAAATATTCATTTTCAGTTTATCATTTAGCTTTCCATTTGTTTCAGGTTGTGTAATTTTTTCTGAAAATTTCAAAAATAAAAAGGATAGATTATTTTTTTCTATTTTGGACAGGAAGGAGAAAACCTGATTTAAGCTGGTAAGCATCTTGTGATTCAGTAATGCGGTATATCAAATCTGCCACTGACAAAAATTGATATGAAGTGATCTGAAATTCCCCTTGGCATAGTTTCCTCCTTCTTTTGCTGTTTTTGTAGAACTTGCACATGCCCTCATGGCATGTATGACACATCTTTGCTCTCATTTCAAAACTCATGACTGCTTTGCTTTTCAGATGCAGGACAGATCACTCTTATCAGAATCCAGCAGAAATTTTTAGTCTTTTGCTGCTGGCATCCCATCAAAGCTTGTGGCTGTCAAAGGAACATGTTAAAGGATAAAGTCAGAATTTAGAGTTTCATTATTTTCATTTGTGCATCTTTGTCATTTGTACTTCTCTGATGACTTCAGAATTATGACTTCTCTAAAAATTCTGTTGTTTTCCTCTAGAAATAACTCTGTGGACATACATGTTGAAATTAGACCTGTTTTATTATGAAGTAGAATATCCCTGACAGTTGTTGAAGGTGTTAGCATGACTGTGGTTGTTGCTTTCTTTTTTCCTTCTCTCTCATAAATAGTCAATCAACATGCTTCAGTATGGAGCTATGAAAACAAGTTTCAAGGAATAAGACATATGCACACTGTTGCCAACCTCTTGGGATAGAGCTCTGGTCACAAGGCAGAGCTCAGTTTAAACCATCACATGGCTTCTGATACTGCATTTGAAATGTGAGGGCAATTAGTTTAACATTGTGCAGATACAAGGGATAATTACGCCTTGCAGTACTGCTGAAATCTCCAAAGAGCTTTCATGCCAGGATCCCTGAAAAGTTGATTGCTAACATGTAATAAGTAACAAAAGAATTATATATAGGAAAACAATAATTATTTGAAAAAAAAACCCTTGTAAATTTTCTTAATGATATTTACTCATCACCTCTCTGTGAAATCACTTCCTATTGCTTGTTGGAACAGGAAATTGGGCTGCATTTACTCTGAAAAGCTGTTGGTTACCCATAAAGTATATTCGCACGATTGTTAGAATATCTGTGGCATGAAACATAATACTTGTGCAAGTGACCATGAAGACATGATTGTTGAATAACGGATTTTCAATCTTTGCTTAGTCAGTTGTGTGACACTGTACGATGCTATTGACATTCGGATAAATAGGCTAAGCCTGCATGGTGGTTAGCTGCATGAGATGGAATTAGCATCCCCCAGTAATGGAGGTGCCTGCTGTAATAGTTGCCCTGATTTCAGCCTAAGCCCAGGAAACAACACAGGGGAATAATCCATTAAAGAATGCCTGTTCTTTAAAGAACTATATTTTCTCCTCTCATTCAAGAATTGCTCATATTGGCAAATTTGTACTGATGTTAAATCATGCATGAATTAAAGAATTAAAGCGTTTTTCATATGTTCATTAGAAATGGTACTAGTACTTCAAAACATGAATGGAAAGGTAGTTTAAACAAATTGCCGTATGTTGACAGCCCTGTTGGTCCGAGGACATTTTGTTCATTATCTTTTTATTCAGCTTAATCAAGACTGATGCTTTCCAGGAGCTCGTGAATTGGGCCCTTCAACCAGATTATGAGAGTTAGTAGATACAGCCAAAATAACTTCTTAAAATGTAACATGCTTGCTTTTGTAAAGGTTACTGTATTTTAAGGTAATGGAATGGGTTCATTAAATTCATTGAATTTACAATAACTGGACTTCAACTTACTGTGGCTTTCACTGATGAAAACAGAGCTGTACCCAGGCCATGGTGTCTTTATTAACTTCTGATAAAACAAATGTTCCTCCTAAATCACATGTTTCTCCTATATTTAGTTCTGTTACTATTCAGATATGCATTTTACTGTCATATATAGGAAATATGTCATATTTCACATTGCAATAGAAAAGGTTTGTTCACTAAAGAAGCCGACTATTTGCTTATTGCATCTTACATTTGATGTACAGTGTAATTATTAAATGCTCTGTTTCATGCCAGCAAGGATGTTTAAGACCTAGAATACTTTTATCATTGAAACTTCCATTATAGAGTTAAAACTTACATTTAGTTAAAATAGCAAAATATTACAAAACTAGTCAAGATGTTGTTTCGCCCTTCTTTGGCTCTCCCACTCTCATTACTGGTGGCAAAATGCTTTGAATTTTAAGTAAAGAGTTGTGGCCTATTTTTACCAAGCTTAATTAAAATCCTTGGGTTACTTATACTGAAGAAATTGTAAAGGACTTACTGTAAATACTGACCACTTTTTATACTAGAATAATTGTGAGTCACTCAATGGTGTCACATAGAGAAACATATGAAGACAGTAGTATAGAAAGGAAATTTTTTTTTTTTTTGGCTTTTGTTAAAACAAAGGCCCCTATTCCAAAAGCGGTAAACATCCAATACCAATTAAGTGTTTAAGAAAAGTAAAGGGAGATAACTTACACCACGTACTACTGGCTAAATCCTCATAGTATATGGGGAGGGATGCCAATCAGAATGTCCATCCTATTTTTACTGATAATGTAGCCTGCATACATCAGTATGGGAGAGTAGATAAATTTTATTGGTTGGTTTAGTTGACTGATACTGCTTTTGGAAAAATGACATGAGATTTATTGAAAGGTTTGAAAAGTATCTTTTTTTCTGTTAGGGTCGCCTACACATGTTTGAAATACTTTTAATATTTTAAATACAAATGCATCTTTTTCTTTCTTGATTATGTGTTTTTAATTTTTAAATGGTCTGATGGTATATAGAACCAAAATAAGGGGAAAAGTGTGTTAAAAATAGAGTATTATCTAGTGGATGTTGTGGAAGTTCACTTCAGGACTTTTACACTAATGGATCTTCTTCTATCTTGTATTTTGAAAGATTTTAATTTATTTTTTGCTCAAAGGGAAAACATAAGCTAGAGGTTTTTAAATTACTCCTGGAAGGTCCCCCCTGAACATTTTTCCAAACTGCAAAAATTCCAACTTTTGTGTTTCACTTTTTGGCAGGAGAGCGGAGGCTCCCACGGCTGCCCCGCTCCCAGCAGGTTTCCTGGGCTGTGCCGGCGTGGCTGGGGCAGCCGGAGGCAGGGAGGGCTCCGGCGGAGCATCCCCAGAGCTGCCCGGGGCTGAGGCTGTCAGGCTCCGGGCTGTGTGCCAGGGAACGTAGCGTTCGCGGAGATGGAGCGCTTCCATGAACCTCCTGCGTTACGTCTCGGTGCGGTTAGTGGAGAGTGGGGATCCCTCCCTTCAAGGGGGTGCCTATGTGGTAAAGCCGTGTAATCCTGGAAGACATGGGCTGTCTAAGGATTTGTCCAAAAGCCAGATTAAAAGAACCCCACGACTAAACAAGCACAGAGAAGCAACCAAATGCCCCCCCCCGCCCCATATTTTTGTGCAATTTCATCAGAAGGAAATGTTGACAAATGCTGCAATATAATATAAATAGTAGATAACAGGATCTCTTTATTAAGAAGTCCTTTTGGCCAGCTTCAGGTCAAAGTTTACATGGACATTCAATAGCATTGCATTTCCTAAGTCTTAGCAATTTCTTCTCATACTATAAAAGGAATGTTTTTGAGCCTGAAGTGGTAAGCAGATTTGCAAGTTCAAGCGCTAACTGTTGATCCAGCTATTAATTTAAATGAAAAACTTGGCTGTATTGGTGACTAAAGAGCAGGTCTGAGTGGTAAATAGTATCAAATGCTACAGGATGCTAATCCAGCCACCTTTTGGGAAACGGGTAGGTCGTGTTGCTTGCATTTAACATTAAGATACATAGAGCTGGTTGTCGTTTAAAAGTTCTCAATTAAATCTCTTAGAGGAAGGGGGAATAAGACTTTGTGGTAATTGATGAGGCCTCTAGCTTTGAGCAGTTGTGGGTTTTCTAATACAGGCTGTCCTTCTGTCATATTTTAGAGCAGTTTGTGGAGTTCAGGAGACATCCATAGTTTGGTTAGAGAAGGGCAGAGTGCTGGTTTGTTTCCACTACTCAGAAAAATCCTGGCTAAACCAGCATCATTAGAGAATGCCATATCATAATGTCCAAATACTTAGGGAACTATCCTGGTATTTGGGAGACATCAGGTCAGTACCTGACTGACATGGGCTGCTTTCGTGACCTTGGCTAGGCAGTGTGCCAGGGTCAGTCTGTGTAGATTTCTAGCGTGACCTTCCTTAAATTGAAGTGCTGAGTCCACGCTCACTTTCAAAACTTCTTGTATTCTCAAATGCGGAGATAGAGACGAAGCTACCCTTCTTCTAAAGGTGCCTTCACCTTTCTGTAGACACCTAACTTAAGACTAGATTTCCAATTTTCAGCTGGCTGAAGACAGGTGAGATGACTCCCACTGTTAGCCCCTTGGCACAGATCCCTTTTTTCCCCATCTTAAAATAAAATTATTATACTGTATTTATGGACTTTACAGGATGAATGCTTATTTTATTTTTTTTTTATAAAAGTATTAAATATATATAGTATTTAGGCAACTTGATAATGGGATTCTGCAGGTACTCAAGATAGCAAATTATCCTTTAGTGGCTGCATTTCTTCTAGATCTACAGTTTGCTTGGGTGGGACAGAAATGCTGTATTTCTGCCTATCGATCTATATGTAATTCTCGGTAGCTCTAATAGTATTCCTAATGCAGATTCTGTTATCTGAGAAATGACATATCAGACACGCTGAGTATCCTTGGATTTTGGGAGAAGTGGCCTGGATTTAAATACATGAAGGTAAAGCTCATTATGGTAGAAGAGAAATTAAGTCTCCTGGGCTTTTCTCGTCATCCGCTAGAACAGTAGCTTGGATTTGTAAACATATTTCTGGTTTATTGTTGATCACTGCTTAGAATATTTGGCTACAACATGAATGGGAAAGCCGTCTTGCATAAGGTGGTTGATTACATGGTAATATTTTTTTAATCTACCAGTCTGGATAGGCATTTTAACCCACTGATAACTTCAACTTAAAAACTAAACTTCTGTTGACATTCAGTGGTATTCCTCCAGTAACTAAGGAAATCTGGACAGTAGCTATAGAATCTGAACTCTGTGAACTCAACTCTGATGTATGCTGAACTGAGACTCACTAAGATCTTCACTAAACACTGTTAAGGTGTTTTTAGAGAATCACGTGGGAATCTATAGAACACAGACATAAAAGAATTCGGCAAATAACTGGTTTGGGGTTTTTGTTTCATTTTGACAAGGTTAAAAATATTGAATATCCATTTCAGGCTATGTATGGTACAAGGACTGGTACAAGTTCTTCAATGAGTCAGAAAGGTTCTCTGGGCAGTGTTACTCGTGTGATGAGGCTGTGCTTGTCCAGAGAGCTAATATCTTTCAGTAAACCAGCTGATCTATCTGGAAAAAAGAGACAGGGAGTTGGGCATACAGATCCTCCTTCAGATCTGAACTGGGTCACATAATTGAAAACTAATGTAAAGTATATGCACGTAAGGCCAAAGTAAAGGTGTAATAAACAGTGCTAGCTTTAGCTTTCATTAAGGAGAGAATGCTTTTCTGTGCAATAGAAATGTTCTCGTGACACAGATTTTTATTGTTATTTAATGCTGGTTTTAAGAGTGTGGTGGTTTTTAATTTGTGTCCAGTAATAAAGCCTGTTGAGATCTTTACACCTATAACCAGTTGTTCCTTTCATTGAAATCAGCTCCTGCCTTTGGAACACTACAGTACCACTGTAAAAATGAAATACATATTTCATAATGGTAAGGCAGTATAAGATAGAAAGAAGTGTTGGTTTATGTGTAAATTGATTTGTATTTTTAAAGTAGTGAAAGGGGGTTTTGCTGCGCCTTTTTTTTTTTTTTTTTTTTTTTTTTGAGCCTTTACATTGTAGGTTAAAAAAGCTGAAAGCATATGGTAGCAATTTTTTAACCTCTCTACATGAGGTGCTTGTCAACGGAGGTCCATACGTCCAAAGCTAGTTAATAACAGCTGCAGGCCAAAGTTCCTTTAAGAGCTATTGCCGTGTTCCAAGATTCTCAAAGACTTTGAACAAGTGAAGTTGGCCACAAGGGAAAGCAGCAGGTCTGCATTCTGCTTGTTAAGTGAACCCTGTTTGAACAGAAAAAAATGTGGCAGAAAGTCAGAATTTTCATGCTATAAAACTTGACCATAAAATATCAGATAGGATTGGCTAGTAGGCTGCTGTAGTTTAGCCTAAATGAACCATTTGCTTCAATCTAACACTTTATTTTGCTGATTGCTTCAATGAACATACTTAAGGGTTTTTTTGAGGAAAATTTGCAAGACTAATTACACCAAGTACTTTTTTTGAAAGAATTCAGAGAATCCCAAAACATAGGAATACAGTTCTGTTTGTGTTTACATTTTGTATATATAAAATATGAAGTAGAAAAGGAAGAATATATGTGAAGAAGAAGAAATTGCAATTATCTTGACCTTGTGCTGCTTTCTCAGTTTTGTATTCATTTCCATTTTTGCCATGTTCTTTTCAAAGCTGTAGTGAATTATAATTAAGAGAATTCCCTCCAGACAGCTTTCCATGCAGTTTGTAGTTGCTTTGCAGTTTGGAAGAAGTCCAGACTTAAAATGTGAAATCACATTCTCAAAAGATACGGTCTGTGTATTTTTGCCTATTGGTTGAAAACCTTCATGGTATATTAAAGCTTTTATCAGAAAAAGCTCTTTAGAAGCATTTAGAGGGAACAAGGCTGTCTGGTTGGTTATCTGCCAGTAATAAAGTATCAATAAACAATACTCATCATTGTTGTTCTAGTAGAATATAAGGGAGGATGCTTGACAGAGAATATGTTTTGTGCTCTACACCAGAATGGTGCTGGATCAAAATCTGAGATTTGAAATACATTTCTAGGACTCTGAGTGCCCCTAGGTGGTCACAACTAAAAGTACAGCAGGAACAGTTTCCCCCTGCTCATCTCCTTCCTGCTGATGGACAGCTAACCTCTGCTGGGCACTGGGCGCTGCTCTCAGCCTCTGTGGCACATTTTTGGGAGGCGTTACTGTTAAAGAAGCGCTTCTCTTCCTTTGATAAGGCTCTGCTTTACAGAAGAGCGTTTGTGTGGTATTAATTTTAATGTGGAAATTGCTGACATACTGAAGTGGCAGTCTATCATTACTCCCACTTATGGCTCCAATTTAGCCCTTGTCATTGCAGTTGTCAGTATCAATTGGGGATTAGAGGGGGTTATGGCATGCAGAGCGGATGGTCCGTGGATCAGTACCACTTTTCATTCCTTTTTAACACAATCTTTTCATTATCAAGCCCATTGATACAATTTTGTTACGGCTTTTCAGTTTTTTATATACATAAAATGTGTGGGGGATAAATTGCTTCCGGGGTTATTTTTGGGTTCTTTGCATTCCATTTCTCTACTGTATTTGAAATATGCAAGTGGTACCACTTCTAAAATACGCATTTCTAAAGTCACACAGTCAGTTGGTTTGAAAATGCTCATTTATAATGCATTGATCCTTAGAAAAGATATGCATTTTAAGACTTATCCTTCTAACTTCAACACAAATGTGTCATTGATTTGCCATTGTAAGGGAAGCAAGCACTGTACAAATAATGGAAATATGATTTCCAAAGATTGTAGAGCCAATTCCAAACGCTAAGGTTTTGAAACTGAATAATGGAATGCTATGTAATAATACAATTTATTTTCATCTTCGTCAGATAAACAGTGTCTCAGATCTCTAAGTGCAGTGTGTGAGAAGACAAACTTTGTATTTTATCCTAAGAGTAGGTTTTCACTGACATAGACATTTCTGCAGGGAAGGAGGTGAAAAAAAGGTAAATCTTTCTCTTGCTCTCTGAGAATTCTGGTGAATTTGCTTCTATGGTAACCAATTAGCCAGAGCTTATTACTCATGTAAAACAGGAACCGATTGCAATTTTAAAACCTTCATTTGCAAAACAGCATGTCTAAATGATAAAGTTAAATTTCTTTCCCAAGACCACAAGTCTTCTTTGTAGGTGGAAACAACTAAGTTTACAGTTTAAAAAGCAAGGGAAAAGGCGCTCCTAGGCAGCAGCATCCATCCACGCTAAAAGCAAATATTTGTTTTTGGAGGAGAGAATGGCTGTCCCCGGAGCAGCCAGCTTAGCAAAAGCAGGAATGGAAGGGCAGAGCTCATCTTTTATGGAAGTCAGATAAATTTCATGCTCTTTAACATCGACTGTGACTGCAGGCTTTTCACTGAAGCCTGGCTCCTTCCCCAGTGCGAACAGAATAGGAAAAGTGATTAAAGTTCACTCAGTACTGGACAGCAGGAGGCAACCGCTCTGGTATCTTCAGCTGAGGGAGAGGGCGAGAGGGCTCTTTAATAAGACTTGTGAGGCTTCTTTGAAGAAAAGAAATGGGACTCGTAGGGCCTACGAATGCCTACACTAACATTCATTCATTTCCTGTACTTCATATGGCTTCTTTGACACATTGTAATATTGTCATCCCCTTCATTAAAATGTTCATTATGAAAGGGGAAAGAGAGAAAATGTAACTGTTAAGTGGAGTCAGGGGTCAGCAAGTTCTGCTGTGAGCAAAGGGCTCAGAGCTGCCTCAGATAATAGCGGCAGCTCTGGGGCAGATAAGACAGACGGACAGAAAATGGAAATATGGACCTTACAAACTGTCCCGTTTAGTGTCCCGTCTTGTGATGGACGGGAGTCTTGGGCGCCCTGACAAGTCGCGAAAGGCTGAAGTGGCTAGCAGATACTCCTAGATCCTGCCTTTTGGCTTTTTCCCTCTGTCTCTGTCTCTTTTTTTGTTTCTCCCTTTTTTAAGTTGTGCAATCAGTATTCACACATTCTTATAACTAATAGGATTAGAGGCGTTGCAAAGGGATTTGAACAAGATAATTAGTTTACTGCTTAGCCCACAATATAACAGGCAACCCCCCCCCTGAGAAAAGGCAGACAAAATGGGTCAGAAAATGTGTGGGAAATGAGGTGAGGCCTCTCAAACAGGGCCTCAATCAGCTATACCATTATGAAAGGGTCCTGGAGTATTCATTCATTACTGCAGACTGTTGACTTTTTTGGCTTGGCCACCAGAGGTGTCAAGGAAAGAGACTGAGCTGAGCAGTGGGAAGTGTTGCTGGACACCAAGGAGTCCGTTTCAAGCGCTTAAATGCAGTTTCATGTTCTTTGACACCACTCCACGTAGAGCAAGGCTGGTAAATCGAAGCACACAGCCTCAAGCACTTTACAAAGTGGAGGCTGTAAAAGCAAAGCTTCTTGTAAACCTTGGGCTGGATCGCATGCTCAGAAAGAGACAGGCGACTGAAGTAGCAAATCAGGAAACTTACTTTATGTTTAATACTGTGTTTGAACCTCTATCTAACAGAGTTATTTAAAACATAAATTTTCTAGCAGTGGGTTGAAGCATTCCATGTAAATATATATTTTCTTATGTTAAGATGTGCCACACAGAAAAAGCCCTCAAATCCAGTCCCCTACTGTCCCTCCTCAGTGATACCAGTATGGTGCTTGAATTACTAAGTGATGGTACTCGGTTTCCAAAGGAGCAGCAGGAAATGCTTCAAAGTTCCTGCCCCCCCCCTCCCCTTTTTTTACACCCCCCCCTCCGTGCAACTTGTATGAACCACCAGTCTGATCAAAGCTGCCAGAATTTGTTAGGAGACATGTTGACCCGGGCTTGCCTGTGTATGGTAACTTAGAGGTGCCTCCTCTTCGGTGGAAGAAACAGCAGGAGCTGCTCTAATGAACTGTCCAGCAGCTCCATCTTGCAGTGTATATACAACCAGAGGTGAGAAGAGGTTAATCCATAGGGGAACAAGTTAGGAAAGCAAAGCGAAAAATACCATGGAGTTGTATGACCAAAATTCAGCTTGAAGTCAAAGATGGTTGCTGACATTTTCTGGGGTTTTGTTAAATGAAACTCTCCTTTCAATCTGTTGCTTTTTGTGTCAGCTCGTGAGTTTTAAATACTTCAGCTGCAGTGCAGGAGTATGCGTGATGTACAATACAGAATGTCATGTTGCCTATAGCAAATTGACCTCCCATTCATTTTAAATACCTATATCTCATTTCTGATGGAGATTAGATTCCTAATCTTAAGATTAGGCTCGCTTTTATTTCAGCATAGGGATGTAGTACTGTAATCTTTGTCTGCTCATAAACGTAAAGAAGACAAAGACGTTCACTATTAGACATGTACATACCTGGTAGTAATATGAAATCCTTATAGTGTAATCCTAGCTGTTGCAATTTTCATCATTAAGCGCATTTACCCCAGAGTTTTATCGTGGTTTTATTTTTTAAAAAATCTGGCAGTTTCCCTTTATTATTTAAATGTTTTTTCTGCATTTCCCTGTTCAACTGCAAGCTGAGATGTCATCTCTGCCTCAGCTGGGAATCTCTGTTTTGCGTTCCTTATTATTGTATGTATGGAAAAGGGAATCATGAATATTGAAAATACTGTGGAAAACAGACCCTGTGAGATATTTGCTCGTTCTTCAGGTCAGGCATTGTACCATACATATGTTTACATACGTGGAGGGTAATTTCCCACTGGAAGTGAAGTGTGTCCCTAATTAAAAACAAAACAAAACAAAACAAGAAAACCCCACAGGCAGAAGTTGGTATAGGTATGCAGGAGAAGTCTATATAAGACTCTTCTTCCTATTCTATATAAAAAAAGGTGTTAATCAGTATTATAAATAATATGTATCTATAGTGAAATTTCAGCTAGGTTAAAGGAAAATGAAAGTTAAAACAAATTCAGGAGAATAAAATATATATCTTAAAATTTATCAAAGCATTTCTTTTTAAGCATAGACTTAACACCTGCATAAAATCAATATCACTGACACACAAACTTGCAGTTTATTTTGTATGGCCGTGCTGTTTTGAATGCTGGCTTTGAATCTGGTAAGTCCTTTTCCTTGGGGTACCAGGATTTTAAGTTCTATTTAGGACAGGGTTATCTCTTTTCAAGTCTGTATTTCTATATGATTGTTTATGTTTGGTTAAACTGTTCAATTAGTACAGCTCATCAAAACATTTCTGGACATATTTTCCCTTCAGATATCTGTGTAATACATGATATCAGTGAGGAAAATTTGGCTTGTTTTCATTATTTATAGATGTGGATGGGAAGATGGTTAACAGAGGGCAAAAGAGATATGGAAGATGAAACTGCAAAAAAAAAATTATTCTGCAGATCCAGGGCTTAATTAGACATTCTGTATCCCTACTGAATGCTCAATTTGATCTTTTCGTTTTCACAGATTGCAGACCTTTCGTTCTCACCCACGGTCTAGTTAAAATTGATACTAAGGGAAAATATTTGAATATTTTTATCCCTGTTTGGAGCAAACATTTGTATACATATCGTTATGACTCCCTGGTTCCTTTGGTGGTTTTAGTATATTTTTAGTTTGAATAGCTGAAACACCCAGTACCACTGCAGTCCAGCTCTCAGACTTACTCAGTTGTGAGTCAGGGATGAATCCTTATCTGCGTTTTCTGTAGCTCTTCCAGTGTATATTTTAACTGGTTTTGATTCTTCCCAGAAGACCTACCATCTACCATGCTGTCCATGGTAGTACAGTTCCTGTTATTCTGCAGGGATGCAGACCTGACACAAAATTTTGAAGTACAGTATTATCTTGAATGGTCAGTCCTCCTGAAATACTGACCTTCTGCCCCAAAGCTTTCCTCTACCTGGCCAGGAGCTGGAGGAGATTCCCCTTTCTGAGAAAAATCCTTTAAATGTTATCATAAGGAACGCTAGGGAGAAGCATGTCAGGACTTTGCAATTTCAAAATCAAAATCCCGATTTTTTTTATAGGGGGTAACTGAGAACTTGGCAAGACAACCCCCACCCCCCAAAGAAAACCCCAAAAGCAGCACCAAAACCCCGAGTTAAGTATGAAAGATAATTTTCTTAAGGACTCGTATATGGTCCAGTTGCCTTAAATATTATTTGTGGTGTCACAATGATAGTTCATTATGGGGTAATATAGAGTGATTACTGAAAAGAAAACATTTTCTTACTTTCTTGTTCTGTCTCTCCATCTGAGGAGGATATTGTCTTTGTTCATACATGCTTAAATTAGGAAGACCTATAATTAAAATGTATTTACTGCTGTTTTTCAGTAAGTAGTTTGTGATTCAAAGATATATTTGATCACATGTTTAACACTAAGCTTGTGAGTAGTTACAATGCATTCAATGGGATTTAAGCACATACTTTAAATTGTACATGCTTCAGTGCTTTCCTGAATTGGGATAAGATTATTTGTATGTTTGCGGTTTAATAACAGTTATGTTTAGCTGAGTTAGTGTAATTTTCCATCCTGCATCTCTGGTGCTGTACCATAACCTATACACTTAATGTTGTCACAATCCATCTTACGAGAGTGTAATAGATTTTCATTTAGTTGATAATTAAGAGCTTTGAAGAGTAATGCTTTTGTTTGTTTTCAGAATTGGTGGGGATGAGAAGCATTCCCTTAAATATACTCCATTCCTAACCTATCAAATTTAGGGCTATTTATTAGTTTAAAAACAAAATAAAACAAAATGAAAACCAAACCAAACCAAAATACGCTAGAAATTTTCATTAGGGAGTTTGGGATGGTTTGTTTTTTTTTTTAGTTTGAAGTTTGTTGTGTTTCTTTTAAGGTCAAAAACCAGTAGCACTGTTTAACTGCTCCCTGTTTTTGTGAGTGAGGAATGAGAGGTAAAGGATTGGCTCAGGCATGTCTGGGGGTGGGGGAGAAGATGTGCAATAAGTGGTTTTGCTCACACTGTTGGAACATGTGTTCACTGAAAACAATTTTTCACTCTGTAAGAGGCACAGCAGAAGCTGAACTCAAACTTTTCTGACTGCTTTCAAGACAGACACTTTCTGTCTTGAAAAAGTTTCTTCAAAGGAGGCATAAATAATGGTAAATAGTAGTTGTATATAGAAACTACTTACTATGTCCATCTCTCTTCCAAATCACCTTAAACATGTAGAATAGATAATTCAAACAAAGTTGTGACTGACCTGAATTTACTATAAACATCTTGGTTTTAAATTAGGCAAACCAAGTTGTGTGTTTCTCATGCACTGGTTAAGAATTAAAGCAGGAAATCATGCTAACAAATTAAGTGAAAGGGAATGGGAGTGGGATACAGAGTTACTCTGTGATTTAATACATTGTCCTAAATATGTTAGATGTGTAACTCTATAGAAATGTTAGCTCTTTACTGCCATAAAGCTGTGACTTTCTTAAGTGATATATCTTCAATAATTCTACACTATTTTGATTCATAAAAGTTGAGTAGATTGGAAGGGGCTTAAAAAATGCATTTCAGGAGGCCTTTTGACAGATGTGATTTAAAAGCTTAGAGAAAGCAATGCACCTGTCACTTTTAATTGCAGAAAGCTTTCCATCTATTAACTTTATTTTGCCAGAGCCTTCTAATGAAAAAGTTCCAGTATCTAATTTAATTTAATTTTCTTTGGGTTTGCCAGAAGAGCAATTAATTTTTAGAACTTCCAACTATTAAGTTGTGCTTCAGAAAGCAGTCTCTCTATCTTATATACCATTAAGTTTCATCATATGCTTGTCATACCTTAGGAACATCTTGATATCCTTGAAGAAATGTGGCACTGAAATGTAGACATATTGTCTGTAGCACTAGGTAGGGTTTACAAATACAAATGTTCATATGATTGGGTTATTCCTATCCATCATTAGATTGCATCTCTCTGGAGCTATAAGTACATCTGTGCCTGGCAGGCTTGTGTTATCACCAGTGCATATGGGGACCATGTGTCTGTCTTCCAACAAAGATATATAGCCATGTGTAGAAGCAGGATTGTGTATGCTTGTATTTCAGCCTCTAAATCAATTTCTGGGACCTTTGCTACAGATGTTGGAAGCTGCAGGTCTGTAAAACGGTATACTGTAATATGAACTGCAATAGAAGAATAAGCATGAGAGGGAATTAGCCATATGGCAATAGATAGCAAGTGCAGTGGAGCCTGTGTAGAAGCAAATCCTCACACCTTCTCAGCTATCTGTGTAAATATCATTTAAATTCAATCACCTCTGAGCTCTGAACTGGTCCCATTCTCAGAGGAGATCTGTTCTTACTCAGCTAAAAGAGTGAGTACACATACATGCACTTGCTGTTGTAAGATACATGTCCTAGGATTTCTGAGCTGGTGAAACTCTTACTGAATTCTTTAGAAGTATGAATGGATTTACACAGACTGTTTTAGCAGAAAGCCTGGCTGTGTAGTGCCGAGATGTTGGTTTTCCTCTTAATGACTATTATTGATATGAGTGCAATGTCATGTTTTCTTATATTTAGGCTTATTTCATAAATCCCAATTTTTTAAATGTATACTTTAAACAAAATGCAATCAGTTTAAGTCTTTAAATGTTTCATGGTATATTTCAGAATTAGTCCTCAAGCAATAGGGAAGCTTATGCATTGTTTGTTGGGGATTGGTTTTAGTACATTTAATAGCTCTTTCTTCCCGTTACTGTAACTGTCCTCAGTCTCTGTATGGTTACCTAGACTTCTCTGTCCTGAAGTCATCTGCTGACTTAGTACAAGAGTGTATAATAGCTTGTGAATGGAGACATCAGTGTCACCCTTATTCATCCTAGGTATGCTGCACTCCCATTCGGCTGCAATTACTTAACTGATATCCATCCCATCCACCTGCCTTTGTGCCCCCAAAGAGCAAACGAAAACAATCCTCCTCCTAAATTAAAAAAACCCTCATACAACAAAAAGATCCCACCACACCACAGACACAATCACTTTTAATCCTAATTGTTAGGGTTTCTCAGTAGGATTTTCTGGATATTTACTTGAGCAGAAGCTCCATCAGCTACTTAGAAGAGTCTGGAAAATGGCCGAAGGGAAAGAATTTTGCACGAAAGCAATTTGGAAAAAAGACTTGAAAACCTACAGATAGAGGAAAAAAGTCTGAAGGAAAGAGGGGAGATGAGTTTTTAAAGTGCAATTAAAAGCAGCCACTCTTTGATGGTGTCAGTGGAAAAGTGCACTTCTGGAACAGAAAATCTGAGATTTGTGGACTTGAAGCTTAAAAAATGTCTGAATGAAAATTATTACTAGTGCAAGCAGCTGAACTTTTTTGTAACTTTGAGGGGAAAAAAAAAAAGAGAAATATGGCAGAAGTAGAAACACAATTTAAGCTTTTCTTTAAATAATACTAAATTCAGGTTTGCATGGGGTATTTTATGGATGAGTTTCCGTAGAACATTTAAATGTAATTTGCGTACTGGTATTGTGGCAATAGCATACAGCCAGGGCTACAATACGCAATGGGATTTTGCACATTCTTACACTTGGGAGCACTCTGATCCAGGTTTTTGTCCTGGGTTGTTCTTTTTAGATTGCTATTAATGAGGAAATTGGTTGTGATCAGTTCATTCTGGAATTAGCAGTTTCCTTTTCATTGCTTATGTACGTTCTTGTTCTTACCATTTTTACAAGGGTTTTCAATTCTAAATGGCCCCTGTGTTCAGCTAGGGTACACCGTTCTTGTTTTATAGAACAACTGTAGTGCCTCTGCCATATTCTCAGCTCCTTTTGCAAAAGGAATCCATCTCTTGAAATTCTGATTCTTTGCATGGCATTGAGAGCAAATAGATTGTGGTGAAAGGAGTTTGGGGGCAGTGGCTTGAAAAGCCACAGAAAGAGGAGCCAGGTTCAAGAAGAAAGAGAAGCCTGGAGCCCTTGAACAGAAACCAGAATGCTGGGAGACTTCAGACTTCTGAGATGCTCAGCTCTAGAGTATTAAATTCATTTAATCCTGATCAATGAGAAGTTTTAGTTCCAGAATACTTGAATATTCATCTCAGTAATTGCCCTGAAGTTTCCCAACAATTTCTTCTCCCTTTTCTCCTAAGAACTTTTAATTGACTTTTATTGACCGTCACATATACAACACACAAGAAAGAATAAACAAAAAATCCAGTCCAAAAAACCTGTCCAGTTACTCAACCTAAATAACTGAGCTTGTTCTTACTATTTTCTATTTCATTATCAGAGAAGTGGAGGATGATACGAATACATGTGTTTCTGTCATCCTTTCCGTTATTAGTTTACTCATACAACAGCTGAAAGTCCTAGTTCTTTGGGACAGAAACCCAACGGTGGTAGGCACTGTACAAACACAAAGTGGGGAAAAAAAATCAACACAGCATAAAACAAAACAAAGAGTTTCTGTGAAAAATATTACAGTATAAGAAATGACAGATGGTTACAAGCAGATGGGTGAAGCCCAGGAAAACAATGATATAATATTGGTCATCTCGATAAGCAGTAATTAGGATGGTAGCTTAGCTGTTGTCAATTTTTTTTAATCATCCATGGTAATCCTTTTATAATTTGCTTTGGTTTCTTTCGCTGTTCTTAGTGCACTTTTTGGCACGGACTGGCAACAGCCTCAAAGCCTGAAGCGTCAGTGCTTCATATATTATGTGACTACACACATATTGTATAAAGCTAAGACTGTACAATAAATCTGTCTTGTTAAGCAATCAGCCCATCTCAAGAGACAATCCCCAAATTGCATCATTCAACTCAAGTGAAGGAAGAGTGAGCACAGTGCCATTCAACATTAATGATCTGCAAGATCATTTCTAGTTTACTCTCCAAATTTTGGCTGTCCCTTGACAAACTGTTCAAGGTTAGTTTCACTGTTAGGAAACACTTGGAGTACTCAGCTTATTATTAGACTAACAGTTTGGGCCTATACTTGATGAAAAATGTCTGTGTCCAGGGATCTAATTATTACTTGCCCATATTGGAATAGCAGCTATGCATAATGGGGCTGGATCAGGAATCCACTCTGCTCCATTTTGAACAAAGAGAGAAATTGCCATGGGTTGCTGAGTGATATTTCAGAAGTGAGTATACAGGGTTATAGACTGTGTAGTGAAACTAGACAACATACCAGACAACTTTTCAATCAGTTCCTAAAAGTGCTTACGGTTTCAATTCCAAAGCAGGTGAAACAATATTAAATATTAAAGACATGTTGACAGCTGCAAACTCCCGCTAAAAATGAAGTTTTGTTACAGGGAAAAGTAGCGATAGATTTTTCAGATACTGTTGAAGAGGTCTTTCGGAAAATTAAGTATGCCATCTCATCTATTCTTAATGTGAGCAGATCTCCAAATCAAGCCAAATGGATGTTTCAGCCATGCATATGCTGAGTGTGTAACGTACCAGAAGAAGTGAAAGTTACCTGGCAGCATCTTGCTTTATCCTTTTTAAGTCCTTAACTTGTAGTGCATTTTCAAGTCTATCAAGTGTAATAGTTGATTAAAAATTAATCACCAAATCACCTTTCAGGGACTGGTGGAATTAAAATAGCAGAATCTTCACTCTTTCCTTCCAAAGAAATGGTCTTTTGTGGCCTTGTATGAAATAATAACACATAATGGTTAAAGTTATTTTCTATTTTGCCTTCAATTCTAACCTGGTTAAATAAAAAGGAGGGGAAAATGCATGAACAAAAACCATATATGCTTTACAAGGTAATGGCTAGACTAAATTATCATTTTTGAAGCATTAAATGCAAGATATACATCCATATGGCTTAAAGTCAGCTCCCACTCTGCAAGCTCCAAGTAGGGTTGTAGGTCAGTGATACCCTCACACTTCACAGCTGTGCTGCTGTCTCGGGCACTGTTAGGGGAACGGTACTGCCATTAGAAATGCATGACAAGCAGTAGTCAGTAAATGTTGCTCAGTACCTTCCTTCAGCTTGACCAATTTGAGACTCTATGGAGGATAAAGAATTGGCGAGTTTTTCTTTGGGGGGGCATGGGTGTTCTTAAGAGCTTCAAGTTTTTCTTTCAAGGATCTCTTTCTATCAAAAGGATTACATTGAAGCCAAATTTGAAGTAGTATTGCAATTCTCTCTCTTTGAAATTGTGGGTGGTCCTTTCTTTAGAAGCTACAACGTGTAATTATTTCTTTTTTTTTTTTTTTAATAGTCCTAAACAAAAGAGAATTACATATTAATTTAGTGGAACAGACTAATAAAGACTGCTTTCTTTTTCAAAAATAATTTCTAAGACTCCAGTAAAATGCTTGTGTGGTCCTAATACTCCTATTTTATTTTACAATTAGCATTTGCCACACTAGGACACTCTAGCACAATAAAGAATAAATGGTGACTCCCCTTAAGCAATTATTTTCAACTGGTACCAGAGTGTACAAATTGACTTGAGTGCACTTTTGGAGACATTGTAGAGTAGAATTGATTTTGCAGCCCATGATGAACTTTCATGCCAAGACTGAGATTGGAGGTTTTGGCTTATTCCAAACCCAGAATGTGATCCTATTAAAAAGTAAGAAGGCCTAGTACTTGCACTCTGTGCTATTTGCATTCTGCAGAAATTACCAATTACTAATACTCAAATTTATAGACAAGTCAATATCATATTATACTGGATAGGTATGAGGAGTCAGGCTTTCTCAAACAAAAAAAGATTATCACTTATTGTCATCGTTTAAATATTTGATGACTTACCCTAAAGGTTAAGGTTGAAGGTACTGATAAACTCTGGAGATCACCAGGCTACCAGTACTCCTATTGTGTAGTGCATTCTGTATATGTTCTATACTGTATGCATAAATGATCTCCACTTCTGCTTTAATAAATAAATAAATAAATAAATAAAAATATCTGCTGCTTAAATAATACAAATACTAATATACCAAAAGCTATAGTAAGAAGTACATTTTGATTCAATTACAGATGTATAAATGGATAACATTTAAAAAACCTGAAGCATTAAGAATGAAAGAAAGTTCAGTGATATATCATTAGAAGTGGTATCATTAAAAAGTGAGAGATGAAAGTGAGCAAGGAACTTCAGTCTGAATGTTCTTAGAGAAGTGGAAGATTCATTCCTTAAAATAGAAATTGCTGTGACTCACATAAGTCTGTCCATATTGCAATGATGATTGCCCTATGTTGTGAAATATGAAATATTCACTTGGGCAATGTAGAACACCATGGCATAGGGAGTGATCCTGGTTTAGCATGAGAATAGATTATGTGTCTACTGAGCACAGCATCTGAATCTCTAGGGAGTCAACAGAGCAAATGGAAATTAGTGATGCAGAGGGAACCTGCAATTCTGTGATCTAAATTTTTCTCATCTGCTTTGTGCTCCTCAGCATGGTGCTGATACATACTACTACTGAGATACACTACCTTGGTTTCTCCATCTGTAAAAGGAGGCTAATAGTACCTTTCTCAGACATGAAATTTTATTCCTCTTATGGGAAGCAGGTTGGAATGATTGCATGACCAGCGATAATGATTTACAGAGCTAATTCTAGAATTTATAATTCATATTTTTGATCTTCACAAGGAGATAAATACGTTCCTAGAGACATATCGGCTACTGCTGATAGTGTTGGACTCCTTTTGTATCTTCATTATGAAGAGGAATAGCTGCATTGGATGTTTTACTGAAGAACAGAAAAAAAATCATTGAAATTAATAGGAGGCTAAATTGTTTATTTCATAGTTAAAGAATAACGGTACAGCAGAGTTCTTGGTTTTGTTTTGTTTGGGTTTTTTTTCCAGGACAAGAGTTTAGACTGAATTGTTAAGTATACATTTTTTAAAACATTTCCTTATTCTGTCTGTCTTAATTGATCTGTAGTCCTGCCAAAACGCTACGCTTTGCTAAAAGGACATGAGTAGCCATTTGGGTATAAGACTGTCTTCATAAATAAATGATGCAGTACTGTAACTTGTTATACAGTAACTCTATAAAGCCAAACATATGTCAGTATTGTAACAATTAACTGGCTAATCCTCATTTGACTGATGGGAAAGGTACTTACTTGTTTGTATATATTAATGTATTTGCTGAACCTGGGATAAAAACCTGTTGTGTTATAGATTAAAACATTCATGTTCGTTTAGTAAGCTCATGCTACAATATGATATATTTCTACCATGATGGAATTCCAAATATGCTTCAATAGGTTCAGTTCACCTGAACTATTAATTTTGGAGGAACTGTCTCTCCAGGATATTCTCCCTGCATTTACACCATAATGTAGTAGTTCAGTAACATCTGTATTCTTGAAGACTTTGTACTTTGTTTGGTTCTCGTTACATAGTTCTGAAAATAATTTTCATGCTTACATACCTTATCCTAATACAATAAAACTAGTGGTTGACAAAGTGTGCCTCTGTAGCATTCAGAAAAGGTCTTGGATTAAAATCCTAGTCATACTGGAACTTTGCATTTAAGAGTATGGTTGTGTGATGATAACTGAAGGTTCATGAGCAATAAAAAAAATCTGATCAAAAGTTTTCTGTGATAATGCAAACCACGTAATACAGAGTAGAAATACATATTTATTATTCAAATTTAGAAAGTGGAAAACTGGCATTTTAGGAGTGAAATCCAAATCAGAGATCCAGCGAAACACCAAAAAACCTACTTTGCCATTTCATTCTGTCCTCTGCGCGTTGGAAAGCCTGCTGCTGCAGAAGCTTTTGCAAATAGAGGCAGCTGCCAGTGTTAACGATAACATGAAATAATCGTTTTCCAACCTTCTCTCAATACATATCAAGACACAGCTGAAACGTGGGGCCATTGCGCACTTCTCTTACGCTGTCACGTCGCAGCATTTACTGCTGGTGTCTTCAGTGCCGCCCAGTGAGGCAGAGTACTTCATTTTCTGTAACACCAAAGCCAGGGGAATAAATAATAGCTCTTGCAAACCTGGGTCTTGCTCTGGAATAGGTTCGAGGTTTTAGATGGCATGCCTCATTAAGGTGACTGTGGCTGGAGAAGTGTCTCGGGCCATGCAGGACCTCACAGATATCTTAATGAAGTCCAGAATCTGGCGAGTATCCTGTGCCGGAGCACGTTTCGCAGGTTCTCTCTGCAAGGAGCTCCTTAATGAACAAATAGTGTTTGTCTTCTCCCTGCCACCTAAATTTCTGTACTTTTTAAGGCGTACTCAGATACAGATGTGTTGTAGGAACACTGAATAGTACTGAGGAAAAAGCAAATCATAGTGAAAACAGCAGAAAAGGAAAGGACCATTTGATATTCATAAATGAATTGTTTAGTTGTATTATTTTGGGATAAATATCTAATTAATACTCTACGTTCATAAAAAGAAGCTGTTACTTGTTCCACCAAAATCATCTGGTTGGACTAGATGATCATTGTAGGTCTCTTCCAACTGAACTATCCTATCCTATTCTAAAATATGTATATATTTTTTTCACCACCTTCATATTCCAAGTGAAAATCCCCATGTCCAAATTCATATATTTGATTTTCAGAGAAATTATTTAAAGAAATTCTCATTCTGTTTATTTTTTTGAATGCTCTGTGGTCTCATTATCTATGATAGTTTGCCACCTTATATGGGGATGGGGGATTTCATGCAGAATATAGTTAGCTAATGTTAAAACTATTTTTTTTCCAGTAAGAGACAAGTAATAAGCAAGGCTTACTTTATTCATGTCAGATATATTTAAATAATTATTAAGGTTGCTGATCATGGAATAGCTACCTTCTGAGCTGTTTTTATGAACTGGCGTAAATAAACTGGTAAGTAAGTATTCAGTACTTAGTTTGACTCAGTATTTCTGCTTTTTCCTTTAAAAATCAGGACACATTACTCATTCCCAGTACTCACTATTTTACAAAGTAGAGAATGGCAGTATAGATTTATGATATCGCTGGTCAGACACAGAGGGAGGTTAAACCATAGAGGAAAATAAAATTACAAGTAATTAAATTTACAAGCAGGTTTGCCATCTTCAAAAGATTTATTGTTTCAGAACGAACAATGGTTTTAGCCACACAAGAAAACTGTGATACAGCCTTAACAGCGTATGATATAGATATTATATGTGGTGTTTCAATTTATATAATTAAAAATTTAGCATTCCTTTTAAGGGTAAATGGGATATTCAACTGGGAACCATACATGGTGAGTAATAAAATAGCTGCAATGCAGTACTGTCTGCATTTTTTAAGAGCTGAAGCACTCTGTCAGGCTCATTAATATCAGGTTATCTGAGGGCTTTATCCTCAGATAAAAAAGCAACAGCATATATAAGTTTTTGAGGTTTTCTGTGGGAATAGGTTATTATATTCTATTGCTATGAATTTCAAATGTTAGCATGTTTCTAGGTTGGGTTTGGTTTTCCTGATACACTTCTATCTACTAACCAGTAAATACAATAAATAGAAATGTACCATTTCCATCCTGTTCTTAAGAAGGATTCAGTAGTAGCAAGGTTTTGGCAAGGTCTTTCTGCTATTTCCACAAAGCATAATGCACTATGATTACTAATGTATTCTGGAGCAAAAAAAATAATTAACTGAATACATAAAATGAAGCTGATTGGGGGGGGTGGGGAGGAGGTTTGATGTTTGGTTTTTGGTTTTGGTTTTTTTATTATTTTTATTTTTTTCCTATTTCATTGGTTTGTGAAATACAGAAATCTACATTCTTTCAGGCATAATTTCAAATTAGACAAGTTCTACTGTAGTGTCATTGAAAATATCAGAATTAAATCCTTAATCTTTGGAAATCGGTTTAAAAGCTGAGGCATAGGTGATTATCAGTATACATTGCATGTAAATTGCCTTGACCCGGTTTGTTTAAAAAGAAATTATATTTTATGTAAGCACAATAATTCCAGGACTTACTTGATCACAGATCTTAGAGAGGCTATAGTATTTCTCTGTTTTTATTGCGGAGCTTGAATACTTAGAGTATGTTAATTTAAAAAGAAAAGTTATTTAGGCGCAACATATTTAGTCTCTGATTTAGAAACACCTTCTGTGGGGGGGAAGAAAAAGTATGCAAGTTTTTCAAAGAATCACTATAGTTGGGCAAAAATTCAGAAATCTTTGTGCGTTCTCCTCTGTGTATCTTCATGTAGAGTGGGATTCGGCTTTGTTTGGTATATGGATTTGGTTTTCTTGTTTTGCTTTTGAGAAAATAGGGTTGCAGCCAGAATGTTACAACTGGGAAGAATGCTTCACATATACACAGCTTAAACATATCTGAAACAAACCACTGTAAACAGGATGGTGCAGTCGCATCTAGAGCAGCACAGGTGCTCATCTGGGCCTTCTCGGAGAAGAGCCTCTTCAGCTGCTGCCAGCCTAACTTGCCCAGATGGCTTTTTGTGTGCAAATGTGCTATTTAACCCCGCCTTTTGGCTTGAGGAAACGAGCCTGAGAGCTCTCCTTGAGGACATCTCACCCTATGAGAGACTGAAGTGATATATGGCAGTTCTGGCCCCGAGCACTGGTTAGGTCATGTATGAGCGGGGAGGTGCCAGCGGTAGAGGCTGGGTGGCTGGAGGTGCTCTGCTGGCCAGTGAATGAAATGAATGAAGCCCACAAAGTTGCACTAAGGAATTTTCTTGAAGGGTCAGTGTCTAAGGTACTCCACTTCAGACTTAGTAATTTGGAATATATCTCTCTAGGAATGATGTAATAGACTCAAGAACAATTTAGCTGGAAGAGGCCTGTAGGACAACTAGAATCTGCATAAAGATGAATTCATCAAGCCATCTTACTAGACTATTGTGCTTTATTTAAAAAATAAATGTGTAGGATAGCCTTGGTTTTTTTCACTCTAGCTGTATATAAAGCATTTTTTAATCAATTCTGCTGTTCCGGAGGTATGCTGGATTTTGATGTAAGGTCTTGGGCTGTAATAATGATGGAGAATAATTTGTTCCAATGAAAGTATCTCGGTGTGATCAGTTAACCCTGGCTGGATGCCAGGTACCCACCAAAGCCGTTCTATCACTCCCCCTCCTCAGCTGGACAGGGGAGAGAAAATATAACAAAGAGCTTGTGGGTCGAGATGAGGACAGGAGAGGGATCACTCACCAATTACCGTCACAGGCAAAACAGACTCAGCTTGGGGAAAATTAACTCAATTTATTACAAATCAACCAGAGTAGGGTAATGAGAAATAAAACCAAATCTCAGAACAACTTCCCTCTACCCCTCCCTTCTTCCCAGGCACAACTTCACTCCCGGATTCTCTACCAACCCCCGCAGCGGCACAGGGGGACGGGGAATGGGGTTTACGGTCAGTTCATCACACGTTATTTTCTGCTGCTTCATCCTCCTCAGGGGGAGGACTCATCACACTCTTCCCCTGCTCCAGTGTGGGGTCCCTCCCACGGGAGACAGTCCTCCACGAACTTCTCCAACATGGGTCCTTCCCATGGGCTGCAGTTCTTCACGAACTGCTCCAGCATGGGTCCTTTCCATGGTGTGCAGTCCTTCAGGAGCACACTGCTCCAGCGTGGGTCCCCCACGGGGTCACAAGTCCTGCCAGAAAATCTGCTCCGTGCGCTCCTCTCTCCACAGATCCGCAGGTCCTGCCAGGAGCCTGCTCCAGCGCGGGGTTCCCACGGCATCACAGCCTCCTTCAGGCACATCCACCTGCTCCAGCATGGGGTCCTCCACGGGCTGCAGGTGGATATCTGCTCCACCATGGACCTCCATGGACTGCAGGGGGACAGCCTGCCTCACCATGGTCTTCCCCACGGGCTGCAGGAGAATCTCTGTTCCGGCTCCTGGAGCACCTCTCCCCCTCCTTCTTCACTGACCTGTGGGTCTGCAGGGTTGTTTCTCTTACATGTTCTCACTCCTCTCTCCGGCTGCCGTTTCCGTCTGTCCCAACTTTTTTTCCTTCTTAAAAATGTTATCACAAAGGCGTTACCACTATTGCTGATTGGCTCGGCCTTGGCTGGCGGTGGGTCTGTTTTAGAGCCGGCTGGTATGGGCTCTCTCAAACACAGGGGAAGCTTCCAGCAACTTCTTACAGAAGCCACCCCTGTAACCCCCCCCGCTACCAAAACCTTGCCACACAAAGCCAATACACTCGGTCAGATTGCTGGTTTCAAATGTGAAGGCAGGTTCATGCCTTTTCTTTCAAAAATACAGATTTGTTCTTGTACAAGTAGGATGTTCTGTTGTTTAGTGGCTTAAATTTTATTGCAATGCTTAGAGCCTTTTTCATTTTAGGGGTACCAAGTGCTATCATAAATTACGCTCGGTATTCAAATGCTGCCTCTTTTTGAAATGGGAGGCGAAGTTCACATAGTTATTAGTGTAGGAAAACAATGACCATCAGGCTGAAAAGGAGGTTTGCACCTTTCTTCACTGCAGAATATAAGCTGCAAAATCAAATCAATGTAACATAATGGCCTGCAAAATTGTCTGGTTTTGTCTACAAAATAGATTTTTGCCCCATTTCCCCAGAAAGTCACAGTGCACCCTGTGCTGCTTATGACCTTTTTTGTAAGCAATCTAAGAATTGTAGTGGAATGACTTAAAACATCATAAAAAAAGACCACACAGCAACGTCTTACTGAGTCCTAGGTCTGCAGTGTGAAATGTAGGTGTAATTTATGCAAGAAGAAAAAGTTGAATGTTTGTTTAAGCCCCTCAAGGTTTTTATAAGGAAACCTTTTTAGACTGAGCAGATGAAAGCTTGAAGCAATCAATAAATAATTACTAAAAACTTTCCTGCTATAAGTAGGTATAAATTGTGCGTTGAAAATCATATTTTTTATAAGGTAGAATTTTGCAGTGAAGAAATGAATGAATAACTTACACTTTTGTTACACAGTTCCAAGAAAGTTTCACAAACCAGCAGATGCATTGCAAAATGACATTTGCCAACCTTACGTAGCTCTCCATATCTAGAGGGATGCTTTAAACAGTGCCTTGCACAGCAAGGTTGGGAACCTTTGCCATCAAGTAGTTTACATTTCAAATGTGCTAAAATGAGCAGGGAACACTGTACTTCAGTCTACATAAGCCTGTGCTACATGAAGTGGTGTTGAACATGTGGACCCAGCAGTAAGCCTAACATGCCATTAGTTAGTCTGCTGTCTTTTGCACATGCATACACACACATACACGTGCACACATACAGCCTCAGTGTATTGTTTATTGAGGAACCTGGCTGAATAGCTGTTACTTGTAAGTCCTTGCATTTGTGCTAAGATTTGCATTTAGTCAAGGAAAGAAAGATTTTGACCGTTGATATTTTTTATTAGATTTTAAAAAATAATTTACATATTGTCTCAATCTTGTTTGTCTTCCACTTTTTTTAATTATATAAAATGGTGAATGATGATACTCTATTAACTCTCATAAAAAGCTTAATGCACCATTACCCATTACTTCCTGCAGTATATATTTATGAATATGGCAGTGGTTTACATAGGTATTTACATGTATCTGTATTATAAACTAATCATTGATCACGATATAAATCACTACTGCTAACTTAACCACTTTATGCACAATTTTTATATAGGTAAAATGTATTAGTCAATTAAACAGAAGTGTAAATATAGATATTTGCTGTTTATACTTATAATGGAATTTTTTTTAAAGGAAGTAGGCTGTTAAATCATGTTACCGTAACAAATGCTGAAGGCTGCTTTTTCATTCATTGCCATTGAATTTATTGTCAGAGCAGTGCAGTCATATCCCATTTCAAGATTACTTAGGTGGCTTGAAAATTAAATCACAGCTCACAGATTCTCTTTTTTCACACACGGTTAATAATAGTAAAATTGAATCTAGTTTTAAATATGCTTTGCAAGATGTTGCAGTGCAGTTAGATGCACAAACTATGAAAGATTTAGTAAATAGAATCTGATTTTCCATAAATTAACAGTGAATTGGAAAAAACAAAGTTGCTGTCAATCCATGTAGAATTATCTTCAAAATAATAATATTGATGTAAATTTTGTTAAAGTCAGGCAGTGTGGCGTTTTATAAAGTCCTCATGTTATTTTTTTGAAGTTCATAAATCTGAAAGAAATCTTCAGGAGTGATTACTAATTACTGGAAATATGAGCTCATGCTAGGTTACGTTTTAGGGAAAGAATATCTCAAACATGACTGTTTATGTCTAATCAACTAAATTATTTTTGCTTATTCACTTCACCTGAGCTAGATCCCTTATTTCTATGCACCATTTTGCAATGTTTCTCCTAAAAGCTGTCTCTGAAAAGGTAATCTAACGATGTCTCTAAAAAGCAAGACACTGCAAAACTTTACTTCTCCTGTTAGGGGTTGGATTGCATTTGATGTGCGTTCAGAGTGAAGCTCCCAATTTGGTTTTAGCCAAATGAAATCTAGTTAGCCACAACAAAACTGCTTTGCAAACGGGCTGAAAATCCTGGTATAGAGACAGCCTGTATGTGTCTGATTTGCTTCTAAATTCTGTTCAGACGCTCGAGAAAGCCTATTCATGTAATTTCTTGTGTTCCCTATATTGTCTATAAATAGATACATCTCTGAAGGCCTCCAAAAGAAGGTCTAATTTCATAATTTTAAGCCACTGAGGTAGATGGGTCCCTTTGAAGGCCTTCAGGCGTTTGTGAACCACGTGTGTGGTAGGTATGTTTGGTGCAGAGTACCAAACTACTGTCTGAAGTGAAACCTCCAAACTGCACATGGTGTAGATGTAGCAATAACGACTTTAATATATTGTGGTGCGTTACATGTTATGTATGGTGTACATGTATGGCATATAGCATAAATAAAAAGCCCTGGATTTGTTTTCTTTTTTTTTTTTGCTGTCTACTCTGTTCCTGTCTTTACTTCAGTTCTCTAGATTTTATTTCCAATATGGAACTGTGAAGGCCAAAAATATTTCTAAATTTCAGAAAAAGGGCTGTTTGTTTATACTGGTAGCAAAAAATACTAGAATTTTGTAAGAATTTTAATAAAATTTCTCTTTTGGAAAAGATACTAGTTTCAGATAGTGAGGTACAGCTGGTCATGCAGGGATTTGGGGTAGGGGCATTAGATGTCTGCTGCAGGATGGTTTTTAACGCCTTCTTTTAAAATATATAGTGCTTGCCACTCTGATACAAAATTCAGAAATATTTTGATCTCAGACATTACACAGCTTGATAGTTGTTTCTCAACAGCTTGCTACTTGTTCTTTTTGCTGGTTTTCAGTCTTCGTTGCATAAGGCTGAACATACTATCAAACATTCGATGTCTTGGGTTTGGAATGAGTTGAAAAGTGAAATCACTCAGTTAAAAATAAAATCAGTTTGGCCTTCATTGTTAAATTATGTACTGCTTCTGCTTTTTATTTGTCATATATATTCTTGTTTTGTAAAGGAGCTACTTAGTGCAACACAGATAAACTAATTTGACTATTATTGCTGCTTCTTTTTCTTCAATTACAGCTCAGTTAAGGTAATAAAATAAGCTTCATTGAAAACATTGACTGAACTGTAATGGCTGAAATTATTTTCCTATATGTTCTTTTTGTTATACACAGAAAGAAATATATATGGCAGATTTTAAGTTTAATTTAATTTTTTTTTTTTCTTAGTGATCTTAGTGAAAATCAGATTCAAGCAATACCAAGGAAGGCATTCCGAGGAGCAGTAGATATAAAAAACCTGTAAGTATTTTCTTCCTTCATGTATATATTCTGATGATAATGCTTTGTCAATACAGTGTCCTTTTGTTGTATCTGGTATCTTTTTCCTAAGGACTTTTGTAGCTGCTTAAGGAATCTCTGGATAAAACCAACACTTACCATTTGTTTTGGCAAAATACTTTAATGTATCTTAAGCATCCTAAAATTGCCCTATATGAAATCTAAAACATTGAAATGGAGTTGAATACAAGGCATTATAACTATTTTTTTGTGGTACTCTGAGTTTAATATTTGAATGTCAGGCTATTTTAAACATTTCATTGTTTCATGTGAAAAAAATCATGTTGCCTTCGTTCTAAGAGTTTGCCTTTTGTTTGCTTGTATAAAAGAAAGAAAGAAAAATCACGCTGTTATGTAGTTTTGCTAGCATATATTTTTGTACTTGTGTGACTACTTTTCTTACACGGTTTTCTTCTGTGGTAAAATAAGGCTTTTCTTAAAGACAGATACTCACTTTCCTGGAGATAGTGACCCTGAAGTTCATGGGCAGGTTTTGAATTCTTATGGCTTCTAAATGTGGAAATATGTGAGTTTCAAGACAAACGAAAGCAGTGACTTTTCGACTTTCTGTTCAGAGTGGTAGATCAGCTTAGTGGACTGAAAGAGCTGAACGACCTGAAGACTGTGATGAACTTGTATAGTAGGAAATGTAAGGTCATGCACTGAAAAGCTATAACCCCTGCTGTAAGCTGAGGACTCATCACTTATAAACAACCAACAAAGACAGAGGACACACACTAGTGGGTTCCAGAAAGACTATGGAGCTGCCAGTGTGATGCAGCTGTGAAAAAATGTAATTGCTATCTTGTGTGGCATCAATAAAAATAGGGAAGTATTAGGCCATTATATGAGGTTTTCATGTAATTGCCATTGAAATACTTTTTATTAACTGAAGCTGCCAGTGTTAAAAGAAAGGTGAACTTTCTAGTTGTACTACTTTGAAAATGGAGTGCTCTGTGATTACAAAGGGGACAATGTGATGTTGTATCCCCAGTAAGAGGGGACTGGACAGGAAGCCCTTTGCATTTCTGTCTTCCTGTGATGGACTCCACTTCATTCTGCTGCCCACAACACTGCACACAAATCAGTTAGGACGACGTTTTTTCAAAGATTTAGCAGAATGCCCAAGAGTTTGGCCTACTTGATATGATATTTAGAAATTTTGTTTGGTTTTTTTTTTTATTTAACCATGTTTGCGATACTGTTCCTCCCTGCAATGAAATCCTGTTCAAACCTGTTATGTTCAAAAACATGCAAGCGCTTCTCAAAGTAGCTTTGTTACTTTGTTTAATTGATGTTTTATGAGTTTCCATTCAGAACTGGTCCCATCATTATTCATGGTCTAAAAGAGGCTTGGCTACAAGGAGAAGCCTGTATTTTTCTGCATGATCTTTCATGTTTGAAAATTGATACAGCTACAGAAAGGAACTTTGGTAGTAAAAATAACAACATCATTGTGAATTTTCTAGTGTCAGGGCAGTATTTTAGAATGTAATAATTATATATTGTGAGATAGCTCCAGTCAGAAACTGAATTAGGATGCTAATCTTTATCTAAGCTAATATTTATGTCTTGGTGTGTATTTTCAAGGTAAGGATCCTGAATTATGTCTAAAATGCATAAAATAGTAGATCCGCCCTTTAAAGCCTTTCTCTTTTGGGAGATAATAAAAAAAAAAAAAATCATAAAGGCCATAGCATTGCCACAAAGTCCAAATCATATCTGTGACATATAGTTTATTGTGATAGCATAAATACTACAGAGACCTCCTTTAGTGGTGGTCCCAGGGAAAAAAAACCCACCAACCCCTAATCTGAAATCCTTATGATCCCACTACAGTTGAAAGTACTGAAAAATACATTTCTCTGTCTTGTAAATGCTACCTACTTTCCTAGAAGGAAGAGCACTTTATATTGTGTGAGGTATATATGTGAGTATCAGAATGACAAGTGAGTTCGCAGGGTGAGTTGGGTGCATTCTAGCACAGCATTTATGTAACTAGATCAGGCCACTGTGCCTTTCCAGAAGCTTAGGCAAGAAGGAGATCGGAACCGTAGCCTTCCATCTAGCCTTGGACATTACACTTAGAGTAGGATGATGGCAAGAATTTTACCATTTTTATTTCATTGTTCAAGAAAATGAAGGAGGCAGTTGATAAGTGATAGGTATAGGAAGCATCACTTTGCAGACAAAAGAAACTATGAAGTGAAACACCTGAAAGGAGGTTGTAGTGAGGTGGGTGTCAGTCTCTTTTCCCAAGTAACAAGTGATAGGAAGAGAGGAAATGGCCTGAAGTTGCACCAGGGGAGGTTTAGGTTGGACATTAGGAAAAATTTCTTCACTGATGGGGTTGTCAAGCACTGGAACAGGCTGCCCAGGGAAGTGGTGGAGTCACCATCCCTGGAGGTATTTAAGACATGTAGATGTGGCACTTAGGGACATGGTTTAGTGGTGGACTTGGCAGTGTTACGTTTACGGTTGGACTCGATGATCTTAAACGTCTTTCCCAACTTAAATGATTCTATGATTCTATGAAGGAATTTAGCATCTATTGGGAGATTAGCCTAAGGTCCAGGAACCAAAAATTTGTATATACTTATGGAAAATTGTCATAAACAGAATTCAATATTTGTTCTAATTTCATCATTTTTTCTGTAATTGCCCAGTAATTGAGCATAATGTTAAAGATGTTAACCAAACTTATGGAAGAGATAGGTGAAGGTACAAAGAGTAAAGAAACCTGTATTAGAACATGTTGTAAATTCAAGATTTGCTTTGTGTAACAAGATTAATTACATCAATTTCAATATAAATTACAAAGACTTTTTTTTTTAAATGCAATGATTGATAACCATCCCATACAGTAGTTCTAGTAAGCTGTTTCAAAGGCAGTTAACAAATCTCACAGAACATGACCCGATTACATATTTTATGTTCCTGAATGGAGACTCACCATTCTCTCACTCGCCCTAAATACTTCCCTATCCGAGGAGGTGGAATATTTTGGAAAACATCTTATTGTATGTTCTTCTAGTCTTTGCAAAGCAAAGGGAATTAGATGTTACCTCAGATTATCTGAAGCAAATTGCTTCATTTAAGGTTGATGATACCACTGTGATCTTCTGATTTCCTGCTAATATGTTAGCTCTAGAGTCCTCTTGATGTTTCTGAGAAGAAACTCTCATTTCCATAAAATGTGGCTGTGATATTTCCTTTCTGGACATCTTCTTAATAACGTTCACAGCATAGATTCTGTAGTAGATGAAAGAAAATGGGCAAGGCATTATGAGAATTGACAACCCAGGCAACCTGCCACAACCTCATAGTAAAAAGAACAAAAAACCTGAAAAACCATCAGGCCCCACGAACCTACTTTATATCTAATTGGAATTTCCCATTTTCTAACTTGTTTGTTGCATCTGAACTTATAACTGAGAAGAGTCTCGCTCTGTCTATACACTCCCTTTAGGCAGTTGTAGGCAGCAATAAGATCCCCCCTTTGCCCTCTCTTCTGAAGGCTGAACAAACGCAGTTCTTGCAGACTCTCCCCAGATGTTACCTACTCCAGCCCTCCCATCTTGGTGGCCCTGGGTGGACTCAGCACAGCATGTCGGTGTCTGTCTTCTACTGGTGAGGCTGAAACTGGGTGCAGTACTCAGATGTCACCTCACAAATGCCAGACAGAGCATCCTGGCTTCACTCTCACCAACACAGCCCAATTGTCAGTGATGAATCAAGTTCTTCAGAAAAAGTGACAAAAAATGAGGGACGTGTACTTTGTACGGGTTCCCCATACTGGAAGCCCAGTATCCAGTATTTTGGCAGTTCAGGTGTAGGAGAAGAACTAGCTGCTCTGTCTCGAAGTCTTGATTTTCCTGTTCAAGGGCAATGACTTGAAGAATAATCCACTTTTAGTATAGCTGCTGATCTGGGACTTGACAGAAATTAGGGTGCAAATTCTGGAAATGTAGTTCTGAGAGTTACTCCTAACTTACTACTTTTTCAGGGAAAAAAAATACACACCAAGAAGTTAGCTTCTTTAGAGAACACTGTGGCAGCCACTGTTTTTTAAAAATAAATAGGAATTATCATATAAATTGGACATTAAACACAGATTTTTTAATATACATGTTAATGGTGGTTTCATAACCCTCCCTGGTGATACAGTACTCACACTGGATGTGAAAGATGTTTAAAATCTCCCCAACCTCAGGAATTTTATTTGTATTTAAGATGGTAAGAAAATGCTTTAGCTGCCCAGATTGTAAATTTGGATGGGTTGTTTTTTGAATCTGGTTATTAGGAAGAAAAATAACTGGGCTTGAAAAGCAAACAAATGTGAAACACCACTGAAAGAACAATAGTGCTATGCTCAGTTTTTGAGAATTAGATTTTGGCCCCGGTCTGATGATTTTAATAAAATTATATTGTGACATTTCCGTTTGAAGTAAAATTTTCTAAGATTCCAACTTTCTCTTCCGCTGTGTAATTGATATTTGGCAGAGGATGGCTAGGAATATACCAACATCATGGCAGAATTGTGATGCTAAACGTATGAAACATCAAATGATGCCAAAAATACTAAGGAACATTTTCATCATATGCCCTGCAATTATCTTATGCCCTGTTTTTCTTGTCACAGTCTAACCTTCTTTTGACTACTCTTTTCTTTGGTGCCTTTGTGTTCATTTGGCTCCATTTTTTCCCAGCAAGTGGGGGACACTGTAGCTGTCACCCCAAGGATAAAGGCTGCAGGGCAATGTAGTAGTTTCACAGATGAAATTGGCTGGGCAAATGGAGACATAGTAAAGAGAGAGGCAGACAGCAGCATCCAGTCGAAGTCCTTCCCATTACACTAACCTGTGTCCAAAACCTTGATTAATATTACTTGGTGTTGCCCTGATGCCTCTTTGTTGCTGATTGTGAAAGTTTTAAAACTGGCATTGTCACTAAAGGCATAGCTAAATTTTGTATTAATCTTTGTTGGCAATGATTGGACTTCTTTTTTGAAGTTCAATTTTATTAGCAGCTGAAAAACAGAGTCCTGCTGAAGATGTTCTAGTTACTGATTTCTTCTCGGATCATGCACAAAATTCCACTGCAGCTGGAAGTATATTTGTCTGCTCCTCTGCACAAGTGCTGATCCAAATGCATTGCTTGTCTAAGACATGCTTTAATAATTTAGAATTGGCGTATTTCTCATGCTTATTCTTACTGAGAATCTTAATTCAACTACTAGTCTGTTCAGCCACCTGCATTTCAGGTATACCTCAAGAGGTATTTTCACAGGGTATTAGTGAAACATATTCAGTGTATACTTAAGATTTTTATTAAAGTCAAAAATAGCTCTGAAGGAATGAAGAAAAGAATAGGTACACTTTTCTAGTGCCTCCTAAAACTCTTGTTGCCAAACAGATCAGTGACCTTGTGGCCTTCTGGAAGAAAAAGTTGTTCCTTCTGACTGTTTAAATAAATAGCATTTCAATACTATTTTTAAAGTTGTTATTTTCATTAAAGACTACTCTCCTAAAATTTGGCCTGATGAAAACAGTTTGTTTTTTTACCAACCAACTCATTTATGAAATGTTAAAGTCAATTATGTTTTTAAATCAAGCGGTGTATTTGGCTTTGAAGATGAGTTTCAAATCAGAAATCTCTGCATGTGAATTCAGAGCTTCCTTGCAAGTCTTTTTTTGGCACTTGAACCATTGGGGAAAAGTCTAAAAAAGGTAGAATGTAAAAATCTATCCAGAATAGGTATGTATTTGAGTGACAATAAATGTTAGGTGAATAAAACCTAGGCTGCTGAATTAGGTGTGGTTTCATCTGCTAAGTCAAGTGCCAATACTTATGCAAAATTTTACATGGTATCTGAATTTACCCTAATGAAAACTGTGGCCTATGCTTTTACTAGGAAAAGTACCGAATGTCGCTGTTTTATGCAGTTTCTTGTAGACTTTCCTGTGATAATACAGAGGAAATTGAGGTAGAAGATCATTTTGAACTGAGTTGATAAACTATTGCAGGAAGGCTTAGCTTCAATTTTATCTTTAAATTTTATTTGGCTATGTCAAGTACTGAGAATAATGCAAATCATTTTTGAGGATTTGAATTTTAAGGAAAATCACTTTATGCTTCTGTTCAGTGTTGAAGTCTTATGGAAAACTTACTTGGACTCTCAGAAGCCTTTAGGCCCTTTTGTATCTACACTACTTTGCAAAGTGAGAATGGGGAGACATAATGATGTCGTGAAGACTTGCAGGGAGGTTTGTTGATATGTAGAGTAACTAAGTAGAAGTGGTTCTACAGATAAATATTTTCTAATTAATATATAAATAAACCACTCTAACAGAACTTGCATGGGATATGTGCTTAATATGGCTTACATGCTAGAACAGGAATATATTTGCTCCCCACATTATAATAGTCTTGATACTGTTTGTCATCTAATTGCTAAATTGCTTTATTTCTGGGAATTCATACCGATGTGATAGTATCTTTGCATCACATAACTTGCAGATTGTTCATTCTGTGTTCATCCTCCTTTTCATGGCATTCTTCTGTTTAATTTTGATATTTTTTTTCTTTTTTTTTTATTTTGCTCCTGGAAGATACTTGTGGGTTTAGCTAGGTAGAGTGCTGGACAATTTTGAGGGTATGGAGCAATTGAACTATAGATCTGTTCTCCCTTTTCTTCTAGTTTATTCAGCAAGTATGCCTTACTTGGAAGTATTGCAAGTCTTGCTTTTTAATTTTAGGGTAAAAGAAAAAGGTTAATCATTTGCTGTATTATGTATACGAGGAAAAAAAATTAATTCAAAATGTTTTACAAGGAAAATTTAGCAAAGAACAAAATCAACTACATTAGCAAAATAAACAGCAAGTAGGAAAAAAGCACTTGACTTCAAAATGAAAGAAGAATCCCGATAAATAGTAACAGTCATGGGAAACAAGCAGTTATCTGAAGTTTGATAAAAACTTAGAATAAATTCTTACATGATTTTGTTACATATTTCTCAACTAATTCCTCTGAAGTTATTGATTCCCCTTGAAATTGAAATTGAGAAAGAATTGAGAAATAGGAAACGTAACTCAGTTCTGCTGTAAAAAATATAAGGAGACATTAAAAACAATGACTGTTTCCAAAAGTTGTGTTGCAGTGATAAATACTGGGCACTCTGTTCTTTTCCCAAGGAAAAATTTTAATCATATGAAATCCAGTGTACAATGTGCTAAAACTAGAAACATTTTCTAAATGTTTTAATGGGGAGGAAGCTACTGTAGGAATCTAGAAAGGCTTCTGACTTTTTCTGATGACTTCTTAAACAATGTTTACCATTAAACAATGTTTACCATTAAGTTGATACACAAAGGGAATGTAATCATTTCTGAACAAAGCAGAAGAAGGTAAAGCTGCATGGTACCTCTCTTGCATGGGACCACAAAGTGTCCTCAAGTCATGAAGAACAGGAGAGTAAAGCAGACATACCAACTGAAATAGTCCCGACTTTTAACACAGCCTCTAGGAATGAGTAAAGAAGGTTTTCTCTGTCAGAGTCAGATAACAGTTTTTTCTGTGTGAGGGTAGTAGTTTCAAATGTATGCAACATCTTCTGTTAGTCTTGTGGGATAACAAGGTTTATTTTTATATATTTATTTATCATTATCTGGTAGACAACATATGCTAAAAGGGAAGAAAATATAAGCAACATGTTTCTACAGTCTAAGTTGTATCAGCAAAAGCAATAAATAAAAAACATTTTAAAGCACACATTTTCTTATTAGTTGAATGCTTTTTATTTAGTTCTTACTAGTTCTTATATCTGAACTCACATAAACCTTAACATTTTAAATAGCAGTAGATCAGTAAATATATGAAATACCCAGGTAATGCTGCAGATAGGGGTGCAAAACCTAATTAATTCTCTGCGACAATGGAAAGATTTTGAATGTGACAGCTGTTGTTTCGCATTTTATGAGCTTCACAGGAATGGCACTGCTGAAGGTAATCAGCTGCTTTGTGGAAGTGGGGTCAGAAAGGAATAGCAACTTTCCAAAGGGATGGAGAGATCCCACATAGAAAAGACCCAACATGGAGATGGGACAGGGGGGAAGATGATGAAGAGAGACCGGGGGGAGGGCAAGGATGAGGATGGGCCAGAGTTGCTGGTCCATGTCTGATCAGCTTCCGTGCTCAGGGTGTTTTAATAATTCAAAAAGAAGAAAAGAAACTCTTAGGGGAAAAAAAGTTTTCTAAAATGGAGCTAGGATTATTGGTATGCTCAATAACTTAGTGGTGAGAAAAGTTTAATTATAGTATTGTAGATCTTTATGTGTGGTTTTGAAAGACATTATGCTAAAACCAAATTATAAAACATAACTTAAAATCAGAGAAATATGTGCTTTTTTCTCTAGTATTCTTGCTTGTGTCTTAAGCACTCACACAACTTGCTATCAGGAACTGGTTTTATCCAAAAAAATTCAGACTGCTTCAGTATATCCGTTAGAGGGACATCATAAGTTAATGACATACTGATTGTGATGTATTGTCTACTTTCTTTTTGGATTATATATGCGGTGGATATCTTTACCTTAACACAAATACGATAATTGGTATTCAAGCCAGGCACACAGTCTTCAAAGTCGTGTAACTTTCATAGCTTAAAAAATATATATCATGCCAATTGTTCTTCATGGTGTGTGTCTGATCATTTTATATCATGGTCATAACTGATGGAAGATCATCTAAAACATAAAGATGGTAGTATCTTTCAAAGGCAATAATTTATAAAACTAGGAAGTATTTCTCTGCTCCCATCTACAACATACCCTTCCCCCAAACCGAAACCAACTAATTAGTTCAGTGCAAACAAAGTAATCTTTCTGGTAAGAAGATTTGAATGAAAACAACTCACCCTTCACTAAGGTAGTGGTCATGGTGACTCATTAAAGGAAGAAGTCCAAAAGTTTTCGGGTGCACCACAACTGCTGCCAGTCTAGTGGAAGAAATCTGCCTTTCAGTTTGTGTAGGACAAGATTTGCTCAAGTGCTTTCTCTACTGTTAAAAGATTTTCCTTTGTGTATAATATGGATGATTTAGAAGAAGCTGTGTCAGCACTGATTTATACATTGACAGCTAAGGATAATAAGATATGGGCAAACATACAGCTCACCCTTTTACAGATTAACCTGCAGACTGCATTAGGCAAATTTGATGGCATTAAAAGATTTTTCCAATTTGTCTGGAAACAATTTCTCTTTTGTATTGTGTCAAGGGTAACATTTCATGCCATTGTACTAATTTAAATAGCTTTGATGAATTGTTCAAGAGGTTAGAGAATTGTACTGTGTATATATTTTACCTCTTTAAAATAAAAAGGCTATTAACTTAATTGTTAAATGAAATTCATTAGTAAAAATTGAAGGAGCCTGAGAAAGTAGGCTTAAATATTCCAACACTGCAGCACTGGTGCTGTAACATTGCACCAAAATGATTAAAGATCATATTCAGGAAATGATAGTTTGCATTTAGCGTTCAGTACACAGAAACACAGACACTGTTACAGTTATGAAAATATTTTATTCCTGGGTAGTAGTAATTCAGATGAAAAATATGGATGAAACTAGAAGAACTTTATAGAAGTTGGTACATTACATTCAACAGTGGGTGTGATGATTTACTGATAAAGTAAAACATTATCATAGATTCAGAAGAATCACGGAAAATGCTTTAGTAAAAGCCTCATTAGTCCTGCTAGCTAATACATAATTGAAGACGGAAGGGCAGAGTTCATTTGTATTTTGTTCATTTTCTTACTATTGTTCACACACATTTACTCATATATATTATCTGACACTGACAAGTTACCGGCTTGGAGAAGATCTTCTGGTTGTTTAAAGTGAGGTTGTATCATCTTTGCTTTGCA
The DNA here is from genome assembly GCF_900496995.4 of Aquila chrysaetos chrysaetos. Lineage (NCBI taxonomy): Eukaryota > Metazoa > Chordata > Aves > Accipitriformes > Accipitridae > Aquila > Aquila chrysaetos. The sequence continues at coordinate 18,638,773 of NC_044004.1, forward strand.
AGTCATGCCCTGAAATGCCTAAGACGTGTGGCAGTATTTATAGGAAAAGCTTTTATCAGCGGAGAAACCGTGACTTTGTATTTGCATGGTTGTTAATTTCAGCAGACTTTTTTAACTGGGCAGTATGTACTGTGTCAATGTTTTGAATTGAAAAGGTAATAATATCCTTCAGAGAAATGAATGTAAATTTTTCATAACTTAATACTCAACGATTAATAATGTATAGGATAGATTGCTGAGTTTTATGTCCAGAATTCAAGTGCTCCGTTACAACATCCTATCTGCATGTATTTGCAGAGAGCACAAAGTACGTAGAAAACCACACACTGAAGGTTACAGCAGAAATACTCGTTCCATTTGGAGCAGAGTTAAAGGAGATAAGTAACCAAGTATGTAAATACCTTGGACACTATTATTTCTACATACAGAAATATTCTAGAAGGTAATTATTCTAATTCCCCCCTGCACCCCCCACCCGGGCCAGGCGTGCACGCACGCAGAGAGACCCCTAAAAGCGGTGTCTCTCACCGGTCCCTGCCGCGGCGGCTGGAATTAACATGCAGCTGGGCTGCTCTGATAAATGGATTCTGTTAGGTCACCGAGGGGATGCGTGTGACATTAAGTGATTTACCGTCCTTTACCTTAATGAAATTGTTTCAGCAAGATGACGCTGAGAGCTTTTAATGGATAGCTTTTCTTGATGTAATGAAATTGCATTCCTTTGGCATTTAATATAAGGTGCAGTTATTATTTACTGGAGCTTTCCCAGCGCTGCTGTTTTGCGCAGACAGTTCAGAACAAAAAGGGATTTCTGTGGCAGCGTGCAGGCCAGCATGCTGTGTGACGGTCTCACGCGTACTGTTCGCGTATTCGCAAGAGCCTTTCAGTTAGCGCGGCCTAGCTCCGCCGGCCCTTCGGGAGGCTTCCTTTGCACCCAACGCTGCCAGCCCTCGTCTCCCTTACAAATACCTTCCTAATCTGTTTAACAGGCAACTGGATTACAACCAGATCAGCTGTATTGAAGATGGGGCATTTAGGGCTCTGCGCGACCTGGAAGTGCTGTAAGTATTCCTTGTATCTCTGACTTGTAGCAAGAGCTCAGTATCTGGGGAGTACTAATGTAAAAGCTTATCTACGAGCTGCAGCCTGGTGTCAGGATGGTCTAGAGAAAAGATGTCTTAAAATAATCCACTGCAATGTGCTATAAAATGGTAAAAAGATGTGGAGAGGCAGAGATAGTCCTTTACTCTGCAAGACAGCCATTAAACACAATTTAAAAAAAAAAAACAACAGTTGGCAGATACTGTAAGAAAATAATATATTTCCTTTTAAAATGGGGGGGGGAGTATTAATGAATGCAATTAATTGTGTAAATTATCCATCACTGCTGAAGTGCTGAACATTTTCAGGATTGCCTTTGTTGTATACTCTGACATCAATTTGATCTTTCAGACTCTGTTTAAGGAAAAATATACTACATATATTTGACAATCTGGATGTTTTTAAAGAGGCACTTTTCTATCAAACACTCCTGTTATGTGTTAAGGTGTTTAGCATGTCCATGTTAATTGCGGGGTTTTTTAACCTTTTAAATTTCATGTGTATAAATATATATATGTGTAGGAAAATATCTTTTTCATGTCACTGAAGGTTAGTATTGCAATACTCTTTTGAATACTTTTTCTCACTGTCTCAAAGTGGCCATCAGTGAGGTTAAAGGTAACAAAATTATCATCAGTGACCCCTGACCTGAAAATAGTTACTGTAATGAGCAAAGTGCCTCAGTTCCCAAAGAATCTGAGGCACAGGACACATTCCTGAAATATTTGCTCTGTCAGTCAAAATGTCACATTTTTTCTGGGCTTTCTGCATTAAGAGAAGTGAAAGACTGTGTATCAGTGAGTTACTTCATGTTAGTTTGAATTGCGCTTGGTAAATCACAACAACTTGAGGAGGGTGAGGGAGGGTTTTTTTGCTGTGGTGTTTGGTTTTTATTTTTTAAGATTCTGAAGTAAAGAAGCTTCTCTGGCAATAGATAGTGTCTATATGTCCAAGAAACTAAAGAATATGTGAGCTGCTCGTGGTAAAGTTTTTTATTATCGAGCAATAGTTGGTCTTACGAGTGAATGAATCTGACAGCTAATTTTTTTTTTTTTTTAACTTTGTAATCATAGAATAACAAGTCTATTGTTAACTTTCTGGTATAAAGCCATGTAAAATGTACTGTGGGTTCAATATTACATCTAATTGTGACGTTGATGAATTGTTGGTTGTCTGTCAGTAAACCCAATGTTGTGTAAGATTTTTATCTTTGGAACTCATATATATGACAGAATCACTTTTCCAGTAATGTCTTAATTTAGTTATTAAGTTTTTTAATACAAGCCTTTCTTTATAATTGGAAGTGTTAAATGTGTATTTTAAAAAACCAATCAACTATTTTCTGCATTTTTTAGTGCTTGCAATTTTTAGTGTTCTAAAAAGGTCATCCTTGCCAGTTGAAGTCAGTGGTAAAATTTTCACATCAATTTCAATGAATGCAAAAAAGAAAAAAAAACTCTTAAAATAATAGTCTGCTGAATAAGTAGGTAGGTAGAATTTTGTGAATGAATATACATAGAATATTAGGATTGTTCAAATATACAACTAAATGTTTACTATCTTGAATTATATCATAAGCAATGATGTAAAGATTAAGTTTTTTAAAAATTGACATAGATATTTCAAACACTACTGAAGATTTTGTATCTAATTCAGCTTCCTTTCCAATATGGCTTAAAGAATGAAAGATAGTAGATCAGACCATACTGTATATGCACTGAGGAGCGAATAAGACTACATATGTTGTTTCCATTTGGAGTTAATTATTCTATCTAAGCACAGAATGTGTGTATTAGTTCAAACTGCAAGTATACGATAAAGCTTTTAAATAGGTTGTAATCCTGTTCAGTGACAGTTTGAAATGTTTACAAAAGTAACAGGTCTTATATATTGGTTAAATAATTGCAGAATCTTACAGGCTGTTAGTGTTAAAGATACAAAATCAACCTGAAATCTGGACAATTCTGGAAGATGAAAACGATTATAGGTATAATCCTCCCTATGAATTTCTGTGAAATTTTATTTTTCCTTTTTCTATTTCTTTCTTTCTTTTTTTTTTTTTTTCAATAAGACAAAATCAGACTATGGGAAAATATATAGTGCTGTCATATTAAAAAAATTAAAGTATCTAAGAAATGAAAAAAATGTCTTTCAGTCATCATACTTTGCAATAGTATGTAACACTTAGGTAAAGGTATTGAGCCAACTTTTTTTTTAATTACATCTCTGTAATGAAATCAAGCATTTTCATCATTAGGTAGAAATAGTTATGAAAATTATTTAATTCCTTATGTGTGTATCCCTTACATCTACTCCTGATATTTTTCTTCACCCTTGCAAAAATAAATTAATAGCTCATGTATACAAAATAGCAAGGCAAACATCAAACATCTGAAATTGAAAATTAAAACATTTGTAGGTACACCTTCTTTAAACAGCTAACAGCTATGGAAATAAGTACTGATTTCCATTCCCTTCATTGAAAAGATACGATTTCAAAACCTTGTAAGAAGTTATGCAGGAAGAACTATGGGAGCTGGACATTGTAAGAAAATCCTGCTAAGATTTACTGGTTGTCATTTATTCATTAAGACACCTTTTCTGGATATACCCACTTGGCCATTTTTTGTTGTTTCATTTTTGTTCTGTTTTGAAAAGGGGCATGATTCTCCCTTTTTCTTCTTTTGATTATTCTCCTCTTTGTTTATGTAGCCCTAAGAGCACACAGGGGAGATTCCTTATGCACAGTGAAGTAAACATTTAGGACACGGAATGAGTAAGCACACAAAGGTAAAATGCAGCACATTGCACCAGTAATTAATTGCTTGGTTATTGTGGAGGTGTATAGCCTGATCCTGTTCAGGGTGCTGTGGATTTATCTTTCTGTGTTTAAGGATCAGAGAGGACTTAAAAATTTATTCAAAATGAGCACAAATTATACTTTGTGCTTTAAAAAAGAAAAAAGGAAAAAGTAAAACACTTTTTGTTTCAAAATGGCAAAAAGGTTTGGTTAGTGGAAATTATTATTTATTAGTGCCATAGTTATATGTTTAAAATCTCAGAGCACATTCTCCATTCTGCTCAAGTGAGTAATCTCTAAGTCAAAACTGTAAATTCTATCGCTTGTTTCCTTGTTCTGGAGTCAAGCTTGTTTGCATTTTATTTGCAGCCTAAAGACAATATTTAACTGCAGGATCGTTCATAAAGTTTCATTATCTTTACAAACTACACTTACCGAGTATGATGGCTCTGTGCTAGCCAATAATTGGCTAAGATTTTTCCTAGTTCCTATCTCAAGTTCCAGGCACCTTGTCTAAAATTTATTAGTTTGCTGAAGTATTAAAATTCCTGACTCCTTCCATTGTATAGCAGAAACTCCCCTTTTGTTCATGCAGCTCTGGATCATCTATAGCAACTCTGTTCCATATAAAAACTAATTGCAGCCCAGAGTTAATATTTTCCTAAAATTCTTGAAAAAACAGGCAGTTCTTGTATCCTCTGTCAAAAAATGTGGACTCTCAGAAGCTAGAAAGAGAAACCAGAATCCTAGAATCAAGGCATTTTCTCCAAGAACTCTCTTTTTTACATCAGGATGACAAGCTTAGCTTGAATGCCATAGATGTTCTCAACCTTGGTGGAAGCTCCATTTGAGTGAATCATAGGTTACTGGGACCTCAGATTACTTAGGACTATTAATGGAATTGTCAAACCATAGTGTTTTACCAGGGATTGAACAAGGAGGAAAAGTATATCTAAAGGCCTGCGTTTTTTTCCTGGTACCCATCCCTAAAAACAGTACACCATGATCTTCATTAGCTATGCCTTTTTAAAAAGTGTATTAAACGTGACATAACTGTAACATGTTAATATGCCTCTTCTTGACTTTGCAGCACTCTCAACAATAACAACATCACTCGACTGTCTGTGGCAAGTTTCAACCATATGCCCAAACTCAGAACATTGTAAGTAGTCCCACTGAAACTGGCTGCCATTTTTATCAGTCCAGTGTATCATTTTTACCTCTGCCAAGTTTTGTCAGTGGTCTATAAATACGTATACAGGCAAAGAAAGCATAAGCTCAATGAAGAAAAAGAGGTATCATGAGGTTGATGAGTGTGAAGTCTGTGTATGTGTGTATGGCAGCTAATTCTGAATGGTAAGGCTAACAGGTGACCCCAAAGCTGATACTTGGAGCTCAGGAGATAAAGAAGCAGTTGCTTCCTTTTCCGTCAGCTTTTTTAGGATGTGGGATGAGTAAGTCTATGAAAATGGTTTCATGGCCTTTTCCGAACTGGGTTTTCCATAGTGCAGTATTCAGTCACAGAAAAGCTTCACCTTCTAACAAAAAAGATGAGGGCAGGAGGGATTCTCTTTTACATGTTACAGCTGTGTAGAGAAAGAAATTGATGTTTTCTGAAAGTCAAAAATTTGTTTTACTTTGAGCTATTGAATGGGTCACTTTTCATTTAGGAACATGGAAGAATCTTTGATTGGCTGTCAGATTTGATAAATGGGAAATCTTTATGCTTTTATTACTGTACTGCTAGCAGACCTAATTAAACTAAACTGGCTCTCCAACATTTTTTGTAACATAAAATTATAGCATCATCCGGTAGTGCTATTATAATTAAAGTTGTGTCAGCATTTACAATAAGGTCCCCATTTTTAGAGGTTATGACTTTCACAGAAGAACACTTCAGGCTTCTAAAACAAAACACAGTGAAAAGAGTGTGTATGCAAGTAATACAATTTGGGGTTCTTTCTTTTGTATGTTTATACTGAACCAAGAATAAATGTATATATTGTGTTGAGTGGCAAAAGCAGAATATATCAAGGTTTAGTCCTGAGACTCTCTTTCAAACAGATTTTCCAGTGATGTGGGAATCAAAAATGAATGGGATGTTTCTATCAGAGTTCAAGAGTAGCTCTTACTGTTAAAGAACTACTTTTACAAAGAGCCTGTCCATTTTCTTTGTGCATGTTGGGTTGCACAACTGTTTTGAAATCAGTAGGGCTATTCACTGGAGTTAACATACCATTCGTAACTGAAGAAACTTCATGCAGGTGAGGAGTTCTGTTGATTTCATAACAGAATTGTAACTATTCTTGCTTGGACAAATACAAGAGTACTTAAATAGTGCTGACCATGGGCTTTTGGTGGCCTCAGTTATATTTTGAGGCTAGAATCTCATTCCATTCTTTCGGGTCTGAGACTTGAAAACATGAATGTCTGTACCTCTTTCAAATCCTCAAATACAGTTTATATTCTGAACCACAAATTACGGTGAACCAAATTAGCAACATTTACACTTTTTTGGTGGGATATTTCATCTTTTGAAAATTTATTTTAGAAACCAAAGAAAATGGACACACAGAGTCCTAGATTATAGCTGTAACATCCCATTTGCAGTCAGAATATGCTTGTATAACCATATTGATTTCAGCGGCATTAGTTCTGATTTGCAATGGTGTTCTTGCCTACAGCTGGCCACAGATTGTACTGAATGAGTGTGCTGTATTGTGAGCTATGTTTGCAAAGCACCCACCCAAGAATTAGTACAGAAAAACACATTGCCTTTAATTTCTAGTCATTTGGGAGGGGGCAAGTTAAAATCTTTTGTTTATGTTGGTTACACATTTCATGTTGCTTTACAGTTGTTGGGGTTTTTTTAATGGATTAATTAGTCCCCTTGTCTAAATTCTGATTTTCTTGCACTTCCTTTCCAGTTACTTAGTTAGGATTGAGCACATCAGCTAAAAAGGACCAAAATGACATTACTCTGTTATGGATGATTCTGAGTAACGATTTGATTTATAGCTGTGGGCATCCTTTTCTGTAGTTTGACAAAATGTAAGAGCCGGAGAAAAGTAAGAGCCAGAGAAAAGTAATTTACCTAATTTAGTGAATACATTTGTCTGATATTTTATCAATGGCAAAGTGCTTTTTGCCACTTGGCAAGGAGCCACGGTCTTACGTTGGACCCTGCCAACACAGGCGACTTACTTAATTCCATTGCTTGCTGCCATTTGGTCTTTTAATTTCAGGCATTGCTTAGAACGTAGGTCCCTAGGAGCCAAAAGCAGCTAATCCCCCTTTCTGTGATTAAACAAAAAGAGAGGAAATCAGAAAAGGGATGTGAAAGAAGGTGGTTTATATTGAGTTATTACTCTGTCTTGTTCAGCAGAAAATGAATATGACCTGTTAAAGAGATTTTGCAGGCTGTTTCTATAGAGACTAATAATGGCCAGACTTACAGATATATCTAATTGGAAACCAAATCTTTTATTAAGTCTTTTTTCTGACAGTATATTAGTACTATAGGGCAATTTACTTGAGACATTTTTGTCTTATTCACTATTTGTACAGATCTGGACTAAAGAGTCCCACGGCAGCTTTCAAGCTCTTGAATATTTACTTCTTTCTTTTAGACAATAGAAAAGAAACTACAGATAGGTTACTGTATTAGGAAGCCTTCTTTTTTCTTCCAATTAAATAGACCACAAATAAAAAGTAATTTTGCTGCTTGTATAGTTCTGTTTATTAGCATTTATCTCCCAGACTTCCAATGAAAGATGTGAAAAATTGATTCCTCATTAACAATTTTTATTAATAAATTGGCATAGTTGCTTGCTGAAGGTGGGGCTGAGCAAATTGGTTGCTTTTCTGTTTGTTCTTCCTAATTTAAAGGTATTGACATGTTTCTTTCCATGCAGTCGTCTTCACTCCAACAACCTCTACTGTGATTGCCACCTGGCCTGGCTGTCTGACTGGCTGCGGCAGCGGCCACGGGTCGGTCTCTACACCCAGTGCATGGGGCCGTCCCACCTCCGGGGACATAACGTAGCCGAGGTCCAAAAACGGGAATTTGTCTGCAGTGGTAAGGGAAACATTCGCTCACCGAGTCCTGTTTTAAAACGCACCTACTGACAGCTCAGCAGTGATTGCTAGGGCTGCATGTTGACTTTTGCTAGCTTTTGCATAATCCAAGCATTAATGTTTATTAAAAAATAAACTAATCATTTTTATTGCTGTTTGTTTCTTGTTTGTGGGTGCTTCTGTCCTTACAAATTTTGTGTAAATGCTGCATTCACATAGATTATATAGCCTTCTAAAAGTGTAATTATGGGGGAGAGATGCGGAAAATGAAATAAAAGGTGCACTGACTGAGAACATAAGGCCTTTAGTAATAAGGAATTATTCTTTTTTAACTAAACAGCTTGTTGCTTTTTCTTGTTGTTATTTTCTGCAGTTTAAATAATACTCTGAATCCCTAAGTAACTTTCTGAATGTAATTAGTGTGCTTTAGTACATCAGGTTATTTTCTGATATGAAATAATGAAATGACTAACAGTTCATTACTAATCACATTTTCTCTATTCAATTTTTTTTTCCTTTATTCATATCTTCTAGATGAGGAAGAAGGCAAGTTTATCTTTCTTATTTAAATATTTTTAGACTCAGATTGAAAATTTTCTGTAAACTTTGTCTACTGTTTCAAGTTTCCTCAAAAACATTAAAAACCAGCTGGAATAGAGCTATCTGTCTTTTCAGTGATTCAGCAGGGTTGTTTCTACTGGTTGATTTTCTGCAGACCCCCAGAAACCTATTGCCAAAAATGCCAAAATTTGCACAGATCTATGCTTTTAAAAGAGTTTTATGGAGAGCACAATGTTTTGTCCTTATTATACAGCCTCTGACATCAAAGCGTAAGGCACTGCCACCTTCGCATGGCAAATGCTAACAGTATTCTTACTATTAATTCTGCCTTTATGTACACTTAAAAGGGTTCCTAACAAGATCACTTCATGTATCTTATTTGTAAATGGTATGGATGCAGAGCCCAAGTGTCAAGACCAGTTTTATTACTTGGTTCTTATAATGCAGATTTTGAGGAAGGGGAATAACCATGTTTTGTTTAAAAAATGCAGGTGAAATATTTCCTGCCTGTTAGTATAAAAAGACTAGTATGTGTTACTAGTTTTGGCAGCTGCTTGTACTTTTGTAACATGTGCATAAATGTGAAATCAAATTATTATATTGTAAACTACTATCTCAAAAGACTAACCTTTTAGTAATTTAAAACTCAAGAAGTTGTTATTTGAAGTTGTAAGTAGGAACACCACTGGCTGCAACTTACATTATCAATGTACCCTTCCTATGTTAATATATGACATTAAATATAGTGAGAGAGATCTTAGATTAAGTTGTGGTTTCATAGTTAAGAAGGTTTTTTTCCCTGAGAATTTCAAAACAGTCTCTAGCTTTTTCTACCTTAATAAAAAAAGAAAGAAAAAGAGGGCTTCATGCCTTTCTCATCCCTTTGTGCCTTTCTGTATCATTACAAAACAGCAATTCTGTATCATTAAATCGATACAAGAATGAATGCATTAATATCTTATAAAATGTGCAATCTATCTATTTGCAGGAAAATATAATAAGTTGTTTACTTTCTAAAACATACCTAAATATGAAGTGATTATGTTTCAATGCAATTATAAATGCTGAGTTTAACATATAGCACAAGAATTTGGCGGGGAGAGGAGGGGGTTGGAAGTTATGTAAATTAGCCACCTGAGTTAGTAAGAATATTAGATTGTGGGAGGAAGAAGTCTGCTGAGCTAACACAAAGAGTGATAGTATGAGCTCTGAAGTCAAAGCTTTTATTTTAAATTTTTGAGTGACTGAATGAAAACATCATAACTCCAAAATTCTCTGTAAGCAATGTGTAACTGAAGGACTATACTCAAATAAGTATTTGCAGAACAGAACATAACTAGCAGGACACCTTCACTTTTTGTAACAAAGTTCATTCATTTCTGTTGACATGCATTTTTAATATTACACAAAATTCTGAAAACTGAATAAATCAGTAATTAGTTTTTTTAAACCACCGAATAAATAAAGTATACCTGAAGAATGGATCACACTTAGTCTTCTTTAACAAGATGATTTTGAATGTGAGTTGCTAAAGAAGTTGAAAAATGATGTGATGCCTACACAGTAGTTGAGCATTTGTCTTTCATCTCTCAGTATCGTATCAACTTGTTGCTATTAAGTGGGTATTTAAATTCAGGCAATTCAAAAGTATTGATAGGTTACAATGTTTATCTTTGAAGTTCTGCATTAATTGTTTCAAGAAAGTGTAAAATGTGATGTTGAGGTAAACTGGACTACTGTTTGACAGTATTGTGCAACTTTAGGAGAAACTCTTTTCCTTTGCAGGTCACCAATCCTTCATGGCTCCGTCCTGCAGTGTCTTGCATTGCCCTACTGCATGCACCTGTAGTAACAACATTGTGGACTGTCGTGGGAAAGGCCTTACTGAGATCCCAACGAACCTTCCAGAAACCATTACTGAAATGTGCGTAATCTGACTTTTTTTTGATGAACTTGCAGAAAACGTTTTTTTCCTATGTATTCATTTTTGTTATTTGTATAAATTCATGCATTATATAGGGTAGGAATTTTGGAATACACATTCAAATTCAGATCTAAAAGGAATATGCAGGTATATGAAAATATTGAAGACCTTTATGTTCTGAGTTAGCTTTGTATGTACTATTCACAATCTGTAGTTAAAAAACTGCATTCTGAGTTGGTTTTAAAGAGTTCAGGAATGTTGCTTTTCTGCAAGTGAGTGGCTTTTCACTGCAGGCTATAAACCTTGTTGCCTTCAGGGTTGCTCGCTGTGCTGGTTTTGGCTGGGATAGAATTAATTTTCTTCATAGTAGCTGGTATGGGACTATGTTTTGGATTTGTGCTGGAAACAGTGTTTGTCAACAGGGATGTTTTCCTTACTGCTGAGCAGTGCTCACACAGAGTCCAGGCCTTTTCTGCTTCTCACCCCACCCCACCAGGGAGCAGGCTGGGGGTGCACAAGGAGTTGGGAGGGGACACAGCCGGGACAGCTGAGCCCAACTGACCAAAGGGATATCCCACACCATATGACGTCATGCTCAGCAACAAAAAGCTGGGGGAAGAAGAAGGAAGGGGGGGGATGTTCATAGGTATGGTGTTTTGTCTTCCCAAGTCACCATTACGCGTGATGGAGTCCTGCTTTCCTGGACATGGCTGAACACCTGCCTGCTGATGGGAAGTAGTGATTGAATTCCTTGTTTTGCTTTGCTTGCGTGCATGGCTTTTGCTTTACCTATTAAACTAGCTTTATTTCACCCCAGGAGTTTTCTCACTTTTACTCTTCTGATTCTTTCCCCCATCCCTCTGTGTGGGGAGTGAGTGAGCGGCTGCGTGGGGCTGAGCTGCCTACAGGGGTTAAACCATGAAAGTTGCCTTCAGTCACTTAATTCATCAGACTCCCTATTAGAGAAGCATATCTTTGCATGACAAATCAGCAACCTATACCACCCATAATAAATATTCTGCTAAAGCAATATCCTTGGAGGGTAATCTGCAAAGGCAAAAGTAAGGTGGCTGAATGGAATCTGTGGTATGGTTGTCATGTGAATACCATATACCTGTGGATAAAAGAGCATGTATGCTGATAAGGTTGTGTGACAGGCCATATATAGCAGAAACATTTACAAAAAGTACAAGCATGTCCTGACCGTAGAGCAGAGTTGTAGCACAGGTGCTATAGGGCCTGCAGGCTTCAAGAGCGATGTGGCTGAGAAGTTGTGTGGGCCCAGAAAGAAAGTTACTGCTACATTATCTTCTGTGCAGGGGAAGAACAAAAGCAAAAGGTGAGCTTGCTGACAAGATGGGCAGGGACTCGGCAACATGAGCATCTTTCTACACTGGGGATGGCGAAGGCAGGGTTTTGGAAGGGAAGCTGGGAGTTCCCTTTAGGGAAATAGTGGGAAAGTAGCTGTGCCAGCAGCCTGGTAAGGATGGTCTGGCTAGAAGTGAGTTGGAAAGAGTATTCAGAATAAAAAGCTTGTAAGCACCTTGATGATATAAGATGATGTTAAGAATTTCAGATAAGGGAGGCGAGGGGAACAGCTGCTTGAAGTGAAAGGGAAGAGGTCTCCTGAACATACATCCTGTTGTACGTAAGATCTTCTTGAAAGTTTAAAAACAGGCCTCCACAATGACATTTTAAAAGGTAAAGTAGAATTTAACAATTTTAAGGCAATCTCATGGCTTGTTGATATCTGACCTGTGTTTTTGAACTCCACAGAATTGGAATTACTGTGGTTTCTTTTTAGGATGTGAATAATAATCACATCTGTCAGTTCATTATTACTGCTGTTAAGACTGACATGGCTGACCCTACCTGACCCAATTCAGTCATTCAGCTATATAATACAAACACTTCTTCTACCTTTCACCCCTCTCAGAAAAATTTCTTTGCTTGCAAGTAAAGTGGCTACTTCAGAAATTCCATGCACAGTGCCTGAGAAGGCTGCACAGACTGTTTTCATTATTTAATGAGTTGTATACTGGCTTTTTTACTTGCATATGTACAGCTGTGTGCGTAGAGAAAGAGGAAAAATATTGCAGGAAAGAAGTAGGGAATATGTCTCAAACATTCCCCACTATATTTCTGCTGCTAGCCACTGGAGCTAACCACTGAATGGTGATTACAGACACTGGACGACTGACTTTTTCATCACTGTCTGCTAGACCTACATAGGTTAGTGGGGGTATGTGATGTTAACATCTATACTTCCTTGAGAAATTCAGTACTAGAGATTGTAAGGGTGTTCCTGAATCTTTATTTTAAGTACCATCACTCCCAAAGAAATGACAGGATGTGGGAGCTACTAGTTGACTCTGAATCCACTGTTAAAAGAAATGAGCATAAGGTAAAAGCAAATGGGAATTTACAGAATGGAAAGGTGCTTTCCACTAATTTGTTCACTATACTTTCTATGTAAGAAATGCTGGTGAGTTTTAAGCATGGACTGGTATGATCTTCAGCAGTTTATTGGCCTGGAGAGTAAAAGCAACCGCATAACAACACCTCCAGCATTTGGCTAAGCATTTAACAGATTGCAGACTGAGGCTCAATGTTTCCTGCTAGGCTAGGCAGTGTTCAAATCCCGGAGTGCGGCCTTTTCACAATCCAAGATCCATAACCCATTGATGTAGATAAATATGTATGTGTGTGCTCAAATAAATATGTACGGTATATATACTATACTGTGCTATAGTGTTTATAATTTATAGTGATACAGTGTAAACTATCTGTTATCTCTCTGTATTGTATCTAGTTTGTAAGTGCTGGCTAAATAAAATGCAGATCACAGTATTTTGCATAGTTAAATAACACAATTCATGCCATAAGACGTGAACATACATTTATTCAAAAGCTGGTGCAAGAAGAGATAGAACATTAGAAAGCCAAACTTTAGTAATTATTTTATATTAAGCAGATACATACCAGTGAATGCCAGTGTGATGAGAAAACTGAACTTCAGTGATTGACTTAGATTTTGAGTAAAGCAGACAGAAGGAGTGAGATATGATTTGGGCCAGTGGTCGGCTGCGCTTACCGTACAGTGAGAACAAAACTTTCCAGTTGAGTGGAAGCTAAGGAGAGAAATGTACAGGAAAAGAAAGAAATAAAGTAAGACCCATGAAAGGCTCTGAAACTGAGGGATAAACTGAATGGAAGAATTAGAGTAGAGGATCTCATGAGTATTTGATGACAATCACATGATCTTTGCTGCTTCCTTGTCAATAAGTTGAAGAGAAGTTGGAATTTTGACAAATAAGTATATTTCAATGGTTGTATGGGGAAAGCTTTACATGATACTGGTTGCTTTAATGTGAGGAGAATAATTGGTGATAGTTCTTTTATGATTGTCATGGGTGGCAGTTATATTTACCATCTTAGCATTGAAGAGAATGGGAGAGAGAAAAGAGGTTGGAGAATGAGTGGTTTATAGACTAAAAAAGGTTTTATCGGTAATGAAGTGAGGGAATTCTACAAGACTGGGTCAAACCAGCACTCCACCCTGGCCAGTAGCCTGTATCAGCTGAAGAATGTTTTGGAAACAGCAATATACAGCTTCAGAAGTAAAACACCAATAGGACAAATATTTTCCTTGCTCCCAATGTGTGTTGGGATTCTTTTTCTGAAACTTGAAAAGGAAAACTTTCAGGAAAGAAAGGTTTTCTTTGAAACATCCAATCTGCTTTAAACCCTATTATGTTCTTAATCTTCATGTTATTTTAAGCCAATAAATTTGGGGGGAAGCGGTTGGACTAAAAATCTCCCAGTTTAAAATATAGTCTTTTAAAATTGCACTAATTTTCCTTTGTCCTTTTAGAGGGAGGGAAGATGCATTCAGGTTCATAATTTGTCCTGCCACCTTCTATTTTGCATGCCACCCTTATGCATCTCTTCTCTAAACTAACTGTTCCAAGTCTGTTCAATCTTTTTGGATGCCAAAACCTTCCATGTCTTAATCTCCTCCTTTTTCTCTGAACTCTTTGTTTTCCAAAATTTTTTGACCTGCAGTGACCAGAGTTGAATACAATATTCCAGATCATAGTGAACCATCACTTTATATTAATGGAATTCTAGTTTTCTTTCATTTGCCTTTTGCAACCTAATACTCGCTTGGTTTCTTTAACTGCCAGTACACATTGCACCATATTTTCCGTTGAACTACCCATGAAGAGTCCTAGGCCTTTTATCTTAGCTTTTACAGTTTTGTCAGGAACCAGAATTGTGTAGATGTAATCCTTTTATTCCATCCGCAAACATTTCTGAGCGTTGAATCCAGTTGTATGTTACTTTTTAAAGCTGATCTATGAAAGACTTCAGTCCTCTCTGCTTTTAAATAACTTCAACATGCAGAAGGATTGTGACATTCCTATATTGTTATCATACAATAAAAAGTGTTTTAAAGCTTCATTTTTAAAGAAGTACTTTGCAACTGTTGCTTATAGCAACTCCTTGAGATTAGATTAGAAAGAATGATTGTATCCCATAAAATAATCTTGTTTTTCATTTATTCTTTATGTGACAATGTTGTCAGTATGCCAAAATGGTAGCAGACAGCATTTGAAGAGAGGAGACCATGCTGTCAGAGTAGCGTTGAGAAAGCTGAGGAACTGCTGAACGCAAAGCAGAAGGGTATAGTGAGTACTGTATTTCCACCACCATTATACAGTTCACACACACACGGCTTTATTATCTTAATCACCATTTTAAGTACATGCTTTGGCAGGACCTCTCCAGTTCTTGGGGAGAAAGAGAAATGAGCTGGTTCCCTGTTGTTTTCGGAAGGATGTACAAGCTTTAACAGCCAAATTATTATTAATTCACTGATTTTTATAATACCACCATCACCAGATTCGCACACACACCACAAGAAAATTGGCATTATACTTCTATTTTACACATGCCAGATGTTGTCCAGTCTTTTCAGTAGTTTTTCATATTTGTCAATCTTTTTCTGCATTTTCAACTGAACATTGTCATCTGATTTTCTAAACATACTTCATTGCCAGGAACATTTGAAAAATCCATAATACTTCCAAATTCCCTTACTCTGGACAAATTTCTCTGCCCCACAATGTTGTCACCTGTTTGAAGGCTGTATTTGCAGAAGCCGGTGCTGTGTACTACCGACTTGTCATGTTATGCTTCAGCTGACTTCATGGTCCGCAAACACCTCTGGTGCTTACATCTTTCCTGCCTTTTGTCTTTGCTTTATTACATGTGATGTGAATAACCTTTTCCTGTGAGGCTGATACTAAACTTTGTCAGCTCTCCTTTATAGAGATGCTTAAAATTTGACAAATTATTTTTGTGACATTTCATTTTTCCATCTATTTCTGCCTCTTATGTCTTTGTTCTTATGTGTATAGCAGGTTACTCTTAATAAGAATATTTAGGTTTTTAAGGCCCATAATCCCATTATTTTTTTTCTTGAGGTTCTTGTGAAGTTTGCCTTCAACAGATGCTCATGGCTTTGTGATGTTTTGCTATGTTCTCTGTCCATTTCTTCCATCCTTTCTCTCAGTGGGAAGCTTGACCTCATTCAACTCCTCAGTACACTATGAAGCACTGATTTCTTCCTCTTTGCCCAACACAGACTTCCTTTAGATAAAAAGTTGTCTGATCTGTTTCTGCATGAAAATACTTTGTATTCGTTACATTGTCAGTCCATCTGGACAATGCTGCTTAAAATCTAAGTGGTGTTAATAATGTTGTTATTCTCTGTCCTTCTGGTGTATATCATTAAACTGCAGGTTTAAAGTGTACATTCCGTGTTGAAAATTATATGCTTTTTTTTTTCAGGGGGTTGATAAATTAACCTGTATCTAAATAATGTGCTAAAAAACCCTTTAAATGGAATATTGAATTTCTTAAGTATTAAACATTGGCAGTTTCAATTGAGTAAGATCTCGCATGATGAAGCTCTGAGTTAGCGCTTCCAGGAAAAGTAAAAGAAAAGGCTTTCTGTTTAGAGTCTAATGCTGATGTCATGACTTTGCATTGCCTTGATAGTTCTGCTGAACAACTGTTTTGGGATGACATTTTAAGACAGTAGGAGCTGTCAGCTCTGCTGATGGCTACTGCTTCTGTAGCAGAGCTGGCAAGGAGACTATATGCTTGCACTGCACTGCAGCCTCCCTGTCTCTGAGTTTGGTGTAATAGCCTAAACCACTGGGGAGAATGAGTTTGCATTGGAAGCTGAAGTGGTTAAGGAACGAGCAGGCGTTCTGTGATGGTGGGAGCAGGAGGAGGCAGAGCCAGTTGCCAAAATGCTGTTTCATTCCAGTACAGTTGGATTTACTGGCGAGCATCAGGGTATTGCTGAGAGGGTCTTGTCGTACTGCTCTGTCTGACTTCTCAATTGGTGCAGAAGTCAGTTGGATAAAACTAGCAATTCCTATTGTGTGAAGTCAATTAGTAGGCAATGCATTGTCTGCCAAGTGCCTCTTGGGAAGATGCCTTCAGTAACAGGACTGCTTATCTCCAAATAGCTGCCAGTGAAAATGGAAGGAGAATAAAGCCTGTGGTGGTCCTCTCTTTTTCCCTTCTGGCGTGATAAAGCTCAAAGCAAAATTAAGTAGTCAGCAGCTCAGTAAAGGTACTTCTTAATCTTTATTTACTTAGTACAATTGTATCTGTACTAGTTACACCCTTTCTGAAAAATTAATTCTCCTCTTTATTATCTAAATAAACTCACACACAGCTAAATAAGAATACCTAAGCTTTTCTTTTCAGGGTCTGTCTGATCAATGTGGTATTACTTGAGAAAAAAATACTTCATATATATTTTAAAAAACAAAGCGATTGGTTGAGCACCGAGACTCCCCCAGTTTTAGTGCACCTACTAATCCTGCAGGAAGCACAGAATTAAAAAGGTGCACAGATGCACCTTTGCCATTGGGCCAAATGAAAAGGTTTCATACAATGAGTGACCTGCAGGAAACATTTACTGGCTGGAAGAATGAGCCCAGAGGGTTGTGGTGAATGGAGTTAAATCCAGTTGGTGGCAGGTCACAAGTGGTGTTCCCCAGGGCTCAGTATTGGGGCCGGTTCTGTTTAATATCTTTATCAATGATCTGGATGAGGGGATCGAGTGCACCCTCAGCAAGTTTGCCGATGACACCAAGTTGGGAGGCAGGGTTGTTCCGCTCGAGGGTAGGAAGGCTCTACAAGAGGGGTCTGGTCAGGCTGGATCGATGGGCTGAGGCTAATTGTATGAAGTTCAACAAGGCCAAGTGCCGGGTCCTGCACTTGGGTCACAGCAACCCCATGCAGTGCTACAGGCTTGGGGAAGAGTGGCTGGAAAGCTGCCCGGCACAAAAAGACCTGGGGGTGCTGGTGGACAGCCGGCTGAATATGAGCCGGCAGTGTGCCCAGGTGGCCAAGGCGGCCAACGGCATCCTGGCCTGCATCAGAAATAGTGTGGCCAGCAGGAGCAGGGGGGTGGTTGTTCCCCTGTACTCGGGACTGGTGAGGCCGCACCTCGAGTACTGTGTTCAGTTTTGGGCCCCTCACTACAGGAAAGACATGGAGGTGCTGGACCATGTCCAGAGGAGGGCAGCAAAGCTGGTGAGGGGCCTGGAGCACAAGTCTTATGAGGAGCAGCTGAGGGAGCTGGGGCTGTTTAGCCTGGAGAAAAGGAGGCTGAGGGGAACAGGCTGCCCAGGGAAGTGGTTGAGTCACTATCCCTGGAGGTATTCAAAAAATGTGTAGACAAGGCACTTCAGGACATGGTTTAGTGGACTTGATGATCTTAAAGGTCTTTTCCAACCCAAATGATTCTATTATTCTATGATCTTGGGAACTTTAAAAAAATTCCCATATCCCTATTATTTTAATGCCTGTATTGCAAATGTTGTGAGGCAAAATACCTTGCCCATAAATGTTACATGCTAATAGTCTTCAAACTTTTGTTGTTTAGTGTGCCTTACTTTATCCTTTTTGCATTGGCTTAAGCAAAGCATGATACATTATTCATTCATTAGAAACATCATGATTCAAGTTGATTTAGATTTTGTTGTTTAAACCTCTCCCCTTTTCCAGAAATTTTTATGGGATGCTCTTTCATTGGCATGTTCAGTCTATTGAGCTTAACCAACTCCAGTAGTCTAATGCACCTAGCGCTCTCCTCCTTTGTCATACAGCTCATATATTAAAGGCGTTAAAGGTCATTCTTAAGTTTCAAAACTATTACTTTAATTGGTTTTAGAAAGTATAGCCTTTCTAATGGTGATAGCATTTATCAGCCTCTATGCAGGCATTCCTTCCACATTTTAGTTTTTCTGCACCGTTAATCTCTTTTCACTTGGTTGCATTTTAGAATTCACCTTCTGCGTGAAAATTCTTTGAATGATCGGCAGAAATAACTCTGGTTCCCTTCAAATAGAGACTTTTTGGCATGTGTTCAAACAGACTATCAGAAACCTTACAAACAGTGACCCAGCAGCAATTCTATTAATTGTACTGGTACCTTCTCTCAGAATGGTGCGAGTAAGTGACAGGCTCTTATTTCAAAAGAAGAGGCCAAGAAGCCATTAATGAGCTAGACTTCCTTGTGAAAATGCTGGTCTTACATTCTTCTGATTTTTCTCTTCTCTTCTATGTCTTGAATTACCAATCAAAGTGGTTCTAAAACCTCTTTCCTTACTGTAGTATTATGAATAAAAGAAAATAAATGCAATAAGTGTTTCGGGGGGGCAGAATTACCTGCTCTGATGACCACAGCTTTGTATAAATTATTATTTAAGCAAACAAGCATGGAATTAAGTTGATTTTTGTTTATATTAATACCATTTAAGTAATCAAAGCAAGGACTTAATTAAATTTGCTTCTTTTTTAGAAGGATAGCAGTCACTACAATGGTGTTTTGGTGAGGAGGAAGGTTTGCTGGAGGGGCAACAGTTGTATAAATAATTTTAGTCATTGTAAGGGGCAGAAAAGACCCTATACCCCACAATATATGAAATGAAAAAAACATATAGGAGTCAGGAATTTTAACAGTTCATCTTCATAATCCAGTGTAGTGAAAAGTCACTGACTTCCTAATTACTATGGCCTTCAATATAAAGTTGTCCTTTCTTATGAATGGAACTTTCTAATGTTTGATTGCCAAAACTAGAAGCTGTACAGTTGTTTCATGATAACTTTATTTACATTTCCCATGAGTTTCCTGATCTGTCTCCTCAGTATTGTCTCATCATACCTTCCTGATTTCTACTATTTTTCTTCATGTTTTCATCTTCCTCCATCTAATTCTCCCTTATACTTTGTTTTGATAAGTCTGTTGATTAATGATTGTGTCTTATGCCAAGCACTCAACTACATCTTTGTGAGCTGTGTGATACTAAGCAGGATTAAAAGCTCCTGAGATTGCTTCTCACAGTAACACTCAAATTATATTAAAGGAGAAGGGGGAAAAAAATGAAAGGGAAAGGAGAGAAAGGGGAAAAAGAAGAAGGAAAAGAGGGGAAAGGAAATGAGATCTGACAGAATTGAACTTGACAGATGGAATTAACCAAGACAGAGTGACGAGCGACCTGATCACACTGCAGACACTGGGGAAGTGCTCTGCGTAAATGCAGAATTCTGTTTGAGAACTGGGAGCTCTGTGTATGTATCATTTCCAAGCTAAGTTTGGCATGTGTACAGTTTCACCATTTTTGTTGTCTTTTAAAATTCATCCTTACGTAAAAGTCCAAAGTATAGCCTTAAATAAATAGCTATTGAACAGAGACACTCTTACATTGAGATGCAAAGATGCTTCTAAGGATCTTTTCTTTACAGAGAAAAGTCACTTGGAAAGGGTTTAGCCACATTTATTGAAGACAGTTCAAAGACTCACATAGAAGGAAAACTGAAACGTTGGAGATAAGGCAGCTTTCTCTATTTTTAGCAGCTCAAAGTGTGATTCAGCTATCTACAGTAGCCTGACAGAAATGAGAGCAAACCCTGCATCTTTGCAGCTTGAAAGGAATGGGTCCGAATGCTGAGGGGAGGATGCAATAGGTTACGAGACATTAAATCGATGATTGCTTTCCAGTGTCTGCATTTGTTTCAGCTTTCTAGTTTAACTCAAAACATTGGTCTTTTTAGGACTTATACAGAATGTTAGCTCATAAATATAATTTACTTCTGAAACAGTTATGCTGTCAGCTGGAAGTCTTGCACATCCAGTGAAGTTCTGGAAAGGTTTTGCTAAGTTGGTTTCTATATATACATATGTATACATAGTCATTGGTCTTGTTTCACTATGTATTGTTAAGATTTTTAGTAGGTTGCAAGAATCCTCTATAACAGTATCTGTCTTTTTCCAGAAAATATACTGACCTTCCAATGCTAAATAGATACATCTCTTTGGTCTCACTATAAAATGTTTCACAGTCATTTAATTATTCTTATGGCTCTTTTTGAAACTTTTCTGATTTATCAAAATCTTTTCTTAATTCCTGACGTAACAAATGCATACAATACTGCCAGTGTATGCAGGTATCAAGTGAAAAGATGATGTCTACTTATGGATAAAAAAATTAATTATTATAGTATTCAGTTGCTTCTGAATACTGATACTTACTTTGGTCAGTAGGAAGCCAGAAAAATGTGCCAGTTTTTGAATTTTCAGAAATTGCTAGATTGAGATAAATTGCATTAAAAGATACATAAGTACCTTGTGGAGACATTACTATCTTCTAAATGCCCCTTTGACAAAGTCACATGATCTGACTAACATGTTCTCAGCTCTTAATCTAACATTCTAAACTTTTGAGCGACTTCATATAGCTGCCAGGTTTTTAAAATGAACTTTTCTCATACTTGCTTCTCTTCAACTGTACTTCATGTGTACTTTTCTTCAAATCTTTTCTTATCTTCTTCCCTTCCCAAAGGTTTTTAAGACCAATGTGTTTTTAAGACCAATCCTGACTAATGGATTGGACTTGATATTCAAAATTTTACCACTGGACTGGGGAGGCGTTCAGATTTTTCAGTGAAATATAGCGCTTAGGCTTCTGTTTTGCTTAAAATTTACTGCATCTTAATGTCCAGAAGCTTATATCAAATAAGAGTACCTGATTTTTAGGTGCATTATTATTAGTTATAATGTATTAGTTATAAGCTTACCTTTTCCCTAGAAGTTTGTTCAAAAGAATTCACAGGAGTATGGCTTTACATATGGAGGAGGACCAAAAAAAGTTTCCTAATGAAATGGAAATATCTGGTGCAAAACATCTGACATGAAACTAAAATTTAATATCAATATACACTGTGACTGAATTTTTCCACATTCTGCAGCACCTAATTTTAAAGGCAATCCCTGGTCATGTTTAGGCTGTTAATACAAATATGGCTATTAAAATTATTTGAAAGTCTTTGCATGAAAATAAACGTAATACTACTCCACATTTTTACTAGAAAGGTTTTATGACTTGCCACTCCCTGTCATAAGTGACACTCGCTTTAGACTGTCATCTGTGGCACCAGTGATGTGAATACAGTTCTCTCTATATACTTTTCTTTGATTGTGGGAAGGTCATTATTTCTTAGCAAAACCAGTTTTTATGCCCATTGCAATATAAAACAAAATGGTTTGTTTGCTTTATCAAAAATGTAGAAATTGCTGAAGTCTTAACATCTTTCATATGATATATGCATGTAAGCACACAATAATTACATGTGAATAACGAAAAATGCATTGAATAAATGTGAATCAAATTATAATTGGGTAAAGGAATCTATTGAGGTATTAATTTCTTTACCTTAATATATTTAATTTGCCGATACAGATTTCACTGAATTACATTTAACTTATCTTGGGGATTCCTGCCTTAATATTTCTCAGGCAAAACTTAAAATATATTCCATTTGACTGCCTCAAAAATAGATGGTTTTACTAGTTTGATAGCTAATCCTGTCTGCTTAGCACACACGAGAGAAATGATTTGTCATGCTTTTACTCAAATATCTTCCTAATCTGAAAATTACTGGTAAATCATGTGGCTTTACGCTTTTAAAAAAAAAAAAACACAACAACTTTCTTATTTAGTTGTCAGACATTTTTGTAGTTATAATATTTAATCTGTTCTTTATTAGCATGTGTTCTATGCTGCCATTGTTCACATCTTTGACTTTCTTCATACCCTCGTGTCCTATCTTAAAAACTAATTAAATTCAGAGGGCAGAGGATAATTTCAACAGTCAAGAGGACATAGAGACACAAAACACAACTGATCAAGAAACATGTGAAAACGGTGCTGGTTTCCAGAGACACTGGAAGTGGGTGCTGGCCAGAATGAACACCATTCCACTTCTGGGGGTTTTGTGCAAGTTTCTGGTGGGTATTGAAGTAGAGGCGACACCTTGAGGCACCTCTCTGACTCTGCCAAGGGAAAGAAAATAACTCAAGAATGGAATAAATGAAAATTATGGGGACAAGCATGAAGGGAAGCTGGAGAAGGCCCATCTAGCTCTTCCAGAAAAACCCTCATAGATCTCTGACAGCTGTGCCACACTCCAAAGGTGTTGTTACTCTTAGATTTTATTTTCACATATGGCTCTTCACTACTGATAACTTTTTCTCAGCAATAATGTGTGACTTTACTGTAAAGAAACTATGGATCCTGACTTTTCACTATTTTGTGTTTCATCATCAATGGAATGCTTTCTTCATTATTTACATGTTGTTAAATACATAGTCCAGTAAGCAGCAACCACTTGTGAAAAGTATTCTCAGTTAAAAAACTTCATTTAGATTTTTATGGCAAGTTTATGGTCTAAGTCCGTGTATTGTTTAACAGGTAGCAAGGACTCCTGCCACACTGCCGGTCTTGCACAACACTGGGATGCTCAAGCTAGTGTTTCTGCTCAGTGAGAACAGGTTGACAAGTCACTGCTTGTGATAAGCCAAGAGTATAGCAGGATTACATCTATTTTTTTGTGAATTTAATACAGTTGCTCTGAACAGCTCAAGTAGTTTTTGTAGTATAACAACCCTCATCAAAAATGGGCTAATTAGAGTGGCTTTAACTTGACTCTAGGTAACTCGGGCTAATTGCACTGGTGCTGCACTCTGACAGATGCCAAAGTACTGAGCAAATAATTCTTTAAGCAGTGGTGCATTTTGCCTACACCCTGAATCTGTAATAATTAAGGAACGTAAAGCCTATCATCATTAATGGTGCTGTAAGGTTCAGAGCATGAGATGGCCCTTTCTGTGATGAAAAATTAAACAAATGCAGGTTTGGGACTTGCTTTTGAGTAAATGCGATGAATTGTTTAATAGCTTTAGAATGACAATTCTTCTTACTTTTTTGATGTAGTGCAGACTAAGGAGTCGTCTGTCATTTACAATCAATCCCCTGAGGAAATATTTGATAGAACAATTAGACTGGGTGTTAACAGTTTGGCAAGCTTTAGGGCAACATTGACAGTGATTCTTTATATGCAAATATTTAGGAAACTGTCAACCAGATTTATTAATACACAGAATCAGAGCCTGAAATTCTAAAGTGCAAGTAATACAGTTGTTCAAAATACATCTTTTGTTTTGTTAGACATGGATGATATCACAGATTTCAACAGAATTCTGCTGCCGAAGTTAGAAGCGACATTTAGTGGATATAAGCACTCTGGAGGTGCAATTGTTGAGAAAGAAAAAAAGGTACTTTGTTTAATAGCCTCAAGGATTCCTGTAGCAAAGGGAGACCATTACTGTTTCCTGATTTTAAAAACAAACAAACAAAAAAACCCAAACCTGGCAGATGTTGCATATGATGAGACATGTGTTGGCTGTGTATTGCAGTTCTTCAGATTCAGGAGCTGCGCTGAATCCCATCACTGAAATCTATTTTCTGTTTTCTGACAGCTGTTTTTGCCATTTACTTTAAAAGCAGATGGGGAAAATGCAAAGAAGAGCTGTCAATTTTATTACCATGTATAATCAGCATCTGTGCAATACATCAGACTCATTGCACAGCTTACACTTTCTTCTCTGTAGTAAAAATTCTTTGGGGATTTCTTGACAACCTTCTTGCAGACTTTTTGTAAATGAGTAGATGCTGGAATTGAAAGTATAGATTAATTAACTTCTAAAGCCACTATTGTATTGACCAAATTTACTTAATCAAGATGTTATGTTCTGATTGGTTTAATTATAAAATATATGGCTAATTTGCAGCTCCGTATTCAAATTCTTGTTTTCTTACTTTTTTTTAGATACATCTCTGACCCCTTAACATGCATTTAGGTGCAGCACATCTCTGTGCAGTATTTTTTACCTTTCTCTACTGAGCAGGCTTAGTATATTGTACCCCATCTGCATGATTTAAAATAAAAATGACTCTGTAGAGAACAGGGTGTTCTTCATTCCCACTCTGCCCTCTTTCCTGGTGCAGGAGTCTTTCATAGAAATGACTTTTTATAGTGGAAAAATAAGCTAGTTTAAAAGTGTCAGTATAAATAAGCATGTTGTCTGTCTCTGTAAGTGCGGAAGTAGTAATCAGTAATGGTGTGCTGCAGGCTTATAGTAGAGAACAGCATCCTCCTGGAAAGTGTCAAGTGATTTACATGTCACAGGGCTCTCTGGGGACCGGGTGGGAAGAATCTGTCTACTGGCTGGGGACCTACTTTGATTTGATTTCATTAGGTTGGAAGTCACAACTGCAGAAGCACCTTTGTTTCTTAGAATAGTAGATGGTTGTACACTACAGTGTCTGCAGTGATAAGCAGTGGGGAAAGATTTAGAAAAAGAAATGTTCACAGTACATTTCCGAGATAGGAGAGATTAGGGAACAGTCTTCAAAAAAGGTTTCAACCGGTTTGGCAGTGTTAAAAGACAGTAAAACACTTATGTATTGATGCAGGACTTCTTTGAAGTGAAACACTAAAAGGAGCAGGAGACTTAATACTAAGAGCATTAATTAGCGTTTATGTGGTGATGGGCAGAGCACTTCTTATACATGAGGCAGTGCAAGCTTTGATGAAGCATGTACTTAACTGTCTTCCTCCATTATCTTATCTTATTAAATATGCTACTAAAATTGACTGTGGCTTTTGAAAAAGAAACCACCAAGGCACTGTTTATGATACATAGATGATCATTTATAAAAAAGAATGACTTCTGGGATGACTTTGAAGGGAGATGTTGTGCACAAAATTTAATACAAGTTCCATGGAAAAATACTGATATTAGCTTTTTGTTCTTCTGTAATATAATGGTACTTCTGGCCATGTCATTTGCGAGCACCTAATAGCTGATTTTTTCAGTAATAGATAACTACAACCCGTCCTATTCCAGAATTAAAAATGTTTCATTTAATATGAGGAATTAATATAAAAGAGCTTTTAATTACTATGGGTTTTATCAGTAGAATGCAAATTTCCTTTAGATATTAGTCTATCTGTGCTTTGTGACCCTGGAATATATCTAATTAGATTTTCTCTGGAATAGTGGATGCAAATTTGCACTCTGTGAAATTCAGCTGATTCTGGGAAGATAAAGCAGAAGATTACAGGATAACAAAGCTTGAAAATGTGATTTTGATTTACTTTCTTTACAGACAAAGTGGGGTATAAAAGATTTGTCTTCTTTATTTATATAATCTTATTTTTCCTGATTTTATACTAATCTCATTTTCTAAAATGTGATGTGCTTTAGCGCATACACTTTGGCATGAGTTAAGAAAGCACATACATAGATGATCCTACTATAAAAAAATCCTTTATCTAGAAGAGCTTGTAAATTTATCCCAGCACTGCACTGTCTGTCTATTAGACTATAAATTTCTCACTAAAAGGAAATGTTAGGTAAACTTGATGTGGAGTTCATTTTATATATCCACCAGTGAATTGGTAGTTCGCTCTATTAGAACTGCTAGAAAATTAGCTTTCAGAAATATACTGTAGTAGGACTTCTTCAGGTTTTGGATCCATATAATTTGTAGACAAATTGGACAGCAGTAAAGTAAATCTGCTACTCTATCTTCTCATAAAGAATGACATACATGTATCCTGTAAGGTACTTCAGTTTATAGAACTAATATATATTTAAATTAAAAGAGGAAAATGGAAAATACTTTGTGTCTTAATTTAATGCTAAACCTTGTCTTTCTCAAGTTACATTCCATATTGTGTCTAGTTAAGAGCATTCTGTGTTTAAAGATAGGTGAGCGTAGACTGGAGCGCCTCCAGCCCTAGGTTACAAATCTCTACATCATGGGCTAATAGGCAGCATTTATATATGAGGCTTGTGGCAGCCTCATGTGGGAGCTTTGCCACTGCAATATCTGTCTTTCCCATACACACAGAGGCATTTTCACACAGAGGCATTTTCCCCCAGTCTCTCTCTCTCCAGCAATTCGAGTCTTCCTCTGTAATATGGCCTAATCCTTCCCTATCCTTTTTACCCTCCTCCCCTTTCCAGTCCTCTGCATATGCCCTATGTGTTTCCCTGTGCAAGATATTCTTTGGCTGGTTTTCAAAGCTACACATCTGATAAATGTCTGGTCATGCTATCCCTGGTGGTTAGGCAGTCGGTTGCTGCCAAATAGAGTGTGTAACAGGAATGGATGGATGGCTACCATTCCCATCATGGCTGGGTTAATTTGGTTTCTCATCTCCTTCCCATTGCTAAAATAAGGAAATTTTTAGAAATTTATTATCTGAAGGTTTTACCTCGCTTTGACCTAGCCAGCTGAGTAGAAAAGTATCTAGATGATAAGCATGCATAATCTTTATTTTCTGGGGAAACTAAGCTAAAAATGTAGTGTAAGAACAGAAAATACTTGGGTTTGGTTTAACTTGGTGTTGACCTTTAACTTAAGCAAGTTTTTACGTATTCGATGTTTGCCTTCTGCATCTACTCAAGTGTATTGGAGAAGAGTGACCTTGTTCCTTTATAGCCTAGTCAGTACTCCTTGTCTAATGCAAAATGTGTTTCATGGGTCCAAAAGGCTCAGCCAAGGTGAAGAAAGCGTGTGAAAGAATATCATGTTTATGGAAAAAGTTAACAGTCTTGTGCCATGGAATTCCCTGCAGTGTTTAAAATATACCTGAAAACTGTAGCAAGGTGGCAACATTTTCCTAGTTAAGGACTTTTTTAAAACATGGACCCTGTCTAACACAGCTCCAATGGAGATTTCTGTGTGTCAAGAAGATTTTTTTAAGGCTTTTTTTTTTCTTGGCTTCTTTATAAGCCATTCAAGAACAAATTCTGCTAAGGTAAAGCATAGTAAGACTTAAGAGATTTTGAGTATTAAATTTATAAATATCTTCATCTGAACAAAACTTCACAAAGGCAACAAAAAATCCTTCTTCAGTTCAGCTATACAGTGATCTCTGGAGAAACTTTACAAAAACAGGCAATTGTTGTAAGAATAGTTTCTTGGAAAGGCTTACTCAAAGTGAATATATGAGCTCATTAGTCACGTTGCACACACAGAGACTCATATGTCTCTTTATCAGAGTAAAAGTGAAACAGAAGAGAGTTAATAGGACAAGGGTAAAAGGGAAAAAATAGCTAATATTCCTGCATCTAGATTTAAGAAGGCTTTCTGACCTTAGATTCTGAATCAATGTCCAAGTAATTTAAAGTAGTGCAGTAAATTCTACAGAATTTTGATTCCTTATACAAAATAGATTTTTGGCATTGTCTTTACATACATAGATCATAGTAAGAGTTAATACCTGTGCTTGAAAGAGGGAAATAGAAAGCTTATTAGATAAGCATGGTATGTAGTTTGAATAATACTGCCTTTTCCTGTTGTACTTTTTAGTATAAATACTTTCATTCCTTATGTCTACCATAACCATGAAATACACTGGTGTGTGAAGAAGTAGTTTCTATTTTAAATGTGCTTATTGCTGAATCTGTTTTGGCTTGTTGGCAAGTGGGCCATAGGTCTTTATCAGCATAGATTTCCCATATGCAAAGCTCTGGAAGTTAAAAAAATTCTTGGAAAACGGTTTCCATCAGCAAATTCACACTTTGTAGTGTGGCAAGTTTCAGTCACAGTCACTGTACACACAAAGCAAATGTGGCCAGTAACATAAACGACAATTTTAGATTAAAATACTTGTTTAAAGAATTTAGAGGTGTAGCTGTGCAATCCTAGTATTATATCTTAAAGAAAATGTGTTATGTACTGTATCCAAAGAAATCATGTGTGCGTGTCTAAAAATCTGGTATTTACCTTACTGCAGGTAGCAACATATGTTATTTGTTCTGTAGGAACATTCCTCTCTCCTTTCCTATGGTTTGCATATTTCAGTGATTAACTCACAGAAGTCTTTAGACATTTCTAAATAAAATTTATTATAAAAATTGCTGTATGTGAATAATACATAGGGAGTCAATTAACACTAACTCAAGTTTGAATTTTTTAATGACAATTCTAGCTTAAATTTTACAAAAATCTTGTGTGCTCTGAAAATAAGTTTTCTTTAGATACAAAATCAAGATTGGGATTTAATTTCAACATTGTACTCTCTAGGTTAAAAGGTTTGGTTTTATAGACAAAAACTGATTTTTTTGTAATGAAAACTGAAATGACCTTGTTTCTCAAGATAAAAATTATACTGAAAAAGAAAGCAAAAGCAGCCTTCTTTGTTACAGTCTACCCCCTCTAGTTTGTTATGGCTTTAGATTGCCTTTTGGCTTGGGTTTTGTATTTTCATGTTGTTGCTATTCTTTTGCAGACGGTTAGAACAAAATTCAATCAAGGTCATACCTCCTGGAGCTTTCTCACCATATAAAAAGCTTCGAAGAATGTACGTACCCAATAATTTAGATATAATTTTTTATTTTCTCATATATATATACATACACATATACATATATATCTATATATAAAAATAAAAAACAAGTCAAGGTCATACAGAGGAACTGTAGTCGATGTGTGAGCATTTAAGAAAGTTTGACTGCTGGGAGATTAACTGATATGGTAGCCTGGTTATTAACACCATATAGCACCTTTGTCACATTAATAATAACTGTTTTTTACCAAGTATTGAAATTATTTAATATGGTTCTGCATAGAAGCAATATGTTACTGTAGTGAACATTCTATAAAAAAAATAAATTAATGGGGATAAGCCACTGTTATTTCAGAATATCTTTGACGCTGTATAGTCCTATGGCCATAGCAAACAGAGAATTCTTTATAAAATGTACTTAAGCAATTGGGAAAAGTAAATCTTTTTGTCATTTTTTTTCAAGCATTTGAAAGTTCTATTTTTAACCATGCATTTTGTTTCAGTGTACTGACAATTTTAGTGGTTTTATATTAAAATTCTTTGGCTACGTCTCACATAAATATTTTAATTTCTCTCTCCCTTCCATGCCTAATTCTAATTACTTATTATTTTAACGTTTGCTATTTTGAAAATAGCTTGAATTAATTGAATCA
Organism: Aquila chrysaetos chrysaetos; assembly: GCF_900496995.4. Taxonomy (NCBI): domain Eukaryota; kingdom Metazoa; phylum Chordata; class Aves; order Accipitriformes; family Accipitridae; genus Aquila; species Aquila chrysaetos. Next base: position 18,668,684 of record NC_044004.1, read on the forward strand.
AATTTAATTTATTTCAGTGACCTGAGCAATAACCAGATCTCTGAAGCAGCTCCAGATGCTTTCCAGGGCTTACGTTCACTCAATTCACTGTAGGTATCTGTTTGACCTGTAAAAACAGAAGCAAATTTCTCATATTCTTATAGTGAAACTATTTTGGATTTTTGGCTCCCTCCAGAATTTTCATACAAATTCAATCAATTCTGAAAGTTGTAAAAATAATTTCAGAGTGTTAGAGTGATGATTGAATATTGTATCACAACTGGATATTAAAAATGTATGTCTTTTTTATAAATATGTTCATGGCAAAGAGTTGAACAAAATCAAACATTTCTTTTATTCCCCAGTTAGTTGTTCTTAGAAACAGCAAATTCACTTACCAAGGTCCCTTGGTAAGGCTGTTAACAGTGAGGTGCTGATTCTGCTGAGAGCTCTTTGGGCAACACACCTTTTGGGAAAATGTGTGATCCTGCTACCTCACAGGACCACAAGGATCTTGCAAGTATCAAGTTGCTGCTGTTAAATTCTCTTCAGGAAAATGGAAACTTCTTAAAAGTCAAAATCACATAGTATATGCCTTTCATAATGGCGGCTTTGTTTGCTTTATTATTTCCTGGTACAGTGTCCTCTATGGCAATAAAATTACAGAACTTCCAAAGGGCCTATTTGAAGGACTCTTTTCTCTGCAATTGCTGTGAGTATTTTTATAATATTTATTCTATTTTGGAGTAACTCAGAGGGTAAACATGATGAGAGATTTATGCCTGGAGAAGAACTGGCTGGAAATCCCATCTGTAAGATCAGAGTATAATGAAAATAAACTATGTTAAAGCCAAAGGAGTCAAGACTGTTGTAGGCCAGCTTGCCGTTCATCCACAAATTTGATCATATCTCAGCTAATGTCTCAGCCTAAAATGATTAAAATGAAACTATTCTGTTGTGTGGAATTTATAAAGATAAAACACATAAGATATGATACTGTCTTGCCCTGTAAACAGCATATAGTATATATGAAGTTGTGTGGAACCATAGAAGGGATATTTGTATGTTTTATAAAGAGAAAATATGTAGTGGAAATGCTATGTAATTTTATTTCTAGTTGTACCCATGGAAGAACAGAGTTGCAGTACAGTTTCATTGATGACTTTTAATGTTTTCTGACATGGTGATATGTTTATCAAATATTGTCCATATTTAGCATAAGAGGCTGTGCACTAGTTGTACTGTGTAAAAGAATTTTGTAAAATAGGCCATAAAACAACAGTGGTGATTTTGGAAGAAATTGTCCCAGAATAACTGACTTGATTTAAAGCTTCCTCTTAAAGAATTTAAAACTTCTTCCCACGTGATTAGAAGTATTTAATGTCCAGACTTCATAGTGTAGTGATTGGGAAAATGTCTATTGTTAAACAACTCATTGAAGAAAGTGAAACAGTAAGTAAAATCAAAGAAGATGCAAGTTCTAGCACCACCTAGAGGTTTACATTTTGATTTATTTTAGTCACAAACTAGTATAAGGGGGTGGGGGGTGCATTCCTATTTTCCCTTAAAGAGATAGTTATAAATAGTAGATAGTTTTAGTTATAAAAACATATTTCAGATTTTGTAAAAAAAAAGGAAGTGTCTTTTCTCTGAACTTCAGTTTATTCTGTATTAAAAATATGTCCATAGCTTGATATACTTTGCATAGACAATACATTTCAGTCTAAGTAAATTTCTACTTGTGTGGTGAAACTTTTTATCAGGGCGTTGGTTTTCAAATCCACCATTCCATTCCATTTCTGGCTGGAAATGGGAAAAAATAAAAACTTTCGTTATAAAAATGCATCTAGTTGAATGACGTTTTTATTTTTTTCTCTTCAAAAGCATGAAGAAGTTGGTTTAGATTGGCTTGTTTGCTTTAACTTTAGAAGTCTGGGTGGTACAGGGAAGAAAAGTTTCCCTTTGAAGATGGAGAGGAAAAAAGATCCAAGACAGATTTGGATATATTCCATGCCACCGGTTTTTACTACAACTCTGTTAATGCGGCAGCATGCTGATTAGTAACATATAATTAAAAGTGCCACTGCACATCTCTTCCAGCTAATGAACACAGTGTTCAGTTCCTTTTTTTGTTTGTTTATTTATTTGGCAAAAGGAACTGGTTTTCCTTGCAGATACTTGATTTTTTAAACTTGTTTCTTTGCACAGACAAATACCACACACACGTTCTACTAGCACATACAAGAAATGTGATTTTAGCTGAATAAACCCACACATTTCAACTCCAAGGTGCAAATATTTAGGAATGATTTCAGATCACCTAAATAAGATATTTCAAGTCACTGAAATGCCTTATGTCACTGTCAATTAATATTTGTTTCTACAGCTCTTGTTCAGATTACAAATGCACACAAAGAATTATCTGTGAAAAACACTGAAGCTGCAGTGACACTGAGCGAATTTTTTCAATTTTGTAATTGTCTTCTATTAAACAGATTATTGAATGCCAACAAGATCAATTGCCTGCGAGTTGATGCCTTTCAAGATCTGCACAACTTGAATCTTCTTTCTTTGTATGACAACAAGCTTCAGACCATTGCAAAAGGCACCTTCTCACCCCTACGTGCAATTCAGACCTTGTATGTATGCTCTTGTTTATGGTTGTCTTTAGTATGACTTCATATCCTACAGTGTACTAAAAATATCAGGAACTGCTGAGACCAAAGGGAAATAATGTGTGAAATTATCATTTTTTTCTTCATGAAAGGCATTTGGCTCAGAACCCATTTATCTGTGACTGCCATCTGAAGTGGCTGGCGGATTATCTTCATACAAACCCCATTGAGACCAGTGGTGCCCGTTGCACCAGCCCCCGCCGTCTGGCAAACAAAAGGATTGGCCAGATCAAAAGCAAGAAATTCCGCTGCTCAGGTAATTTTCTTAGTTCAGCTGCTATTTTTCTTTTGTTGGCAAAAACAGTGGTTATAGAAGTTCTAATGAAGGCAGCTGGCTCTAAGGAATTGCTAAACATTGCAGAATCTTTTTTAGTTCTTTGACTGAAGGGGGGGAAATCATGAAAGTCATAGACTATTGGATCACGGAACATTACTATAGTTAACACATTTGGCACTATTTCTGAGTAGCATTGAATCTAACAGAAGAAATGCAATATATAATACTTAAGAATGAAATGCTAAAGTTATTCACTACAAGTATCACCAACATAAATCATTTTGTAAAATTTCCACAAGGCTCTGGAGTATGTGAAAGATCTAAAAATTTCTAGCGAAATATGGAAACATGACATATTCATTCTATACAGGGAGCTTACCTCATACTGAAATTTACTGTTTTCTTTTTTCTAATCTTACTCCATTTCCTACTTACATTTCTCTAAAACCTAACTTTTGTCATATGGTATCCAGCTGTTCCAGGTGCATTTCACATTCTACAGTTTATTCAGTCTCAAGTGCAAATACCAGATGCGAACTGTTTGTTATCCATGTTCCGGCTACATTTATGACTATTCACACTTTGTTGTTTATCAGCTCTCGTTGTGAATACACATTTTTTTCACTTAATTATCTGTAGTTAACTGTAGTCCATACGTAATCTAATAAAACTCATTCTTTGCTTGCTGACATTCAGGTGCATCTTCTATTTTTTTTCTCTTTATTTAGCTAAAGAACAGTATTTCATTCCAGGTAGGTTTGGCTCTGCAGTAAGATTGACTAACTGCAGATACTCTCTCCCTTTCCCCCAAAAAGCAAAGTTTGTTAGAGCTTTTAGGAAACTGATGCATGTGTATTAACATTAGTCAATACCTGTAGCTAGACATAGTTTTCCTTTGTAGATTACTAGTAGTTCTGTTTTCTGAATATGAGAGCTTAGCATGCAGCTCCATTTACTTTTTTTTTGTCTCACAAATTTGCACACAACCTACCAAAATTATACCTCTACTTAAATTATTTAGAAGGTTGCACCTGCTAGTTCATATTTCAATTGACACCTTTACTTACCTCGTACGTTGCCTTTCTGCCACTACTGTTTTTAAAATGTAGCTCCTGAGCTGCTTTTAAACACAGGAAACCATACTACCATCAAAGAGCTAGTACAACTTTAAAAAAAATAAATGTTTTACAAATGAACATTTTCTTCCTTTGCTTTCATGCTCTACACTGGCTGCTGCTACTGCTTGCTCACCCTCCTTGAGTTTACAAAATCACAGTGGAATGCTTGGAAAAGAAAGCTGATATTCTTCATTAAAGGCATTCTGTGGTCACACACATACAATGAATCAGAAATGCTTTCCATTAAAGAAAATACAACTTTAGAGTTGGGGTGAAACAGCAATTTACACACTGCTTTAAGCTACAATACATCTATGATATTTTCACAAAAGAATTACTGATGTTGGCCCTAGCTCTTTGAAATACGTTTCTTTCTTTATTTTACCTTGCTTGTCAGGTGTGTGCACTGATTTCTTAATAGAAAAAAAAAATGATGCATTTGCATTATGTTCCTAACAGATTATAAATGATTGATTGGCACAATAAACAAGGGAATAACAAATCTATTGCTGAATTACAGTATGTGATTTGCAAGCAGGGTTTTCTACCATAGTTTATCACCTAGAAAAATATCTACAATAATTTATTATGACACCAGTGCACTTGTTCTTTCAAGTACTACAGGAATATTGTCATTCCGCAGTGATCTTAGTCTTTGTCTTTTAAGCTGATGTGTTTAACAGCTCTTCTCCTAATGCTGTGTGATGTATCACTTAAATTTGGAGCAATCATGTGAAGTTCTTCATGCCCTCATACTAATATGCTGGTTTGAATATGAAGAAAAGACAAAATGAAATACAAAATAAGGCAGCAATTTGTCAGCATTGGCAGCCGCAAAAATGTGTTTTAAAGCAGCATAAAACAGAGGGGGATTCAATTTCTCAAACCTGTAGTACCACTCAATTCCTTAATGAGTAGAACAGCTGTATTCCTGCCACAGAGTGACTTCTACTCAACCTTGCCAGCACAACTTTTGTCTCTGAGTTAGAAGTGTTTTCTTGCCAGCAAATGTCTTCACAGCCTGTTTATAATATGGCCACACATGCAGTTTAGGTTTGTTTATGTACCCTTAAAAAAATGCTATTCCTGGGAAAAAAAGAAGAAAAAGAATTAAATTAATCACAAAGTGCTACAGACTTGCTTCTTGAAATACAGCTTCTGTGCTTTCTCCTTCTGTCATGCTGCATAGAAGCTGAGAGATGCTGCATAAAATTATTTTAGCTGTTGAAGACCTTGTCCCTGAATAGTTTAGTTGTTTACGTTAAACTGCTAACAGTGATTTACCTGGATGCAGAAAAAAAAATAATGTATTTGTAGCCTTGCTTATTGGGTATTTAAAAGTGCTAAAACCACTTCTTTACACTTCAATAAATACTGTAAAAATGTTAACGTTTCTTTAAAAACTTAAACATTTTTATATTTAAATATGTCATTGGGAGATCTTGCTCTGCAGACACTAGGAAGTCTTAGTAGAATTTCATTATAGTCATTTGAAGACTAAAGGTTATAGAAGTATTAAATCATTACTCTGAAAAAATATCGTTTGTCTGCTAGCTTATAGAAATATTCCATGTAGTTATACCATACGTGTTACTTAGACATTTACAAACACTAGATAACATAATACATGATGACTGCTGGGGTTTTTTTTTTCCTCCCCTGAGAAAACTTTCTCCTATGTCTCTTTGGTTTATTAAGGTTTTAAGTGGCATAGCATGTATATATGTTCAAGGGAGCAACTTTTAAAGCATACTTTCAAAATAGTGAAGAATAATGCATGGGAGGCATTATCATCCCATATGAAATCTGTAACTAACCCCAATCTGTTCTTCATTCTTTAATGCCACTTAAAATGAATTATTCTTTCTCTCTGCTGAAGACAGTATCCCTTAGCAGCATCTTCTAATCAAACTAAAGTTGAGTAGAGAACATGAGAGCTTAGTTCATGTTTTTGTCTTAATTGGGATTACTCTGTCTTTCTTTCCTTCTTGGCTATCTTTACTTTTGCAGGAGTTCACCATTTTGGCTGTAAGTAAAGTTCAGTGTCTGAGCTAAATCACAATGTACCTCCCAGCCCTGATGCACCTTCTACTAGTCTCAGTCTTTTCACCTTTGTCCAAGAAGAACCCACAGGTCCTTTCAGCTTCTCTTTGTTTTCTTTGTCACCCACCCTTGGTTCCTTATTGGATGTTTTCTCCTGATATGTTTAGGACGTTTTCTTTGACTGCCTCTGGGAAATGGTGGACAAAACTTTCAATGTGGTTCATTTTTATTGTACTTTTTATTTAATCTGTGACAGTAATACTGTTACTGTGGCACTGGACATTCAGTAATAAGAATGCCATGTCATGTAAGCAAGTATTAAACTTCAAATGCTTCTGTAACTTATACCTACTCCTTCCTCTTTTCCCTTGCTCTTATCCTTGGCCTAATGGATGCAGTTTTGATAATGTAGCGAGATTTTCTGTTGTGCTTGATCTAACCATGTGGTTGTGAGGTATGAGTAAAACATGGTTCTGTCAAGCACCATGGAACGTCACGCAGCTTTCTACAGCATGGCAAGCTGCTGAGGCTTAAGTCAGGATCACACATATTTTAAATTAAAGCTGAAAACAGGGCTTTCAATCTTATGTGTTTGAGATGATGTGGAGTATCGAGACTATAAAAAAAAAAATCACAGAGGTTAATGAAGTCCAGTGAACAATACAAATTTGTAACAAGAGAAAGAGAAAAGGTGGCATTCAGGATCTATTTATTCTTGATATAGAGAAAGAAAATAAATTCTAAAAGAATCAGTGGCATTTGTGTGATTAGCTATAACAAGGCTAGATTGGCTGACAACATAATCAGCAGAAAGTACAGCTGTGAAAAGCTCAAGTTAATGTTATCCTGTTATGTGAAGTTGGTCACAGTTTCTTTTTCCAGCATATCTTAAGCCCCTATATTTAACCCTCTCTTGAAGTCCTTGTGTCTGTACAGTATCACAAAGTTTATCATACATTTCCCAAGTTGCCCACCCGTTATCTGCATCGCAGACATCTTTTCAACCTTCTCACAAGAAGCAAATCTTATACTTTATTGACTCAGTATCTGTCTTTTGACTTGACTCTTCCACAGGCACTGAAGATTACAGATCCAAATTAAGTGGAGACTGCTTTGCAGATTTGGCTTGCCCTGAGAAATGCCGCTGTGAAGGGACCACAGTGGACTGCTCCAATCAGAAACTCAACAAAATTCCTGATCACATCCCCCAGTACACAGCAGAGTTGTAAGTTGAACCAATAATAAAGCATTATTTTCGTATGGAAAAACTAACTAAAATTTTCAAATATAAACCCACAGCTTTACTTTTTTGAACAACAAAAATTAAATGTAACCTCTGTGGTGCACTTCAAAGGACGAGTTATTAATAAAAATTATTTATGCATCATTTTAGTACCATGTGGCCTTAAAAACTTACAATAAATAAATAAGGTAACTATTCTAGGTTTCTAGTTCTCCAGTACATGAGCTACCCACTTGGATATTTTTGAAAGGTAGTGGGGTTTATTTTGCTTTTATCTTAACTACAAGAGCAAGTAGGACATCCAGTAACCAGAGGTCTGTCTTAAAAAGTGCTACCTAGGTGTTTAATAAAACAGAGCTGATTCTTCTTATGCAAAGCACACATTATGTGTGTCAGGCAGGAGACCAGAGGAAGATAAAGCAGGCAAACAAGACAGACTTGGGTTAAGAAGATGAGATAATAATATAATGAACAGAGATGAGCAGAAAAGAAGTCACAGTTTATTACTTGCTTAATAAGTGCCATATGGGAATGATTTGTAGGTATTACAACTGAAGTGGTCTTCAAGGAGGGGTTGAAAGATAAAATTAAGACAGCTTTACAAGGTTTTCCCATGCGCAAAGCATAGTATGAAAGGGAATGCAGAGATGCTTGAAGGATCAGCAGAAAGGCAGGAGATGAAAGTGACCATCATTGGCAGAGCAAAGGCAGGAGGAAATAGCTGTTTTTCCTAGGAGATTCAGTTTAAAGAACAAGGCAGAATGCTGAGGGACAAAAGAGAGGGACTTTGATTTGATGTAGTAAAGCGGGGACAGAGATGTGGAGACAGAAGTACTGTGATCAAGTTGTGACCCACAGGGGCGAGATGAGCAACAGTATGGCACATCTCTTAAAAGATAATCAGTCCACAGCTGGCATCAAAGCAACAGTACAGCAGTGAAGGTATGAAATAATGAGACCATGGTTAAGAATTTTGAATATCTGCACAGGAAAAGGAATTTGAAACAGAAATATTGTGTAAATAGAGATGGAGATTTTTGTCTGTCTCTGAGCTGGGAGAAGGAGTTGAACTTATTGATGTTTTAATTACAAATCTGAGTGGTAATTCTAGTTGTGCCCAGAATGGTGGCAAACTTAACTGAAAAAGTAGCATATGTGGGAAAAGCAAAGCTCAGCTTTTGGCCATGTTTGCACTGTTGATGTATTGTTAATAAAGTAATGCCAGAGAAGGAAAAATTGATACACAGTCTTGGGTAAAGGGAGATAGATTTCAGTGGAGAAATGCATTTTATGTTATGCTATAATATCTTGAGATAAAATTACTTGACTTGAAGAATAAAAACTGATAGAATGGGTAACGGGTTAAAGTATAGGAGGAGATCATAAGGTAATGGTTGTAAAAATCATAGCTACTGAACCAAGAGATGAGAAATGGAGTTGTTGAAGTGACAAGCATGTATTGTCTTGATTCTTAGCAGGATTCATGTTTAATTCTCTTTGCTCTGAAGAAATAATAATTTAGTATTTTAATTGTTGTTTTTCATATTCATTTATTTACATGTGGAAGATAAACTGTCAAGTGTTTTCTTTCTATAATTATGATTCATACATATTAAATTCAGAAGAAACAATTAAATCATCAAGGCTCATCTGCTGTTTATCCTAAACTCTCAAATTTCAGTCAACAAAAAAATTGTTTGACGAAAACATAATTCATGTTTCGTTACAGCAATTCTTTCAGAAAACATCCAGTCTTGTTTGAAGATATCAGTGGACTAAAAATCTACCATTTCTCTGAGAGTATTACAAAAGTTAATGGATTATCTCCCTTCACTTCTGTTAAAATCTTTTAAAATGGGAACTTTTACTTCCAGATGGAATCTGCTTCTCTTCAGTTTCCATCATTGCTTCTTTTATATCTTTTGCCATTAAAGAACCCTTTTCTATCCAATACTTTATCCAAGTAAGATGGTCTTAAACTGTAGCAAAGTTGCTATTCAACCTTCTTCTTGATAAGCTGTACAGATTGTTCTTCAAGTCTTTTGATGTAATAAAAATTTCAACAGCATTGCAAGTATTCTAGAGGGGATAAAGGAATTATTTCTGCATTTTTTTTACTTCCTCTAAAAATCCAATTGCTGTAGCTAAATATGCTCTTCTGGTATTTGCCTCACTGATACAAAAGTTACAGCTCTTTCTCTAGATTCCTCCTGTTATTCCTGGTCTTTGATGCACTACCTTTGTTGTTCCTCTTGGGACTTCGCACTCTAGTTCTAGGGCCGCTCTGTAATTTCCAGTTCACAACGTTTACTGGCATATATGAGAAGAGCAGCTAGTTAGCCTTTCTTTTCTTTTACCCACCAAATTTGAGATAAGGATACTTGTTAGCATCAAATGACGCTGATGCTTCTGTAACAGTGATGAGGAAGGCTAGATTATTTTCTGCAGGGTGTTGTTTGGAGCTGAGACTCAGCTTGGAAACAAAGATCAAAAGTGAGGAAAAGAGTGTTGATTTTGTGGATTGCGCAGTAATAATATCACATCAAAAAACCTATTTCTTCAGAGTAGTTGTTTTTAAAAAATCTGAAAATAATAATACAGTTCAAGACAGATACTTAATTGTAAAAGGTGAAAAAATTTATAAATGAGCCAAGTGATGTTCTAAATGTTTCTATTTTGTCGCTTGCTCATGGTCTTCCAGAAAACCAGCAAAAGATCTGTCTAATCTGCCACTGAAGTATTTGAGATAAAGTACAAGCCTGTAAATGCACCCCAGAAATAAAATATTTTTCAGGTAGCATTCTAATATATAGGAAAATTCAGGAAGCATTTGATAAATCACTCAAACCAGAGTCCCCAGGAGGAACACTAAATAAAAATTATTTCAGTCTTGTATGTTCAATTTATGTGATGATTTGGCAATAGCTGATATAATACCAGATCCTAACAAGATAGTTTTTGAAAGCATGAATATCACTGCAGTACATAGCCTTCCAGGAAGGTTCAGCTATTGTACCAAAACATGCAAATATTTTACCCGTTGTGTTAATAAAACAGGAAAAAGCATCAAATAAAACAGAGAAATATTTAGACATCCTCATCAAATGCTTCTTTGTTTACTTTTTTGTTTGAAGAATGACATTTCAGTACTTTTCTTTGAATAAACCAGATACAAGTCTTTTTACAATAATTTTCATGATACAGTGATTGACTGATTGTCTTTACCAATAAAGAGCACTGGGCTCAAAAAATAATGATATTAAGATCCAGAAGGAAGATATCACCACATCTGTTAATTTTCCAGTCATCTTCAATAATTTTGATTCCTCTGTATGTGGTATCACATACCACGATAGTAGAATGACAACTTCTTGCACAAGTATTTAACAATTCAAAATCTAAAGCCAGCAATCTCCAGCCATAGAAATGCCATGTGATCCATGTGGTCATTCTTCTGACCACAAACCCATAATTTGTAACTCTTGATGTCCCTTTATTTGTGGATATACCCTCAGTGATGATGTATGATTTGTGATATCACCGTATACACAAAGTTGGAGAGAAGATATGACTTGTGCTACATTTTTAACCAAACATAGTACAGTGATTCAACCCATGCTTCTTTTGCATCACAGAGAAGTATGGAGAAACTTCTCAAACACTGAAAATCTTCAAAACACATGGAAAATTCTTAAAATTGTTCTGTAATATTGATAGTAGACTAAGACTAGTTTAAATAAAATAAAAATTCAAATTCTACATATGACATTAGGTAGAACTAATTTGTGGTAGCACCACAAATACAAGATTGAGGAATAACCAGCAAGTAGTTCAAGATAAAAGGCTATGGTGGTGTTACCATACATATTAAAGATGAAGGAGTGCCATTGGGCACTGCTACAAATTTCATTTTGGGATGTATGTATAGGAGTATAGTATGTAAGTTATATGAAATAATTGTTTTACTGTACATAACAATAGTAAAATATCAGCTGGAATACTGTGTCAAGGACTTCACTTTTCAAAATGGATATGGATCACTTGGAAAAAATTTCAAGGAGAACAAGAATCATCTAGAAAATAAGATTTCTGAGGAAAATCTGAAAAGTTTGGATGCATTTGTGTGAAAGAAACTTGAGGGAGAGACAAAGTAAATTATTTTTAATATGTAAAAGGTTGTTGCAACGACGGAAAGATCAAATTGTTTGCCTTTTTCAATGGGGGTAGAAATGTTTGCAGTAGAGCACAGCAAGGAAGTATTATTAGAATCAATAAATGTTTTCACAAACAAGTCATTCTACTAGATGATATAGCACTAGAAAATTATTTGAAAATGTCAGCATTTATAGAATGCTTGGTGCTTCTGTTGTTGATGGACAGGGGAAAAAAGGCTGTTTACAATGATGAAGTAACTTTGTATATTGACACTGTGCAAAAATTTGTTTGATAAGGTCCCACTAAAAATCACATTAAGTCATTCAGCTGATTTCAGAGGTGGTAATTTTTGAAATTCATGTTCCTTGTACTTCAGTGTGGTGTACAAATGTTCTGTGTATATCCAAAAAACTCTTCCTGTCTTCTCTCAGTTTGGTTCCATGCTGAAACCATTGTACAGCCATACCTTCAGATTTACAACCTTCATTTCCCTTCTGGCTATCATTGAGAATCAGCAGGAAGGAGGGATGAACGAGCAGCTTGCTTTTATTTTCTAGGGTTTTTTTTAATCTTGTCTTGCAATAAGGCAATTCTGAAGAGCGTTCTGGGTTTAGAATTATGCTGAATTTCATTTCACAGTGATGTTGTCAGTCATCTCTTTTCCTTCCTATTTAAGATCTCTAAATAAAAGCTGGACAGACTCCCTTTCTTAATAAGATGACCCCATTAAAACATATAAAGAATCTAAGACTCATAATTTCCATTTTCTTTTCAAGAGAGGAAATAGGGAATACTGGGTCAGTGCAGATATTTTTTGCAATATAGATGGTCCCCTAACCTAGCAGCTGCTAAAGGTATACTATGCTGGAACAGCCTTGATACCTGAGCAGGAAAGATCAGTATCCAACTAGTATTTGTTGCTTATCGTATACCTTCTTGTAGTGTTAGAAAGCAGCATTTAATGCTTCCTTACGCAATATACGTGTGTTAGGTGTAGTGGTCTGAAGATAAACCATGGTCAGAGAAGTGTTTTTAACGTCTTGGGAAGACCTATGCAGTGTGTTTCAGTCCCTATGCAAAAGAAGCATTGAGCATAAAGTAATTAGTTCATTCTGTAAATAGTGTTCTGTGAGCACCTCCAGATGTCTGGCAGACCCCACCTGATATTCTTTAAAGAACAGTAAACTAATCTTCAGTGGTTTATACATAATTCTTTAAGATTTTTATTTATAAGTTGCCATGGAATCCTTCCTTAGTTACATTTTTGTTTTTCTTCCCTTAATAGAAAAATCAAAAACTACTTCTTATATTTCTCTGCAGTTTTAGTTGTATGATGTTTTGTGATCTGGTTTTGATTATGTATGTCTTATGTATGTCTAAGTTTAACTAATGAGAATGTTCATTCACAGGAATTATCAGAATTACAAATGTCAATATATATGGAATTGTTCTTCAGCTACCAGTTAAACACCAGCTATTCAGTTAAACCACTCTGAAAGTTTCACTTAGTGTGGAATATTCTGTACCAATGCCCGAATATGTTTTTCTGAAATTGATGTCATTTCTTGTAGGCGACTAAATAACAATGAATTTTCAGTCCTGGAAGCTACTGGAATCTTTAAGAAACTTCCTCAGCTGCGTAAAATGTAAGTGCAACTTCAGTGACCTTGTCTATTCAGATAGCACGTTAGCTCCTTGCTGTGTTTCTCCATCTTTCTTAGTTCTTATCTATAAAAGATTCAGAATATTTTAATCAAAAATCAAGAATGGGTTTAAATTAGTAACTGATGTAGGTTAGATTTGGCAGCTCTTCTCTATGGGACTAGGCACTGCCAGGAACTTCTCATGGTGTGTAGCTCCAGCACCTTCACTGCAACGTCCAGCCAGCTGGTCTGTTATGCAGCCACAGCAGGGAGCTCACAGTATATGCTGCTCAAAAAAGGTTCCAGTAATGTTTTGTAACTTCCTGTACTACTCCCTAACCAGGCAATTTTGCCTCTTTCAGCACATTCAAGACATGCCTTTGATTCTGTGCTTCATTAAACTGTCATTAGACAAGGGGAATATCAAAATTAAATGACTGAAAAAAAAAATGGTTTGATAGCTCATCCATGTAAGTCCATGTTCATGTTCTAAGAGGAGTTTATAAACTTACCAGTTACAGTTGTTACTAAAAATAAATTATGACAAGCTTTCTTTCACTTATTTAAAAGATGTATTTGAGGGTAGATCATTTAGTTAGACTTAGTGACTCTGTGCTCAATCTTTTCAGGATTAAATCCAAACATAAATAGTAAGTGAAGAAAAATGCAAATAAAAATAGATCTGATTAATGAAAATGATGCACTGCTTTGTAGCCACCAAGTTACTACCATTTGTAAAAGATCAGTCTACATTACTGGTGACCAAAATCTCAAGGGGAGCAATAGTATTACTCAAACTGTTGTTAGCCTTATCCAGATCCTTGCTGGCAGCTGTCATGATCACAATTAGTTAAATACTTATTACTGATTTTTTTAGTTAGTAGACAAAGATTTAAAAAAAAAAAAAAAACCACAACCAAAAATCAACTTTGCTTTTGACCTATCCACTTGAGTACACCTTGCCACTTCAGATTGGGCTAAGAGAATGTAGGAATGTCTGGCAGAGCAGTGTTCTGGTGCTATACACTACATACCTAGTTTTCTTCATTCCTCAAGGAGGTTTTCTTCATTCCTCAAGGAAGCTTTTTCATTCCTCAAGGATCTCAGGTTAGCACCCTTTGCAACTACAGAGTGCCTTTGAAATAAATAAAATACTTGATATGGCATACTTACACATGCACACATATATCAGCTCTTCATATTTAAGAAAAATGGGGAAAACGGAATATACTGTCAGTAATTACATATTTTCAGCCTATAAAGGTAGCTTAGTAAACATTTTGTGTCATCTAAAGCTAGTTTGCTGCTTTTTAGTTAAGGAGGTGTTCAAGATGAAAGAAAGAAAAGGAAGACTATTCATCAGTTTCAGTGTAGCTGTCTACTGGAACTCCCAAGAGCTTTGAAATCTGGATAATTAAGGAGGGACAAAATTGAGAAAATGTTAATGAAAAGTTAAAATTTTTAATAATACTGCTCTGTAACTTCCTAATATGGTTATCAGTTGTTGCAGCATTCTTCAGTTCAGAGTGTAATACAGTGAGTGGTTAAGGGTGACCGGAAAGCAGTGAGGTAGTGATGTTATAGAGACACCCATATGAGTGAATTCTGTATTTTTATGGAGCTCATATTTCTTCTGGAGGTTCAAATAGGTGCAAAGGTCTTTCTGCACAGTTGACATTGAAAAATTGGGGCCTAAATGTTAAATTGATTTGATGGTTCATCAGTAATAAAGCATGTGTATGCCCCGCATCATTGATTAGCTATGCAACATTAATCCTTAACATATCCCTGTGAAGTGGGAGAAGTAGTATCCATGTTACACAAGGAACAAATAAGATATTAGGAAACTTAGGGCTTGACACGGATAAGCTAGCTAAGAGAAGAAATAATGAGTTTCTTGATTCCAGTCTTGAGCAGCACCTTACAGGAGGCTGAACAGCTCCACTGTGAAACTAAATGAAAGCAGTGATGGTGGATGTCTACCTACACTTTCGTAAAGCTTTTGACACCGTTTCACACAGCATTCTCCTGGAGAAACTGGCTGCTCATGGCTTGGACGGGTGTACGCTTCGCTGGGTAAAAAACTGGCTGGCTGGATGAGCCCAAAGAGTGGGGGAGAATGAAGTTAAATCCAGTCGGCAGCCTGTCACAAGTGGTGTTCCCCAGGGCTCTGTACTGGGGCCAGTTCTGTTTAATATCTTTATCAACAATCTGGACGAGGGGATCGAGTGCACCCTCAGTAAGTTTGTAGATGACACCAAGTTGGGAGGGAGCGTTGATCTGCTTGAAGGCAGAAAGGCTTTACAGAGGGATCTGGACAGGCTGGATCGATGGGCCGAGGCTAATTGTATGAAGTTCAACAAGGCCAAGTGCCGGGTCCTGCACTTGGGTCACAGCAACCCCATGCAGTGCTACAGGCTTGGGGAAGAGTGGCTGGAAAGCTGCCCAGCAGAGAAAGACCTAGGGGTGCTGGTGGACAGCCGACTGAATATGAGCCGGCAGTGTGCCCAGGTGGCCAAGGCGGCCAACGGCATCCTGGCCTGCATCAGAAATAGTGTGGCCAGCAGGAGCAGGGAGGTGGTTGTTCCCCTGTACTCGGGACTGGTGAGGCCGCACCTTGAGTACTGTGTTCAGTTTTGGGCCCCTCACTACAGGAAAGACATGGAGGTGCTGGAGCGTGTCCAGAGGAGGGCAGCAAAACTGGTGAGGGGCCTGGAGCACAAGTCTTATGAGGAGCAACTGAGGGAGCTGGGGCTGTTTAGCCTGGAGAAGAGGAGGCTGAGGGGAGATCTTATCGCTCTCTACAGCTACCTGAAAGGAGGTTGTAGTGAGGTGGGTGTTGGTCTCTTCTCCCAAGTAATGAGCGATAGGATGAGAGGGAACGGCCTCAAGTTGCACTGGGGGAGGTTTAGATTGGACATTAGGAAAAATTTCTTCACTGAAAGGGTTGTCAAGCACTGGAACAGGCTGCCCAGGGAAGTGGTGGAGTCACCATCCCTGGAGGTATTTAAGACATGTAGATGTGGCACTTAGGGACATGGTTTAGTGGTGGACTTGGCAGTGTTAGGTTAACGGCTGGACTCAGATGATCTTAAAGGTCCTTTCCAACCTAAATGATTCTATGATCCTATGATTGTATCCTTCACCACAGGCAAGGTGTACATTAAATTACAGCTAGGCTAGAGATGAGTAGTCAGCACTTAAGATTAAGCCACAACTCCTTGTTTTCTATGTCTTAGATAATGGCACCAGTTAATTCTGGCAAGTGTGTGAATTTTTGTTCTAACAAATAGTATTGTTCGTGATTTGAACAATTAAAATACTGTTCTAGAAATTGCATCAAATAAAGTTTGATTTTCTTCCCAACACCATTAATTCCATCAAATAAAAAGTTTTTAGCTTCAGTTCATTTTACGTTGTCTCAGAGCATTTTTAAGAGCTTTTTAAAAATCACTAGTGTATTATAACACTCTTTAGTGTGTAAATATGTACTTCTATAATATGTGTAAATAGTTATATGAAACAAAACAAAAGGAGGCAAGAATAACATGAAAAATCTTTAAGAAAATGTGTGTTGTTGAGTATGAATGCTTTTGTATATATAGTACAGATACTACCCATTTGGGATGTAATTTCCATATTTCAACTAAAAACCATAAACACTAAATATTTTGGCAGTATCTTAGGTCATTTTCCCACATCTTGATCTGCTTTGCATGCGAATTGCAGATAAATGAACTATCTTGCTTATAAGCCCTCCTTTTTAACTAATGTCATAAATGATTAACATTTCATGTACTGTTTACATTCACACATTTCATTTACATATGTTGCTGTTTATACTGTTTTCTTATATTTGTGTTTACCAAGATGAAATAAAGAAATCGGAGTGGTTAGTTGTGCTGGTACTCATACAGTATCATTCTGTTATTAATTCATCTAATAATGCTACAAGGACTGGAGACATGAAAAAATACAGTCACTGACAAGATTCAAAATTATGAAAAGATGTTGTTGTGTGGCAGCAGCATGGACTGGGTAATTGCCATTATTTAAGAACATCTTCCAAAGATTGCGTTAAAAATCCTTACTTCTTCAGTTAGCAGGGCATTGAATTATGCTTTTATTGGTTCAAAGTTGAACAATATATTCATTGCTTTTACACAATAACTCAGTATCTTGAAATCTATGCGGACTGCAGCATTTAACAGTTAACTTGGGGTATTTAAAAAAGAAAACATATTTTTCTCTGTTTCTTTTAATGTGTAATAGAAACCTGAGCAATAACAAGATTACAGATATTGAAGAAGGAGCATTTGACGGAGCCTCTGGTGTGAATGAGCTATTGCTCACTAGCAACCGCTTGGAAAGTGTTCGACACAAAATGTTTAAAGGACTAGAAAGTCTCAAAACACTGTAAGTGTAATTATTTGCATGTTTTCATTCTTCCTTTCTGCCAGGTACTTTTTAAAGTAATGTTCTATCTGTCCTAAAAAAATTGATTTTGGAGGATTAGCTCTGGATTATTCAAGCATATCTTGGTTTTTATTCCTATTTTACAAAAAGTTATCATACGTTATATGAATTCATTAATTACTAATTATGGATATAATGTAGCTGAAATTTTTTGTTGTGGTTACTTGACTACAGAAATTTTGAGTCCTCTGAAATGATGAAGCGGTTGAGAATGGGTAGACATCCAACTGCAGAAACGGAAATAGGGATAATCATCTGCTTCAAAGTAACAGAATTTTGCACGGGAATTACACATTTTACGTAATGGAGTCTGATTCAATTCAGCTCAACCATTACTGGGAATTTTGCTAGAGGAAAAAATGATTCTGGTGGATACTGAAATGTGGGAAATTATTCTCTCCTAAGTAATTTTAATGTCATTTCAACAGTGAAGGGAGGAATAAAAGCACTATAGCTTGAACTCATTTCATTCTTTCCATGAAGGCAGTTTAGCTCTTTCCACTTAAAAAAAGATGTTTATACAATCCACAGCTTCTTGGCCTTCTTCAGAGAGCCTGTCCTGATCAGCAGAGCAGAGCCAAGATTAAATGATCTCTGGAGCTTCAGCTGTCCATAGACCTTAGGTATTTTTAATAAATCAGGCCTTTCATTTCTAACTTTGCATTTAAAGCTGCTAAAATTGTTAGAAGCAGCTATTCTTAGACAAGAACATGGGGAAAAATAGTCATTTATTGATGGACAGATAGGAGAACAGCAAACTTCAAAGCTCATATGTTTTACAGAAATATGAGAGATTTTAGAATAGGTGTTTCTTGCTTAGTATTCTTAAATTTTTACTAAATATTAGAATAATGCTAAGGAGGACTCAGGGTAGCCTGATTTCATTTAATTGAAACGCTTAAGAATGAAGTAGAAGTGGTTTCTAGAATTTATCTTAAGAAAATGCAGGTCAAAGGGGCCTCAGGAAGACGTCAGCTGGTACTACCTTCTGCTCCATCTAAATAGCAGTTCTGGAGTCATTAGGCTTGGAAACATGAAGAGGGGGCTGCTGTGTGTCTCTGATTTGGGGAATTTCAATCAGTTTAATTTATAGTCATATAACACACTCATAATTACCGATTCCGGTATTGAAAGAAAAAAACCCACAGAAATGCTTAGGGGAAACACCCCTTGCCTCTGTGAAACCTACCCGCCCATCTTTCTGTTTTCCAGTCCCCTCAGAGCACACTGTCCTCTGTCCCTTCAGTGAGGTGACAGGCAGCACAGGGGTCACGGCGCTTGTGGTTCCTCCACTGGTAGCAGTCCCTTTGGAGTCACACCTCTTGGCCCTTGCTTGGGCCACCACTTCAGCTCTGGCCTCTGCTCGGGCTAAGCTAAGAAATGCTGATCCTTCCTTCCTCAGGATGCTGAGGAGCAACCGCGTGAGCTGTGTGGGAAACGACAGCTTCACGGGCCTGAGCTCAGTCCGCCTGCTCTCGCTGTATGACAACCAGATCACCACCGTGGCACCCGGCTCCTTCGATACGCTGCATTCGCTCTCTACGTTGTAAGTCACGTTTGTGTTTTACCTTACCCAAGTTTAAACATCTAATGTTTTGGGGACATTTCTGTTAATGGTTTACTGTATAATTCCACAGCGTGAGGTAAAGTTAAGGGAAAAAAAGAGTTCATAGAGGGATTTTGAGAAAGGTTATTTTCTGAACCGTCTTGGACACATGAAGAGTGCAGTGTTAGACTGGTTTCCAGAAGTGCCTGAGAAGGCAGGAAAAATGTACTGCTTGCCCCCCTCACTGATCCGAGCCCAGGTAGAGAGCCACATTTTGGGTAGGCATTGCACAGTCGCAGCTGTTCACATCACCGTGTTGTCTGTCTTTCTGCACTGTGCCATCCAATTATTATCTTAATTTCCTCGGCCTACTGAGCATCTTAATTCATATATGTTTTATAATGAAGCTTCAGTCTCATTTTCTATGAAAAAAAGCATCTCTTTTTTATTTAAATATGACGTAATTTAAGGGAGGGGAAAATGCTGAGCAAAGCTGCCACCCAGTTTACCGAAGAAATGCTTTTTGTAGGTAGCATCATTCAGGAAAGCACTTAATCCCCTTTTTACATAAAAAGTGACACTTTGCACCAAGTGACTAATTTGTGCCTATTAGGGATGACATGTTTATAAATAATGGAATTGTCAATAGGTTTGTGCTGAAGTAAGGAGATGCCAAAAGTACTGAGACTTCTAGAAGTAAATTCATTTTTATAACTGGCATGTAATCAACTTAGCTGTCACTTCAGATAGGAAACTTATTCTCTAGAGCAAATAAAAGATGGAAATCTTGAGATGACAAATTAATGGAATAGCTGTTGTCAGGTTAAAGCTAATAATGTAAAGTAATCAGCCTTCATCTCTGTATGAAATTACTGCATTATCAGTACAGAGTGGCTTGACAACAAGTCAGGTCTTTGACAGTTTTAAATTATTTCTAAATGAGTTATATCAAGATTCACCATACAGAGCCTAAATTGTAGCTTTCACCTATGGTTTGTACATAGTATTGTTTGAAGAACAGTATTTAAGCTTAGCTTTTTGAAAATAGAACACTTAGGATGAAAAAATGGTGTCATCCGAAGTAAACTTTCCTGTGGTTCTCAGAAACCTCTTGGCCAATCCCTTCAACTGCAACTGCCATCTTGCATGGCTTGGAGACTGGCTAAGGAAGAAACGCATTGTGACGGGGAACCCTCGTTGCCAAAAACCCTACTTCCTCAAAGAGATTCCCATCCAGGATGTAGCAATTCAGGATTTTACATGCGATGATGGTAAGAAAATTAATATTTGAACTTTTTATAATTACAGCTTTCATATGTATAGCTGCATGATTCCCATAGATCCCAAAGTGTTATGCTTTAAGTAACTTCATCTGCGCTTCATGCTCCATTTCTACATCAGTTTAAAAATCTTCCACCCATTTTTGGATGATCAGCAAGCACACGGCTATTGTATATATGCTTTCAAAAGTTCTTCTTGCCTATGTTCAGTACTGCAAATCATAATTTAGAGATAATATAAAAATTAAATAAATTGATCAAATGTAGTTCAGATGAGAATATTTTCAAATGCTGATGCTTGAATCAAGCACTCTTTCAGGTTACTTGATCAAATAACATGCCATTTTGCTTAGTTTGTGACTTCCTCAATGCTTAATAAAAAAAAAAGGCTGCTATCTTGCATCTCTCTCACACATGCTTCCATTTATTGCATTATTAGTTTGTCAATTTTAAAGGCTGTAACTTTTCTCTAAATAGATTCTGTTTATTTTTAATAATTTTTTAATTTTGAAAATCAACATATATTTTGTTTTATTATCTTTCATTTTAAGTTTTGTTCTTTCTTTAATGATCTTTCTCTCCATATAGTAGCATTTTTACCTAGTAAAACAGTATTGTACTAAATAAAGCATCACTTTAAATGTAAATTCTTGGAGCAATGGTTTACAGAGATGACTTAATGTTTTCCCTACCTAGAGATATCATAATGTAGAAATAACATGTTTGCTTATAGGAATTCCAGGTGCGATATTATTGCTAATACCAAAGTGACATTTCTATAGCAAGCTTAGCATTTGTTTGTTTTTATTAACCAGGAAATGATGACAATAGCTGCTCTCCACTGTCCCGCTGTCCTGCAGAATGTACTTGTCTAGACACAGTTGTTCGCTGCAGCAACAAAGGCCTAAAAGCTTTGCCTAAGGGCATCCCAAAAGATGTAACGGAACTGTAAGTGGCACACTTCCCTTTTATGAAAATCAATGTCAGATTTATATTGTCAGGTTCAAGAATGAGGGGAGGAGAAAATGAAGAATTGGATTCAGTAGATCAGCTGACATTTATTAATATACCACTTCATAGATATAAAGACTTGCACAGTATCTTGAGAAATTTGAGGTTAAGTTTGAATTAGCAAGGCTCTGTAAGTCCCAAAACACTCTAAGAACTATCTGTTACTGAAAAGCTTTAAAAATATATGTATATGAAATCGTAATCACTCTCAGAATTTATATCCTCAACACTGAACCGTCCCGTAACTGAACATGGATATCATGTTGCAATGGGTTAAATTATGGGCAACAGTGAATCTGATTAATCTATGGTCGCTGTTTAGAAAGGAATGAAGAAGTTCAATTACATGAAAAAGCAAAAAGAAAACAATCTATTAATGTGTTTGCATATTTTCATAATAAATGTGGTTTTGTGATATTTCAAAAAGACTGGTTTTAATAGAAAGTCTTACTTTTCGTATGGGCAGTCTTATACAATCTGGGATATTTTATTAATCTCTTGATAAATTTTTATATGAGAAAAATGGTTAAGATTGCATTTTATGAGAAAATATAATTTGAATATGCAGATGGACAGTAACATTGATATAAAAAAGAGCTTGCTACCTCACATATTGTTTGAAGGTAATAACTGAATAAGCTACTCGTAAGACTGGATGAGTCAATTTTTATGCATTATGAAGGGGAAAATATAAACCTAAAAATTGGGTTATTCATCTGTTTTGAATTTTGATCAGATAGGTCACAAGACTGAAAGAAATAGAAATTATTTACAAGAAAAAAAGTTGGGTTTGTGTTAGCTATGGCAAGTATTTAATATTAAATTACTAATGCTTCATAGTGACTGATTATTGTAGTGCTTTTTCAGAAGACATCATAACTGTGTATCTTAAGTCACTAAGACAGTGACTTTATTGTTTTACCATGTGGTATTATACAGAAGATTCTGAAATGTCCACCACTAGTTCGGTGCTTAATACCATCCAAAAGGCTTTAGTCATTAATGAAGAGAAATTGTTAAGAACTCAGACTAGCACACAGCTATATAAACCTATAACTTACTTCATTAGGTTTTGTTGTTGGTTTTTTCTCTTGAATAGAAGGTAACTTAATTAAATATAGTCTGGCCTAATAAATAAAATTTGACAATGTAAGGGCATCAATGTAATGTAAAATTAAGCAGCTAAAGAGAGATACTTTTGGAATTGCAAGTGGAACCCTGAGTGTGACTGAAAACTCATTTGTGCACAATTTTGTATGCTTTAATTAGTGTCTAAGCATGCAATTTAGCATATTTTTCAAAAGGATAATGGAGGTGTTTCCTGTTAGCAGTTGCATACTGATTGATTCTTCTTGTTCATTAGCATGCATAACCCTTCCAAGATGTACTCTTTATGTGTTTTATAAAATATCTTAATAGTTGCTTCATTTGAACAAGGAGGAATTTTTATCAGCCAAGTGGATATTTCTAGGACTTCAGTTCTGATGAAACTAAAGCAATATATTCTAATATATCACAGAATGATAGAATCATAGAATGGTTTGGGTTGGAGGTGACCTTAAAGATCACTTAGTTCCAATTCCCCTGCCATGGGCAGGGACACCTTCCACCAGACCAGGTTGCTCAAAGCCCCATCCAACCCGGCCTTGAACACTTCCAGGGATGAGGCATCCACAGCCTCTCTGGGCGACCTGTTCCAGTGCCTCACCACCCTCACAGGGAAGAACTTCTTCCTTACGTCTAATCTAAATCTACCCTCTTTCAGTTTAAAGCCATTACCCCTTGTCCTATCACTACATGCCCTTGTAAAAAGTCCCTCTCCAGCTTTCTTGTAGGCCCCCTTTAGGTGTACTGGAAGGCTGCTATAAGGTCTCCCTGAAGCCTTCTCTTCTCCAGGCTGAACAACCCCAACTCTCTCAGCCTGTCTTCATAGGAGAGGTGCTCCAGCTCTCTGATTATCTTCGTGGCCCTCCTCTGGACTCGCTCCAACAGGTCCATGTTGTTCTTATGTTGGGGGCCCCAGAGCTGAATGCAGTACTCCAGGTGGGGTCTCACCAGAGTGGAGTAGAGGGGGGCAATCACCTCCCTCAACCTGCTGGTCACGCTTCTTTTGATGCAGCCCAGGATATAGTTGGCTTTCTGGGCTGCAAACGCACATTGCTGGCTCATATTCAGTTTTTCATCCATTAATACCCTCAAGTCCTTCTCCTCAGGGCTGCTCTCAATCCACTCATCACCCAGCCTGTATTTGTACTTGGGATTGCCCCGACCCATGTGCAGGACCTTGCACTTGGACTTGGCCTTGTTGAACTCCACGAGGTTTGCATGGGCCCACCTCTCAAGCCTGTCAAGGTGACTCTGGATGACATTCTTTTATCTGTCAATAAAAGAATTTTCTCGGAATACTTAGTCCTTCAAAAAGTTTAAATGTTGTTCATTTCTTTCTTAGTAATTAAGTATATGAGCCCATGCTCCATTCGCCACCATTTATGTAATGCCATTAACATAGTGTAAGCTTAAAACTTGTTGAGACACGTATTTTGGATTTGGCAAGCAGCCCTAAGGAAGGCATAGTCCAAGGGAAAAAAAAAAAAAAAACGAAAGAAAAAGCTTTTTCATTAGATGTAGATAGTTATTTCATTAAGTTTAACTGTGTTTCAGCCCATCCTTTTAGTCAAGACAAAAGTTTCCAAAGATGCTGCAGCATACTTAAAGACATTAAGCTCAAAATTAATCTAAGAATGTCTCTATCAGAGGCTGCTCTTAATTCAAGTGTGTTCCAAGTATTTGGATGGCTAAAACATATTCTTTATGTAGGGATAATGAGGGTGTAGTTTTTACTTGGGTTCCAGGAGACACAAGTAATACCACCATCAGGAAGTCATTTGCCCCAGTTGAGAAACTAAAGATGTTTAATCTTCCTGCTACTGTCTGCTTCATTTCAGAGAATCAGGTAAATTCAGCACTTCTTATAATCTCTAAACTATTTGCCCTGGTTACATGAAGAGCCCCTCCACTTGCACTTTGTAATGACTGGCTGTACACTGGAAGCTTTTTAGGCAAGGCTTGTTACCTTCCTTTGCCTGTAACTCGGGTGCCGATACAGTTTGATGGCTCTGTACCTGTTAACTCTAAGGATGAACAAGTCTGTTTTCGAGAATTATGAGCATGGAAGAAGAGCAAGGAATATAATACAGGAGCTGTAACCCTACAAAGAGGAGAAAAAAAAAAAAATCTAACTTTCTAGTGAAGGATAATTGATTACTGTCTTTAGTCCCTAACATACTCCATAGGAACAGGCTTGTGGTATGTCATGCCTGATATATCATGAAATATACAGGGAGAAATTAGGGAAGGTGACCTGAACCGCCGGCATGACAAATGAATTTGCTGTTAGAGCTGGGACCAGCCCTTGCTGTTTCTACTGTAAAGGACTACCTCTGCAATGTCAGGGTCTGTTTCTATTTACAATAGCTCAAAATCCACACTTAATGCGAGTTGCAGAAGTCAGATTTACTTTTCACCTGTAGGTGTGTGTGAAATGGAGATGATAAAGACCTAATTTTGCAGAGTCTTTATGAAATAACAGAAAATACTATGTAAGAGTTGGTTGTTATTACTGTTACTTCATAATACTCATAATATCTGATACAATGGCATTTGGATCTTAGGCTACAGGTCCTCAGTTGTGTCTCTAAAAACCAAAATTTGTAGGCAAGTTTTTGTATGAAACGGAAATAGTATGTATTCATTTGTTATTAACTTTACTGTTGGATTCTAAGATTAGTAGATGAAGATGCTACTGTTTTAACAAAAACCATAATGCTCTATGTTTTATTTTTCTATTTTAGTTATTTGGATGGAAATCAGTTTACCCTTGTTCCAAAAGAGCTTTCCAACTACAAGCATTTAACACTTATGTAAGTAGTTTTAGAGCAACATCCTCTACTACAATGAAAAAATACAAACCAAAACAAAATACCCTACTACATTATACCTGGGTTTAGTTGTAAGAAAAAAACCATAAAATGTATCTTATCTTTTAGCAAATATGATGCGCAACCACTTTTTACAACAGAGGATATTTTGTTCGGCTTAACACATCCTACATATTATATACTCTGTCACATTTTATAAGCAGGGGTATTTCATTCCAGTGATTACACCACAAAGTAAATAAGCAGGAATTATAGGTAGCCTGAAAAGGGATGTAAAATCTTACAAAGTTAGGGTAATTAGGGTAAGGCGTTAGGGTAATACAGCATTTTGTTACGAAGCTCCATAAAGGCACTAGAATTATTTCATTTACAAAAGAAACATTCTGTCCTATGCTTCATTCTGTGGTATGCTTTGCATAGGAATAGCACATACTGCTGTTGTAACACTTGAGTGTAACCCCTTCTGTTTCTCCCACAAGATATGGTTTAATGACTCAAGAAGAGAGCTTGTCTAGAACGCCTTACTCCCGACTCTATTGCTGACTCACTCTCTGATTTGAGGCAAATCACTAGCTGCTCTAAAATTTATTACCTCTACTTCATGAATGATTTGAATGTGATTTCTGTACCTTGTAAGAGTACAGTGAGAGGAACAGGAAGACTGTCAATGTAAATGGCTGTAATTCCATGGCCTTTGTTAGGACTATAAAAATTTATACCAGCTGAGGTTGAACTGTGTAACATTCTGAAAGCAGTTTGTGGTTTCATTTTAATCAGAATAAAAAGTGGAGGGGAGTAACAAAATCCCTTAAATTTCTTTTTGACTGGGTTTAGAGCTTTGCTGCAAAAATTGAAAATGGTTTGACATTCAAAAACAAGAACTCGGTTTCCTTTATTTACCTCATGCTAGACAAAAGTGGTCACGGTCACAAATTTAGAAAAAAAAATGTTTCTAAAACTTTTTGTATTTTGCAAATAATGTCAGGAAAAAACTCTTGCAACATTCTCAGATGTATACAGCATAGAACCTATAGGAAATCTTTGTGGATTGTTTAGGGAAGTAATACAAGAACTAACTTGCAGCACACAGAAAATACAAACTTTAGAACCTCAGTACCAGAAGAAAGCGTATAGATTGGACTGTGTGCAGTAACAGTATCAGTGGAGACTGGATATATGGCTGGAGATGAGGTTAATTAGAGGCATAGTGACAAGGCTTCCATCACAGAGATTAATTACTTGTGGTGTATTTTTGACAAACACAGACAGAAATTGTATAACTTTACCTCCTAATCAGAAAATACACACAAACAATTTAGCAGACATGTAATACAATAAATTATAGTTGAACAGTAAATAAAATGCAAATAAGATGAGTATTAACAGTCTCTATTTATCAGACCTGTGGGGCACGTTACTGTAATCTTTTCTGAATATATCCTCATACTGCTGTTACGAAGTTGAGAATGTTCCTCAGCTGTGTTTGGAAAACCAAAACACTATGCTTAGTTCTTCTGTGGCCAAACAAGGAATTGCATACGAGTCTGCTGAGTTCCAGATTAACAAGGAAAATTGTTTATTTCTAACTTTTTCTTTCTCTTTTGAATAGATTGCTCTGTTATACTTGCCTAATATGTTTATTATTATGAGTCAGTTGTCTTACATGCTTTCATGAAATTTGAGACGGAGAAATATGCATATTGCATAGCTATTCAATGGTACTCAAGTTAAAATATCAAGGGCCCCTCAGAAACAAATGCTGTATTATTTCACCACAAAATACAGTAAACCATAGTGAAATAGTGAAAATAAAATGAAGACTGAAGCACAATATCAGAATAAAGAACAAGCAGTATTCACATTTAATACAGCTTCTTCAAAGCTTCTTTGAAGCTACCATCTTTGAAGCTACCAGCATACCACTCCAGCTTCCATCATACTTATGCTTAAGATTTTATTCATTAGAATATTGAACAACAAGAAAGATGTTAAGGCTTTCTCTATAAATCTTGGACAGTGTTCTTTATAATAATAGCTTTGGGCTTTGATGTCTTCAGTATGTAAGTGTTAAGTAGAGTATTAGATGATATTTACTCAGGTGTCATTAGGGACATGACTAGAATGATTTCCATTTAAAACATTCCTTTCATTTCTATACTTGGGTTCATGTGGGATTGCATTATTAACTCAGTAGCATGATGGACATTGCTGTTGTATAAGAATGCATTGCGCTGCTTTTTCATCTGTGTTGAAATGAAAATGCTTTTCATTGATCAAGCTAAACACTTGCTGGGCTTGTATATGGCATGTGAAAATAAAAATATGTGCTGCTTTAAATATTGATACCAATGATGATACTACTTCTACTAATAAAAATAATGTATCTGTCAGTTTAACTTACAGTGTTTCAGGACTGGGGCAGTCATTTTAAGGTCTGAATTTCTGAATTTATTTTTTATAGAGATTTAAGTAACAACAGAATCAGCACTCTTTCTAATCAGAGCTTCAGCAACATGACTCAGCTGCTCACCTTGTAAGTTTAAACATGTAACAGTGACTCTTTGGAAGCATTACAGTGTTGTTTTTGTCTTGGAAAGAAAGGACATTCAGTTGATATTAAAGCTTGCTTGTTGTGGAGGCTGTAAAATAACTTGTTTTCTAACTAGCTATGTGTGCAAAAGCTGGTTTTGCTCATGCTCTGCATTGTTTACTGAATGGCTGATATACTTGCTGACAGTATTTTATATATTTTCAGAATTCTTAGTTACAACCGCCTGAGGTGTATCCCTGCTCGGACTTTTGATGGGTTGAAATCACTTAGGTTGTTGTAAGTATTATTTTTTAACCATTGCTATTTTCCAGAATTTTTATTTGTGTACAGTAGATAGCAAATCTGTAGGAAGTTACTAGATTTTAAAACCTATCAAATATTTGAGAAGTGATAATTACATAGCCTTAAAAATCTAAGTGGCTTCATTCTGGGGAAGTATACTCTCAAAATGCTGCACAAGAAGTTATGTGACCCTGGATAACATTATATATACAGACATACACTTTTTACTTTTCTGCTTTTTAATCTTGGCTGTATTTCTTTTTTGTGTTAAGTTCTTCCTTGTTATAAGCATTAAAGTCTAACAAAAATGCCATATGCATAAATTCCTCAGTATATATGAGGGAGTTTTGCAGTTGAATTTTGAATATTTTTATTCCAACAATAAATTTATTTTTTCTTGTTTCATTTAATATGGGAATATTTCCGAACCCATTACATCATGGTTAACTATTGAAAATCAATAAAATTGGTTTTTGGTTCCAAGAAAACTTTCCATTTTACCACTAGGAAAAACATGGTTGAAAGGGAACATAAAGAGACAAAGGAAAATAAAGAACAGTCAGTCTAGTTTACAGCTTCAGTTTGTCATTAAAAAAAAACCTGCAAAAATTCTTTCTCAAAATTCCCCAGCAGAACAAGTAATTTTTGCCTCTATTTGGGTAGTTTATAACCATTTAATAGCCTAGTTGGATTAAACGTCTCAATCGTGGCATTATTTAAGTGTGCTCACATAGCTTCAATTATTTTATATAAATATGGATAATTTCAAGAACCATAATTCTATTTGTGTTAGATATATGTGTAACTGAATGAATTTATAGAAAAGGAGAGATATTTTTGTGCAGGTTTGCTACAGGAGACATAACACTGGTCCTGGTATTGATGCTTAATAAGGTCTTTAGTTCTTTAACTTTACTATCGAATTAGGGCAACAACCATAATACTTACACTAATGAACAGTCAATGCTTGTATTTTCTATGAATCCATGAAAGATTAAAAAAAAAATATGAACATAATTAATGGGAATTTCAGGGAATTGCTGAAAAAGTCAGAAATAAGAACTCTTCTCCTGTCCCTAAATCCAGTCAGTACTTTGCAGAAGTGTGCCTACTTTTACCAACCTTTATTCTTTCAGTTTTAATAGAATCATGTTATTAACATTTCGTATGAAATTCAGGATGAAAAAAATCAAATGACAAGTAGGCTGCCAGTTAGAGCTTAAAAAAAACTAAACAGCTGGAAACACTGAGGAACTGGAAGAAAAAAATTGTGAAAAGCTGAAAACTGTTTACAGAAGATGAAATTTGCAAAGTTAACCTGCTGATTTTTATGCATATATATTATTCTGTTTATTTTCTTTTTAAGGTCTTTACATGGCAATGATATTTCTGTTGTTCCTGAAGGAGCTTTTAATGATCTTTCAGCATTATCACACCTGTGAGTATTCAAATGATAACTGTATTTTTTATGTTACGTTTAGCAAATTTCATATAGTTGAACAAAGCCAAAATGCAAAGTCCTGCTCTGGAACAAACTCATGGCATCAGTACAGGCTGGGGACAGGCCAGAGAGCTAGCAGCTCAGCAGAAAAATCCTGGGCCTCCTGGTGGGCAGCAAATTGAAAGTCTGCCATGTGCCCTTATGGCAATGAAGGCTAAAGATGCTCCGGGCTGAACTAGAAAGCGAGCAGCCAGGTGACTGAGGATAGTGGCCACATCTGGAATATGTGTTCAGCTTCTCCGGTACAAAGCAGATGTGTATGAGCAAATCCAGGATAGGGGCAAGCAAACTGGGGAGGTGGCTGGATCGTAGGAGCTGTGAGGAGAGGCTAAAGGAACTGGGCTTACTTAGCCTGGAGGAGGAGATACCAAGGAGGGACCTAATAGTCTTTAAGCCGCTAAGGGGATTACAGCAATGAGGGAGACAGATTTTTCTCAGAGGTGCACAGTGAAGAGTAAGAGTCAACAGTCACAAGCTGCAACAAGGGAAGTTTGATCGAACATAATGAAAAAATCTTCACTGTGAGGATGATTCAGCTTTGGAACAGGTTGCCCAAAGAAGCAGAAGAATCTCCATCCCTGGAGATATTCAGAGCTCAGCTGGACACAACCCTGAGCAACCCTGCTCTGACTTTGAAGTGAGCCCTGCTTTGTGCGGGAGGTGAGACTAGATAACCGGCAGAGTGCCCTAAATTATTCTGTGATTCTGTGTCGGTGTCTGTTGACATAGAATACATGGCATCTGATGTCAGAACATAATTTGAGGCAATACTTTTCCTATTTTTAATTTTCAATGGGAAACTAGATTAGAACAATTTATCTATCTGTAAACCTTGTTGTGTTCATGGATAGTTATTAAATCTTTGCTTGCAGTTGAGGAGTGAGTTGACTAGTGCCTTTAGATATATCTGGGTTTTATGTTTCTGAACAGCTGCAGTTGTTAAAAACTTAATTATCTGTTTCTAGTTCAGTATTGGACATTTACATTTAATTTGCCATTTCTCAGAAATGTGATGATACTGATTAAGCTTTAAGTCATTGATAATTCATTCAAATGCTACTATTAAACTAGCTTATTTGCATGAAATATCAGTAAAACTTACATAGATTTGATTGTTGTTGCTGTTATTTTTTTCTTAATGGCTGCCAGTTATCCTTGCTAACATTCTGATTTTAGCAGAGCAATCGTGTTATCTCAGTTCAGGCTGACATTCACTCTTGCCAATATGGAGTGGACAAATTCTAGGTGTTTTTTCTTGCATGGGAGGTTCCCTATCACTAGGTATGATTTTTGTTACTGCTCTGACTTCAGCCTGACTGAACAAGTATATATATTTTTTCTTATGTTCAGCTGGAAGTATGTAGTAATAATTAAGAGAGGGCTTCCTGCTCAGTGTGGCAGAAAAGAGTGTTTCAGCAGTGGTAGTTTCTACTGCCTTTGCTTGCCAAAGATTTTCTTGTATCTCTAGAAGACCCACTGATGCAAAGTTGTGGAACAATCTGAAAAAAAGTACTGAAACATCTGGAGAAGTAGGATGTTCTAATACTGCCATTTGACAGTGTGTGCACATGTCAAGATTATCTGTTGAAAGTTCTATGATTATTGTATTCCTTAAAAGGAATATGAGTACATCTTTGTAGAATGGCATAATGCTTCTATCCTCCAAATTAACTACACAACATATCATTGTTCTCGGAGTTTGAAGAGTATTTATAGTTTCTAGCAGAGAAAATAGAGACTTAAAAAGCCCTTACAGAAATTAATTCTGAAAATCTTTAGCTGAATTATTTTTTAATTAAAAAAAAAAGATTTATTTAAAGAAATGGATTTGCTTTCATAACAAGGCAATTCTTATGTAGCTACCACAAAGCTAGGATAATGTAGTTTTATTTACTTATGCAGCAGAGACCTCTTACAGAATTCTGCACATAGCTGTGAGTTCAGTGGGAGAGCTCCAAAGAGGAAATAATTAAATCAAATTTGGAAGCTTAGAAACAGATGGTTTGTACCAGCCTGGGAGCCATAAACTGAAAAGGAAAAATATCAGGGTGGAACTCTCTGGGGTTGCCTTGGCTGCTTCGGAAGAAATACTTTATTCTTGCTAACTTAATTTTCCAGTATCAGTTTCATTCTGCTGATGCAGCTGATCTTGGCCATTACATAGCAACGGTGAAACAGAGCTAGCTAGTATTAGCTCTCCAAAGTTCACACATAATGCAGCTAAGAATAGCTAGGTTTCTGGACCAAGTTTACTGCTAAAACTATCACTTCTTGATTTAGAACCCAAATCCAGACACTTCATGTGCTTATGGTCAATTTGGTGGAGGGAGGGCAGGTTTGTGGTTTGAAGGTTTTTTTGCCAACCTGTTCTCTGGCTTGTCTTTTTAAAAGCAACCATTTAAAACTTTATTGCCTTTCTGTTTGTCTGCTTTCCATAGGGCTATTGGAGCAAATCCTCTTTATTGTGATTGTAACATGCAATGGCTATCTGACTGGGTAAAATCAGAATACAAAGAACCTGGTATTGCACGTTGTGCTGGTCCTGGAGAAATGGCAGATAAACTTCTTCTCACAACTCCTTCTAAAAAATTTACTTGCCAAGGTACTGGTTTTGTTTTTTTCTCTTTGAAGTGTCAATTTTGAATTTTTACAAATAGTTGAGCTATGAAATAGTCCTCTGTGCTCTAAATACATTTATTACAGCATCTTCACTCAGCCTTGTCATCATTCCTCTTCGTATTTAGGGATGTAGACATTGATTCCATTCAGGAACTGTATTTATTTTAAAAACTTCAATGCCTATTTCTTTTCAAATAGATGGAGGAGAAAAAAAGTCTTTGAACTTGCAGTACGGTATTCCTCAGTACATGGATGTACATAGGTACTTGGTACTTGTCTGAGTCATGAACTGCAGTTTAAACATCTACACTTCCCTTAGCCGAAGAACATCCTTTTCCTTCAGACTGTTTACTGTAAAATCTTTAAATACATCCATAAACCTTGCAGTCTGCAACTGTTTGCATCAATACATTCAGAATGCTTCCTCTGATATTTCAGAAGAAAGGAACCAAAAACCCCAAAACACATAGACAGAGAGATGTGATTACCTCTCTAGAGGTCTCATCCTAAAATGTTAACTGGGGAGGTTTCTCAGGGTTTGGACCAAGAGTGTTTATCTCTGTGTTGGTACCAATGTTGCTGGCATTTATATCACGACTTACATTATTGTCTGTTAATTCCTAGGTTCTTTTTCTGAACCTTACTATTTTTTTGGTTAGAAAAACATGGTTCTCTCACATGGAGAGAGAACATTGGTTTACTGTTCAATTGTCCTCTATTCCATCCATTTCTTGTTCTTAAATATTTTGAAAACATAGAAAACTTCTACCATAGCTTCATTTCTCATGGCCCTGATTTAGAAACATAGAAATTGCCAACTGAAAAAAAAAAAAAAAAAAAAAAAAAAATTTATGTGTGCTTATACTTGTAAGCCATTACTAAGCTTGTAGTTATTTCTAAGGCGTCAGATAAATACGATCTTTAGTCTTGTAGAAGTAACTTATTCTCACAGTCTAGGTAATCTTCAAGCTACTTTGATTTATTCATCTGTTAATGTATCTTCAAAGGTGAGCTTAATCGCTTTGTAATTTCTTCCTTAAAAAAGCAATGGGACTTTGTTGGAGTTTGTCTCATCCGAAGTTGTTCTTTACTGCATGTTCATCCTATTTAGTCTTCTCTCCTTCGGCTTTCTGTCAAAAAAACTTTTTTGTAAACAAAAACCACTGGAACCCATTTTGTTGCTTGCAATGCCAATGAATTGTCTCTCCCTACAAATTCTTCTTGCAGTTTTTCAACAGTACCTCTCTGAGGTCATGCCAGCGTTCATTGCATATGACATTCATCTGTTGCAAAGTCTCTTAGTCTGATTTTAGATAGGACATTTGCTGGCCAGTCTGATCATTTTCTCTACAAGTATCCACTGAACATTATTGCAGATATGCTCTTATTGCACACTGTTTTAGGGATGTAAGTGAAAGAATATTTGCATGGACATGAAGGACCTGTTTGGTTATTTTCCAGCTCTGTCAGTTTTAAAAACTGTATCACCCCTGCCTACAATCATTGTTATGTTTCTGTCAGACAATCCAGAAAGTATAACTTACACCCTCTTGCCCATCAGACAATATCCTTTATATTATTATGCAGGGTAAGAACTGTATTTGTTTCACTTCCAAGAGTGGAGATCTGGTATTATGGATACCTTTGAGAGAAAATAATTTTCCTGCCACTGTCCTGTGAAGATGCTCATAATTACAGATTGCAAATCAGCAGCTTTTCAATGACATGATGGCCCTGTAAGACATTATGTGTCTGTTACTCAAAGATAAGTAATTTTATCTTTTGCTTAAAAATGAACTGCTGAATAGAAATTAGGAAGATGCTATATTCCTATTAGAACCAAAATTTTAGGCTATGAATGAGAGGACTGTTTTCAAAATATTTGTTGGTAGTCTGCTGTTGTATATATACAGGAAGAGAGTAGTGTGTAATTCCCTCTTTTCAATATCTCTGGATTCAACTGAAAGTGAAATGGGTGCTTGAATTTTACTTACATAACAAATAGTTCCCAGTGAAAATGTGCATTTTAAATTGAAGTCCTATCTCAGTTGTAAAGCTCCATAAAATCACTGTACCTTACTCTAATTTTATGAATTCTTTTACTCCAGGAATCATCCCTTAGTATTTTCTTCTTTCAGTTGTTTTTTCTACGTTTATGGGTGTTTTTTTCTTTTTTTATGTGGCCTCTAACAGATTCTCAATCTTTTACTTTTACCCCTTTACCATCCATGCCCTGCTTCTAGAGATTCCAGGGCCTTGTGGTTTTCTGATACCAGGTAAGGGTTATAAGTAGATCTGAAATGGGTGATCTGATTAAGAATGGACCTTCTGACCTTCCTTTTGTGTACCTCAAGCATACTTCTTTCCTAAGACACGCATGTTTACTGTTTGTTTTCCCCTTTGATGAATTTAAAACTGACTCTTCATGATGTGTCATTCAACATATTGTATGAACAGTTCTATTATTTTAAAAGCCAGGGTTTCAGGTCTGAAAATTACCTAACTGAAACAATTGTTTCCACTGCATTGTACTAATATCAGTGATTTCATTAGCTGCTTTAGTGTAAGTGAATCAGTGTAGATACTGATTTTCAGACCATATGCAAGAGAGAATAGGAGTCATAAAATGACAGAGCTCAAAGTTTTTCTTGCAACAGGTTTCTCTAGAAGATGGTTTTGAGAGGGTATGTGTCATGTTTTTCTTTAAAATTGTTAGATAGCTACATGTGTGTGTCTATGTTTGTCAATAAAATACGGTTAGTTTTTCACTGTTTACAAAAGAATACTGCTTATTTTTTCTTTTATTTTAAGGATTTTTTCCAGTTAGGGCTTATTAAAGAATATGTATGTCTACAATATGAAAAACTAAACAATAGGTTATGAACCCAATTCTTTTTCATATACAAGTCTTTTGTGGGTGCTGGTCTCTTCTGTGTGGGTGTTGGTCTCTTCTCTTCTGTCAGGTGGCTGGAGATAGGACAAGAGGAAATGGCCTCAAGTTGAGGCAAGGGAGATTTAGGTTAGATATTAGGAAAAATTTTTTTACTGAGAGGTTTGTCAAACATTGGAACAGGCTGCCCAGGGAAGTGGTTGAGTCACCATCCCTGGAGGTATTAAAAAAGCGAGTGGACAGGGTACTTCAGGACATGGTTTAGTGGGCATGGTTGATGGTTGGACTCGATGATCTTGAAGGTCTTTTCCAACCTTAATGATTCTATGATTCTAAGCAGAAAGAGGAAGGCAACAGTATACTGGAAATGAAAATAGGTTCCAGAACTGCCTTTCCATTAGACTTCAGTAAAAATACCTGAAACATTTCCATTTTTTGATCTTACAACTGAAGAATGATAAATCAAAATGTTAATTTTTATTGGATACTACACATATAATAGTTAGAAATAAATGCTTACAGCACAAAATCAGATACAGTTTTGTTTACTATCTTGTTGAGACTTAGGTTCCATTTTCTGGCTCTGTTTTGGAAGTGAAATTTAGATTGCTAATCTGTTTGGGTAAATAACCTTGGTTACTGAATGTTTTTTAATTCATGCCAAATAATTAGCATTTTATTGCATGAGAAATAGAAAAGAGGATGTGATGTTCAGAATAAACAGTTGAGGCAAGGAAGCATAGACCTTGAGGCTACAGCACAGTGTTACAATTTTTATTTTTTTTTTCAGTATGTGCCTCTTGCACCTTACTTTTTTCACAGAACCTCTTAATGTACTCTAGCAATAATCAGCAGTAGTCTAGAGTACACAGGCAGGACTTTCTAGATGTTAATTCTATGGTTTTTGTTTCAACTCTTCTACCTCTGCTGTTTGCTGGTCTAAGAGAAACTTTCATCAGGTGTAGATTTCTCTTTCAAAGTAAGGTAATGAAGACAAGAATAGTCAATGATCCATATAGATTGTGGCTTTGGCAATAAGCGTCTTATCACAGATTACCGTGTTCATCCATTTGGATTTGCTTGCAAGCTGTGACACAGAAGGATACCAGGAACTGCAGATTTAAAAAAATAATTAAAAAAAAGTGTCAACCTCTTCTTGTCTAACACCCCCTACTGAATTCTTATAATCACACAGCTTCCTTCCAAGCCAGCTCCTTTACAGTGACTTACCTGAGACTAATTTTGCAAAGAAAAATAAGTAAAGAAAGTTAAGAAATTGAAGTTTAAAAAAAACCTAAAACCCCATATCTCAGTAAAAGTGCCCTGCTAGCTTGGAAAACTTTGCAGTCTGGCTCATTTTGAGTAAAACCTGTTATGGAGCAATCAGGCAGTTCCACCAGTAGGTCTTAGGAGTTTGGGGTTTGTGTCTAGTTAGAAGAAATCACTGGTTATTCCTTAAAATGTACGAATCACCTGTGGATAACTGAAGGGTTTTTTCATAGGTGAAATCTGAAATCAAGCTGGAGGCAGTAATGTCATCAGGCAATAGAGCTGGAGATAGTAGAGAATGTATGTTCATTCTCTTAATAGGCATTTGGCCAAGTCACCTGTTTTCTCTTACAGTAATCAAACTTTTTTCTACCACAAAGTGTATGAAAATGAATCATTATTTATACACAGGTGATTTCTAGTTTTTAACAAATAAGCAGTGATTTCTTCGATTGTTTGACAAAAAAAAAAAAAATTAAAAAATCGATGGTTCCTAACTTGAAAATTTACTGTGAAAAGGCTGTATTAAAATTGTAAAACAACAGAAAAATAAATAAATATCTAAAAAATATTTATATAATAGGGATAAGATTTATGTAGGACAAGGCTTTAAGCCTGGCTTCTGAAACTTAAGATTTTGTCAGTATTAATTTCTGAATTCTGTTGTTATAATCATTAATATAAGAAACTAGACTGCAAACATGGATTGAAGCCTTCATTTGCACATAGATTCATGGTACAGTTTGCATTATTTGTGGGCTTAACTAAGGCAGTAATGCACAGAACTGTGGCTGACTCCGTAAGGGAGCAAGGTGCAATATAGAGCTATTTACGATAAGATAGCTTGGATAATGCAATTTACATTACAGTTCACAGATATTCAACGATTTTACAAGTAATTTTACCAGTTCATTTTGCCATCTCTGTGATCCTGCAGATAAAAAAATAAATTAAAACAACAATACATTAAAAATACTTTTCTCAGTAACACCATCAAGGGAAGGATTGCAAACTGTGATAGCCCTTTTTCTCATAGGCAATTTTTACCCCCTAGAGAGACAAAAGCTGAAATTGTATTTTTCATTTTGTTAATACCAAGGGAAGGTAATTATCATGGATCAGAACTGTACAGATTTCAGAGAATAGGGATATGGGAATCACTTTGGCGTCAGCTTCTTTTTTAAAAAAAAAAGTGATAATTAAGCCAAAAATCCAACCCCAAATTTATTTGGTCATGTCAAAAGAATTAAAGACAGTCCAGCATTTCATTCATGTAGAAACACCACAAAGTCTAAAATACAAATTTCATTTTAAAATTTAAAGCAATGTGGCAGATATATCCTGTCAAATATAAATTAGTAGTTGTTTGTTTCTGACTATCCAATTTGTATTTTTAAGGGCCCGTGGATGTTAATATTCTTGCTAAGTGTAACCCCTGTTTATCAAATCCATGTAAAAATGATGGAACCTGCAACAATGATCCAGTTGACTTCTATAGATGTACTTGCCCATATGGTTTCAAGGTAGGTAATGAATGAAGAGGAAAAAGCTTATTGAAATGTAAGCTTCTCCTTAACAATCTTTAATTTTTATTTGGCTCCCTTCCACTACTGTCTGTATTTTCTTCTTAAATTATAATTGTTGTTCCCTGCATAGGGTCAAGACTGTGATATTCCCATTCATGCTTGCATTAGTAACCCATGCCACCATGGCGGAACTTGTCATTTGAAAGAAGGAGAAAAAGATGGTTTCTGGTAGGTTGTTTTTAATTGTAATAACAGGATGGAAAACTACTGAGTTTTATATGCTGAAATAATTTTGATGTTAATCTTGAGGTTCTCTGTGTTTGCTGGTAAGTGCACCACAAAGGCAGATTTTCAGTGCTTCTGAAATTTTCAGAACACGTCGCCATCCTTGGAAAGCTTCTAAAGCTTTGAAACTGTTAAAAACAATAACAAATGACTGTGATTAGTTGAGGCATATCAGGTCAAGACAACATAGTATTGACTCCATTATGCTAATTAATAGCTAGCTAGATCCCTGCTGAAAAAATCTCACAATTCATCTGTTGTCGTGTGTATTACTTCAACAGACAGCATGTAAATGATAAAATGTAAATCCCAGTGAAACAGAAAATTAATGATTCATTTGAAACTCACTATGCCAGCAGATAAACATGCTGTGAGCATTTTTAATCTTGAGTTATTTAATCACACAGTACAATTACTCCAGATGTACTTCATGAATTATGAAATAAAGTTCTTTAGCATTCTTATGTGAAATTATTAGTCATTTAATAATCTACACCTCAAGCTTGTTAGAAATGACACTTCAAAAAGATACAATTCATTATCTTGCAATTCATTATGACATTTTCTTATTTTTTAATCCAAATTCTGTCCAAAGATTAAATAGTTTTCTATTAAAAATTAAGCATATACATCTTAATACTATGCCTTTAGAATTTAGTGACAGTCATGTCTCAGAATTTGACCTTTTTCATTTATTTGTTTAAACACTACATATTTTGAAAATCAAAGCGATCTTATAATGAAAGCTGCAGAAATTATAGATAATGCGTATTACATGAAAATGTATTTGTAGTCATGTTTGAGTGATCTTTTACATTTACTGCATATTTTGATGTTTTGTATAAACATACTTAAAAGCAAAAAAAAATTACTGCTTTGAAGAGTTTATACAGGCTTTGTTTTTATATGTTAATGCTTGTATTGTGCATGGAATGTTAAACAGAGCTTTATATTGGTGCATTTAACTGAATGATAGTGGGATACTACATTACATACTAATCTCTGATTCCACTGTCCTTTCCATGTGTTTAACTTTAAAAAAACAAAAGGATCACTTTCCATAAGAAATATAATCTAATCATGTAATATAAAGGTAGCACACTTTTCAAAAAGAATGTTCAGTGATTTAATTTAAGAAGCTCCTAAAACTAAAGATTAGGGCACGAATTTAGAAGCCTTTTTTCTGTAATTTAAAAAATGAAAAATATTTTGGAAATGTTTATTGTATGGGTTTTTACATTATATCAACCATGCTCCTTTATGGGATAGTGATTATGAGTCATTGTACTTATTAATTACAGAACTTCTTGTCTGGTCTCCCTACCTAAATGTCCATGTAGTTAGTTTTGTTTTCTGTATCACAGGTGCACTTGCGCAGATGGATTTGAAGGTGAAAACTGTGAAGTAAATGTTGATGACTGTGAAGACAATGACTGTGAAAATAATTCTACTTGCGTGGATGGAATTAATAACTATACTTGCCTTTGTCCACCTGAATACACAGGTAAGAGTATAAGAGAAAGTACAGGTAATTCAAGAATTCCTAGCAGAACAGTAATATTTTGCAGTTTGTAGGTGAATTAGTAGTTACTCTACAATTGCCTTAAAGCCAGGTTTCCCTCCATATTTTCCTCCTATATGGTTTGTAGTCAAAAGTAGACTTAATGCCTGCTCATTAAATCCTTTGTTAGTTTTAAAATTACAGCATTTTGTTATTTAAAAGATCATTCAAAATGTGTCTCTCCCTACTGTTTACCTAACCCAGACACCCCAATGAAAAACCTCTGCAGCTGTAGAAATCTGAAAAATATTCTGCTTTTATCCTGTATACCTCATGTTACTAACAGGGCAGAAAAGGATCTGTCTGTGACAGTAGGGAACTGAATTTGGCATTCTTGGATGCTTCCACTCCATTAGAAACATTAACGCAGAGTGTGATGCTTTCTGTTCTAGCACAAAAGAAAAAAAAAAATCATTAGAGAGTTTCTAATTATTTGTTTCTGGCAGCTGGCAACAGGCCAAAGCATTCCCCTCTCTTTGAGACAGAGGGTCTCTTGGTTGCTGTCATCTTTGTGGGAATGGAGGAGAGTTAGAACAGCAGCACTGGAGAACAAGAAGTAGGATCTATTGTTTACATTGATCTGTTTTATAGTTTTTTCTAACTAGACGGATCTATTTTCGGTCAGCTAGTTGACCACTAGGAGAACACAGAGCTTAAAATCACAAAACCATGATTTGAAATGCATAAAAAAGAAATGTAAAATCCACCATAACTTGGGAATTAACTCTACTTGGTCATCCTATATCTTTACTTTAATCAATCAATCAAATTTGAGGTCTGGAAAACTGGGACGAGAGGTAAACTCCTGAATTAATTTAATTTATTGAAAACACAGCTAACTCCTTTTTAATCCAAGGTATTTCCATCATTATTCCTACAACCTATTGGATTGATCAGATGGTTTAGGGTATTCAGATTTAAAGTCAATATTTAAATCTTGGAAACCCACTGTGAGTGAAGATGATAGAACACAAGTATAAGAAATACAACTTCATAATCTAATATATGTATTCATTCAGTAGTTATGCTGGGTAAATGTTTGATAGAAATTTCCCCATACAGAATAAGCTACAATACCTACAGCAATACAGCTTAAAAGTATAAGTAGCCAGAATAAGGTATTTAATAATAAGTGGACGGCTCACATCTGAAAGAACAATCTTCTGCTTAGACAAAATACTGTTTTGCCAAGTACTGATACCTTAACACCTAAGAGCAATTTACAATTCAAGATTTAGAAACAAATAAGAGGTAACAGCATCAATAAGTATAGACAGGTGTTTGCTATTTCTCCTATAACTAATATTTCAGGTATAAGTGAGTCAAGCTTCAGCTCCCCTGGGATCAATTGCTATCTCCTTTAAAAATGGGATCAGATATTCTACTGAGTAGGCTGGAAGAAAGCAAACCAAAGTCATATCAGTTCAGTATACCTGTTCAGTGGCTTCATGCTAAGAGTTTTCATATATCTATTAGATAGTAGACAATTCATTTTGCAAGTGCATTCCTCCTCTGCAGCTTTGCAGGTGTTTTTACCTGTGGTGTTCATTCCTTCATTTTCAACATTGCTTGAGGTGCATTTAACTGCTAGAGTCAATCGCTTGGTGTACTCGCACTGTGCCATAGGAAGGACTGTTTTGTATTAAATCTCTATGGAGTGGATACAAAGGCTTGTTTATATGTGCTACCCTAAAACTTTGATTAAGTGTGCCTGTAGCACTTCTCTGGTATTGTAATTGAAAGATACGTTTTACATTTACAAAAAATGGCAATTGTAGCATTTCTCTATACATCTATGTGGTTAGAGCAAAAAGGAGAGCATAAACATTGGTATCATTTGTGATGTTTGTATTGCAGTTGTGCTTCTTTAGTCAAAATACAAGAAAGTGTATTTTTTAATTTGATCCATAATTGTGTATAATTCTAAAAGGAAAATACTATGAGTTTACATGGCAGGTGCTTTTGTTTGCTAACTGTAATTCTTTCAGAAAAGGGGATTTGCTTTCACGATGCAATGCCTACTTATAATTGCTACTGAAGTCAGTAGGTCATGTGAGTAGGTGAGAATCTTCCCACCAGCTCTAAAGTAAATCAGAACAATTTACTTGTAATTGTTAAGGTTAGATGTTCTGGTTTTTAAAAAAATGTTGAGAATTTACACTATGTCATCAGATTTTTTTCAACACCTTACCAAAAGCAAGACACCTGTATTTTTTTAAACATACAACACCAGAGCCTCAACTCATATTATAGTTAAGTTGGGCAAAAATTGTAGGAAAAGTTCAGGTTTTCCATTCCGCGGGATACGGTACAGAATTCTACAATATACTATCTATCTTACAAAGCATCTGAGGATAGGACACAATGTGTGAGACCCTAAGTCATTTTTGAGATTAATTTTAAGGAGAAAATATAAAACATTGAGCTACTCAAGGGGTCTTCACACCTGTCATCCTTGATCTTGCATAATAATTAAGTAACCTTCAGTGTTAAGAATTAGGCTGACAGTAGTCTGGACACGTGAGGATCTAGAAATGTTAGTGTTCAGAATATAAAGTAATCTTAAAATTGCCTCAAGTGTGTATGAGGTACCAAATTATTTATAGGATTTTTTTTTTTTAACTCTGGCCTGTAGCCTGATTTGAAAGATAAATAACAGAATCCCTGTCCACTATGGAGACAGTGATTTTCATGAGGAACTTTGTAAACATTTGGATTTGGTATCTGTTCTAACAGGTTAAAATCAGATATGCATATTGCTAATGTGGGTTTTTTATGAAAGGTATTTTTCGCTAAATGAATTCATGTACTAGCTGGGCAAAAGTAGGTTAACAATCAGGAAAACAGGCTATATATTCAGTAGGTTAAAAGATTTTGAAATTCAGAGATACTTACCTCTAGCTCAGAAAGTCCCTGAGCTGTAAGTTGCTGGAGTCTGGGACAGTATACATACCAGGAAAATACCACCATAGGCTTGTCCTGTTCTCTTTTAATTCTGTTGGCAATACTTCAAATTGTCTGTGTTCAAGATGTCACGGCATATATGTACTGAATGTGGAAGTGCACTAGCCCAGAATGTTTTTCTGGGTGAATGGTTATCTGCAAGTATGCTTGACATTTCAGTAGCACAGTACAAGGAAGAAGTCAGCTGAAATCTGCTGGTATGAAATGTAAATCATTCTTCTTTAAAGTTTTATTTTCATGTGGAGGGCTTGTTAGAATCTCAAGTTAACTGTGAAAATACATACAAAAACTACAAAAAATGTTGTAAAGAATGTTGCAGTGCAAAACCAAACAGTCACTTTTTGACTTTTCTAACAATCCCTTGAAAATTGATGTTTCTCAAGTATGCAGTGTCGATTTTAAAACAAACAATTAAAAAAGCTTATTATGTTGTTGCTTAAGAATAAGGAATCCATTTTTCTCTGCCTTAGTTAAGTTTTACACTTACCTCCACAGTTACAGGTGGAAAGACAAAGAATAGTATTTGGACTACACTATGAGCTTTCTTAAGATCACAGACTGTAACTGTGAAAAACAGTAAGCAAATGGAATCAGCAGACACTCAGTGTGTCTGATGAAACCTTGAGAAATAAAACATTTAAAATACCTTACTATGTCCTGCACTCTTTAACCTCACTATTCTCTTAACATTATCATCTCCTTTATTTTAACCTCAGTCTAGTAAACTTCAGGTCATTTTATGTACATTCTCTAGATTATAGGTGATCATTTCTCTTGCTCATTATCATCAGTCATTAGATCACAGATCTAATTGATCCAGAAGTAAAACCTTTCTTATGCCACCAGTGGCATGCACTTCTTACCTTTTCTGTTTGTTTTGCTCTGCTGTAGGTGAGACTCTGAAGCTTGCTTCATTTTGCTATATCAACCTCTCTGCTGCTATAGTTGTGCATTAGCTTAATGTGCTATGCTGTTGTATTACAATGTAAAAAGTCTCTTGTCTCTTCTGTCTTTGTCACTGCAAGCTGCTAATCTGAATGAAGTGGAAAAAGGTCAGTTGTCTTTTAAGCCTATTTTCACTTACTTTGGTTTCTCACTTTCCTTAAAGGTGCATGGATTTCAGTTCTTACAAATGATCAAATAAATCGTATATAATTTAGAAAGCTCATTGCAAATCCTCAAATTAGGCTCTTGGCTCTTGCTGTGAATACATATCAAAAGAATGTCACTGAAGATGCAGATCGCTGTGCAGGAGTACTTTAATACTACCTTCATTGTCTTTTTTTCAGATGTATTAAAACTAGGATTAACAAAAAAGTTTACATGGTGATCTTCTGAAATCTTTATTCTCATCACCTTAAAGACATACCTTGGGTCCATTCTAATGTATTCTCTGTTTTATAGCACTGTTTTGCTTTAATTTCTTCATTAGATTATGATACTAGAAAATATGCTGGAGTATAAAATGGCATCATTTCTGCTCATCAGTTCTTGCTCATCATTTCTGTGGCCTTTTTTTTGCTGTAAATATCTAAAGAAACTGAAATGCCCACATTAAGCTGAGGCTATGGCGTAAGAAAGGTAATAGTGGAGAGATTTATGACGCTAACTTTGGGTGTTTCTGATTTTTTTTTTTTTTTTTAAGTTTCTGCTTAACACCTATTTCTCTACCAGAGATAAAGCATCTTCTGTACAATCTTCATCTATACAATCTGAGAGCTAATACAATCAGTGACTACATATTTATGAAGTTACATATTTAGTTTTAAAAGCAAGTTAATCATCTTGTAGTGTATTGGCCATTAATTTAATTTGAGAAATATGTTGTGCAGTCTATGAAGCAATATAATATTTCACTAGTAATAAAAATATGTTCATTATCCATGAAGTGACATGTTGAGCAAGGCTGCAATCATACCATCTATGTTGATTAATTTAGACACCTGATGAATAGTTCTTACAACTTAAACTCAGAGCCTAAATTCTCTCTGTAACTGATGGAGAGAACAAGACATTTCCAGCAAGTGATTCCAACCACAGGTGTTCCATGCTTAAAGCTGTATTCCG